>NW_022900913.1:29680771-29688455 GCF_012274545.1 Fukomys damarensis | reverse complement strand
AAGAATTTTTCTTTGTCCATTTTCTGTTTCCATTTTTCCTTTTCCTATTTTATAAATATTTTAAAGAAATGTTTCTGAATTTATTCTTTTTTTCTCTCTGTTTACTTTATTATAGGTAGTGAAGGTCTTTTCTACTTTTTTCTTGTTCTGCTTTGTAAATATTTTCAAAGAACTGCTTAGAATTTATTGTTTTCTTGTAGCTCCTTTTATTTCAGCTTTCATTTTTACAATTCTGGAAGAAAACTACAAAAAAAATAGTTATGCTTCACAATTGTGCCAGAAAAAGAAAATCTGAAGTAAATTTTTCTTTTTAAATTATCCATGGACAAGAAGATAAAAGTGTTCTTTTTTTCCATTAAGTTTATTGGTACATTTAGGTATACAATATAGTTACATTCATCATTGAATCTGGATGAGAAATTAAATTCAGCCTATGTATTCAACAATAGGAGCTTGGTTAAATCAAATTCCCAGAGACTGATAAATTTTTCAATGATTTTTTGAAAAAACCAGAGTCTTTGTTGCAATGGTTATGACAGAGTGAGCAGTGAAAACAGTAAGATACAAAAATTATACTTGTCAGACAATATAATCCTGCTCTTCATTAAATATGCTTGTGTCGCGAGCCGGAGACGCAGAGCACTGTCCAGCAGTGCCTCAAACCTGAAAGAGCAGCGGGGTGGAGATGGGGCAGAGAGAAAGGAAGGACGCCAAGACAAGAGTCTGATCAAGGCGACGTTTATTGCTGGCAAGCATCAGCCTTTTAAAGCAAAAAAACCACAAACTATTATGGGATGGGGTTACCATAGTACATGTAAGTTCACACAGGAAAAGAGCAAACAGGCTCAACAAAAACAACCACCGTGGGTAGTAGTAACCCAGACAACCACACATCTGAAGGTCAGAGACAAGAAACTGCAACTTTCAGGAATTCCACAAAGGAAATGCACCACCTGCTAAACTGGAGAAACTTAACAAACATGGAGTTACTAAAGTTAACAATACTTACAACTAATACTCATGATTCCCACATGCTTGAAAGTAGAGAAAGAAGCTATTTGGAAATAAACATAAAATATAAATATTGGTGGTCTTCAGGAGTAGAGTTGCAGGTAATTTAATTTTATTTTCATGGTTTTTGTTTTATTTACTTTTTATAATTTTAATATTTCTAAATGAGAAATTTAGAGATTTATATATTATTTTGGAAATAAAATATTTAGTACTTTATAAAACCATTTTACATTTGATATTTTTTCACTCATTAAATAACTTTATCTTTGCCAAAAAAAAGACAGAGAAATAATAAGAATTATTAGATTAATGGGAAAAGGCACAGAAAACATTTATTTCCCCAGCTGTGCATCCTCCAATGATGCTCACGGCCTCCCTGAAATTAAGTCTCCAGCTCCTTCAATGCTAAGTAACGCTGAAAACTGAACCTGTGAATGGCTTGGAGCCAAACTAATACCAAGCATTATTATTTTTGCCATAGTGAAGGCCTTTGAAATCAAGAAACTTGCTTGCAGTGTTACTTTGAAACTTACTTTCTTTTCTGGTTTCTAATTTTTCTAAAACTGCTCATCTTTACGGCATAAACAAAGCAATGTTGCATGTCCCCAAAAGGCCCGGATATTAAAGCTTCACCCTCAGGGTGGTCCTATTGGGAACTGGTGGAAGTTTTATGAGGTGGAGCCTCCGGTCTCTGGGTCCCTGTAGGGGTCAGGGTCCTGCTTCCCTCTTCAAGCTCTTTTGTGCCTGGAAATGAGGTAAATGATTCTCTCTCTCTCTCTCTCTCTCTCTCTCTCTCTGTTTCTCTCTCTTTCTTTATTTTCCTTCTTTCTTGCTCTTTCTTTGCTTCTTTCCTTCTTCCCTCCCTCCCTCCCTCCCTTCCCTCCTTCCGTCTTTCTTTCCTTCCTTTCTTACTTTTTTTTTTTTTGTTTTGACACAGAGTTTTGCTATGCAGCCCAGGCTGGCCTTGAACTGGCTTCTATCTTCCTACCTCAGCCTTCCAAGTGCTAGGGTTATAGATGTGTCACCACACCCAACACAAGGTGAGTGGTTTTGTTCTGTCACTTCCTGTCACCATGATGTTCTGCCTCACCGCTGACTGAAACTAACAGGGCCAACAGATCAGCCAAAACTGTAAATCCAAACCTGTAAATCAAAATCAAACTTTTATTTTTATAAGTTGATTATCTCAAGTATTCTGTTATGGTGATAGTTAAATAAAATCTCATATCTTAATTACTTTTGTTAAATATGTCAAAGGCTTAACTATTTCCCCTTTACACTGAAACCCCACTTGCAATATATAACCACTGCATGTAGAAGTGCATTTATCCATTTGTTCAAATGGAGTTGGTAGTGTTGTGAGGGCCATGGGCTTGAAGCAACTTTGCAACTTTGAAAAAGTAAGCAAGCCTCTTTATATCTTGTTTTGTATCTAGGAAGTAAAACCCAGAAGGGTGAACTGTAAGTACATGTATCGTACAAGTGCTTCCCAGGAGGAAAGGGAAGGAGAAACCAGATTGGGTATTGCTGTCATAGAAGGCCAGGTCAGTGTCAGGTGGGATGTTCCTGGGGGCAGGGGAATGCAACAGTAGGAAACAAGTTTCTCAGCATTAAAGACAAGTCTTAGGTCGTGGAAGAGGGGATCTGAAAAGTGAGTGATTCTTTTCCTATAGTTGTAGAATGCTAGGGCTCAAGAGTTGTCAGTGGTCATTCAATCCAGTACAACCATTTTTGAGTTGGGCAAACTGAGTACAGTACAAGTTAGAGATTTGACCACAGCATTCTTTCTCTTTTCTATCACCTTGGGTGAGATAGCTTCCAAATTGAATCACTCTCCAGAGTTGCCAGTAGGAAGGAGCTTTGTCCCCCAAAGGAGGTACTTCATCAGGTGGCACAGACTTTCCCTATGGGGTTCAGCCCTGCTGTTGCTTGTGCCGGATGCCAGTGTCACCTCCCAAGACCTCAGAGTGTCTTGGGGAGTTACCTTGGGTGAGATAGCTTCCAAAATGAATCACTCTCCAGAGTTGCCAGTAGGAAGGAGCTTTGTCCCCCAAAGGAGGTACTTCATCAGGTGGCACAGACTTTCCCTATGGGGTTCAGCCCTGCTGTTGCTTGTGCCGGATGCCAGTGTCACCTCCCAAGACCTCAGAGTGTCTTGGGGAGTGCTATGGCCTTATTATATAGGACCAAAGAGGAGCGGGGACTGGCTACCAAGAGGTATAAGGTTTCAGACACAGTCCTTGGCTTGGGATCTCTCAGAAACCATTATTAGGAGCTAGTTTATTTGATTGCTGATCCCAGGAAAAAACTTCGAAGGGCTGGGAGGGAGATAGGGTAGGGAAGGAAGCCAGTAAATCATGTGTCATAAAACCATTTCCCACTGTGGACAACTGGAACTCAGTTCTGCTGGGGCATCCTGAAGCCATGTGGAACACAAACTTTAGGTTAGGGGTTCTCAGAATCAGCACTGTTGATATTTGGGCTAGATAATTCTTTGTTGGAGAGGATTTTTCGGGGTGTTTTTAGATGTTTAGTAACATCCTGGCCTCTGCTCATTAAATTTAAGTAATATCTCCATCCCTTCTCTTTCTCTACTTGTGACAATATGAAAAGTCTCCAAACACTGTCAGATGTCTCTTGGAGAAATATCTCCCAGAACTGAGAAACCACTGCCTTAGAATTAACCAAGTCAGGAGACAAGGGAGGTAAAGTATTTCTTTGACTTTCTGTCTATTCCTGGCAGATGACTGAAAGTACTGAGTCTCTGGAGTTCATTCGTCAAGCATACAATCATCTTGGTCAGAAAAAAAAAGTTATTTGGTAGAGATTTGCAGAGAAATAGCTCTTGACATTTTGAGGTGCTTTCTGAGTGTATACAAGTGGCACACAGGTGACACCAATGATGTGTGGCTGTCTGGAGATCTGCTTTATCATCCATTCACTTGTCATCATTTATTTACCCATTCTATAAGTGTTTATCAAGACTGCATGCTAGGCATGAGGCATAACAGAGGAGATCCAATTTTCAGCAGTGAGCAAAAACTGGACACACTTTCTGTCCTTGTGCCTTAGAATTAACAGTCTAGGAAAAATTTCTTAAGGCAGTAGCAATAAACCAAAGTCTAGGGAGGTAGAATTATCTGGATGAAGATGGTAGGGAAGAGTTTTCCAGACAGTGGGAATAGCAGATGGAGTGGTTCTCTTGATGGGAAGAAGCAAAGAAACCCCAAGGAAATAAAAGAAGGTCAGTACCTAGAATAGTTTATTAATTACTTTCCTGTTGCTGGGAAAAAGTAACTGATACCTGCAATTAAAAGGAATTTTGTTGTTGTTGTTGTTTTTCAGTTTCAGAGGGTTCAATCCATGCAAATCAGCTGGAAGAAATGGCATTATGGAAAGGCATGGGGAGGAAAACCACTCAATTCATTGTAGCCAGGAAGCCCTGAAGGAGAAGGGAGGAGCCCAGGATAAGGATACATCTTTGCAGGTTACATTTCCAGTGACCCACCTGCTCTTACCAGCCCCACCTCCTAATAGAACATATGAACTAATCAATGGATTTACCCACTGTTAAGCACCCCAATAATCCAATCACCTTCCAGAAAAGTTCCATCTCTGTACACATGAGGAACTCAGAACACTGGAGGAAACTTTCAGATCCAAATCACAACAGGAAGAACCTGGATCCATTAGTTAAAATTTTAATCTTTAGAGTAAAAACAACAGGAAGACATTGATACATTTTAAGCAATGGAAAGTTGTACCCAGGAAGAGGGGAAAACATAACTGGTCTCAGCTCATATTTTTAAAAGATCATTCTAGTTCCAGGCTCTTGAATACTGGTGGACGGCAAGAGTGGATAGCATGTTTGTGATAATACTTCATCTTTAGAAACTTAGGCCCATCTGGTTGCATATTTATGTCTATATGGAAAATTTTAAGTCATTTGTTTTAAAGGGCTTATTAATTTATGTCCTTGAATTCCCACAGGTGGAAATAGTGTTTTACTTCTGTAGAGACCTTCCAGAAAGCTCGTCTGGCCCGTGTGCCTCATCGGTGTCCATATTTTGATAATGTTTCCTGTTTTGCTTGAGGAGTGAGGAAATCGGGCTGCCTAATTTTACTGGGTGATTCATTTACCGGGGCCCTACTTCTCGAGCCAATGTGGGAGAAGCCAAGCCTTGTCTTGTCCTGGTGCCTGGGATCTTGTGGAATACTTAATGCCTTTTCCTTGGGAGGATGATCCACTTCTGCCTGTTGGAATTGCTCATGGCCTGTGACTTGCTCAGTTGTCTAGTGGAATGTGAGCAGAAAGGATGTCTGTCACTTCTGACCCAGGATTTTTCAGAGGTAGGGCATGGTGGGCCACACATTCTTTTGGCTTTTTAGTCATGGAATGAATGTTTGCTGGGAAAAAAAAATGAAAGGAAAGACCCACAGTTAGGAGCTGGGATAGCCAGGGCTCGTTCTCAGACTGTCCACTGACTCTGTAGCATACTCAGTTTGCTTTTCTATGATTTCTTTCTTTAGAAGTAAATGATGATTCTTGGAAGTGTTGCCTCTGCTGGCTAATGGGGGAAAGACTTGCACAGGAGATAGGGTGTATCAGTTGGCAAGTTATTTTGTTTTTTTAAATGTATCATTTGGCAAGTTATTTTGTTTTTAAAATAAAAATCACTCTTCAGGAGGGTGCAGAATTCCCAGGTACTCTCTGGAGCCTATGTCCTATCACCTGGCTTCCCCCATTCCCCGGACATCAGAAAAAGGGCCAGTGAATATCCATTCTTTTAAAAAATTGAGTTTACTGGTGCAGTTTAGCTATACGTAATGATCACATTCATCATAGGGAATTTGCTCCTGTGCATGATATATCTTGATTCTTATTTTTTCCCATTCCCCTCCCCTCCAGTCAACCCTTCTTCCCCTCTGTATTTTCAAAAGCTTTATTTTCATTTTATCTTTGTTTTCTCATTTTTTCCTTTTTCCCATCATTCCTTTCCTCTTCCCCCCTCCCTTGGGCCCCTTTCCATTTAAGCATTTTTTCCTATTTTACAATATCTGTTATACATCTTGGTCCTTATTTACACTTTCAGTTTGTCACACCAAAGAATGAGATATTTGCACATATGTGTCCAATTTATTTCATTTAAGAGTATGGTCTTGAGGGGCACATCCTCCCTAGAAATTTCTCAAGTTTAACCTTTTTTATGGCCAAGTAGTATTTCACTGTGTTAAAAAAAACTCTCATCTTCTTTATGTATTCAACATTTGATGGTGAATTGGGTTGTTTCTAAGATTTAGCTATGACAAATTGTGCTACTATAAACAGGGGTATGCATACATTGCTGTGGTATGGTGTTTCTAATTCTTTTTAAATTAAGTTTATTGGTACATTTTAGTATACAATTCAGTTACATTCATCATTAGGATCTGATAGCTTTACATGATGTATCTTGGTTCTTGTTTTTACCCCATTCTCCTGCACTCTCTTCACCCTTCCACCCTTCCCTATGTACAAAGTATTTGTTTCCATGTTTTTCCATTTATCATATTTTGTCATTTCCCTTCTTTCCTTCCCCCTGCCTCTCTACTTCCCAAACTCTTTTAGAAATTTTCTACCTATTTCACAATGTCAATTATACATTTTATCCTAATTTACACTTTTAGTTTTTCACAGCAGAGAAACTATTCTGTACTTACATATGTATGTCCTATTTATTTCCCTTCAGAGTGTGGCCTCAATATGCATCCATTTAGCTATACATGCCTCTAGTTTCTAATTATTTATGGCTCAGTAGTACTTTGTTTTATTAAAATAAAAACATTTTATTTATCCAGCCTCCAGTTGATGGGCAATTGGGCTGTTTCCAAGTTTTAGCTATTACAAACTGTGCTGTTATAAATGTGGGTGAGCATATATCACTGTGGTATGATTTTTAAAATTCTTTTGGAAAGATATCCAGCAGAAGAATGGTTTAGTCAAATGGGACCTCTAATCCTAGTTGTTTGAGGTATTTCCATATTGATTTCCACAGTGGTTGCACCAGTCTCCACTCCCACCAACAATGAAGAAGGGTTCGTTTCTTCCCACTACCCCACCAGCATGTGTTACTGGTTTATTTCATGATATCAGCCACCCTTCTGGGGGTGAGGTGGAATCTCAATGTTTTTTTCATCTGCATCTCTCCAGTGATGTGGAATATCTTTTCATATGTTAATTTTCCGCTTTTACTTGTTTTTCTGAGAAATGTCTGTTCTTTTCAGGTGCCCATTTTCTAATTGGGTCCTTGTATTTGGGATGTCTGATTTTTTTTAGTTCTTTATATGTTCTACATAGCTCAACTTTGTCAGAGGAACAACTGGTAAAAATTTTTCCCCACATTTTAGGTTGTCACTTTGCTCTGTTGGTGGTTTCTCTTGCAGTGCAGAAGCTTAAAAAAAAAAAGTCATTTCCTTGTGCTAGATCCCCTGCTACTGAGAATTTGTTCATAAAGTCTTTTCCTATGCCAATGTCTTCAAGAGTTCTGCCTAACTGATCTTCCAGCAAATTTAGTGTTTCTGTTTTATGTTTAGATCTTTAACCCACTTTGATTTCATTTTATTGCATGGTGAAAGACCGGGGTCTAGTTTTAATCTTTGGCAAGTTGAAATCCAGTTTTTCCAACACTAT
>NW_022900913.1:29679141-29680465 GCF_012274545.1 Fukomys damarensis | reverse complement strand
TACTCTTGTTCAATTGCTATGGCCAATGTTTCTAAAACTATATTGAACAGGGACATCAACTATATTGACAGTGGACACCCTTGTATTGTTCCTGATTTTTGCATGAAGGTTTTCAGTTTTTTACCATTTAGCATGATATTCACTGTTGTTTTTTCATAGATTGCCTTTATCAAGTTGAGATAAAGACCATCTATTCCAATTTTCTGCAGGGTTTTTGTCATGGATGGGTGCTGAATTTTGTTGAATGCTTTTACTTCACCTACTGAGATGATCATGTGGTTTTTGTCCTTCACTCGGTTAATATAGTGTATTACATTTATTCATTTACATATGTTGAACCATCCTTGCATACAGGGGATAAATCAGATTTGGTCAGGGTGTATGATCTTCTTGATGACCCTCTGTATTCTGTTTTCCAGTATCTTCTTCAGGATTTTTGCATCTGTGTTCATTAGGGAGAATGGCCTGCAGTTATCTTTTTTAGTTAGGTCTTTCCCTGGTTTGGGAATCAAAGTAGTACTTGCTTCCAGGAATGAATTTGGAAGTATTCCTTCCCTTTCAATTTCATTGAAAAGTTTAAACAGTAGTGACAAAAATTCCTCTCTAAATGTCTTGTAGAATTTAGCAGTGAAGCCATCAGGACCTGGGCTTTCTTTGTTGGTAAACTTTTAACTACATTTTCAATTTCACTGATTGTATTTGCAGTATTTAAAATTTTTATATCTTCTGTGTTCAACTTAGGTAGTTCATATATATCTAAAACTCTGTCCATTTCTTCTCTTTTTTCCATTTTATTAGAGTACAGTTTCTCAAAATAGGTATTGGTGATTTTCTGGATTTGTGCTGGATTTGTGTGACTTCATCTTTACATTCCTAATTGTATGGATTTGAGCCTTTGTTTTCCCTTTTTTTATAAAGCTGGCTAAGTGTTTATTGATTTTAATTTTTCTTTCAAGAATCCAACTATTTGGTTCACTGATCTTTTTTTGTATCATTCTCTTGGTCTCAATTGCATTGATTTCTGCTCTAATCTTTATACTTTCCTCCCTTGTATGAGCTTTTGGTTTGTCTGGCTCTTTTTCTAGGAGCTTAAGATTCAGCATTAGATTGTTTATGTGAGCTTGCTCTGTTTTCCTAGTGTGGGCATTCCCTGCTATGAAGTTCCCTCACTGATCTGCTTTCATTGTGTCTCATAGACTCCTGTATGTTGTACTGCCATTACCATTTATTTGTAAAGCCTGTCTAATTTTTTCTTTAATTTCCTCTGTGACCCATTGGTTGTTCCAGAGAGTGTTAATTAATTTCCATGTGTTTGTGAAGGTCT
>NW_022900913.1:29659522-29667141 GCF_012274545.1 Fukomys damarensis | reverse complement strand
CCATGTGATTAGCTAAGCCCTTTCAAATACTAAGAGACACAGAATAGTCTTTACCACTGCCAAAATCTATTATCACCTTCTTACATTCAATTTACTTCTCATCAAAACTGGAACAATTGACTTAATAACAGATCTGATTGGAAGTTGCTTCCTTCATCCAAAACCTTTGAAGGGTCCTTTCTGTATTTGTAGTAAACTCCAAATTCCTTAACCTGGTATCAAAAGCTTCTAGGAGTTTCTTCTCATCCTATCTATTACACATTGGCACTATTTTCCCCCAGGTAAATAGGACCTCTTCATTTTCCCATATTCTACCTGTGATTCCCCATTTCCCTGTGGAACTCCTATGTGTCCATTTCTTTCCTGTATCTTCACTTTAGAGTCCCTCCAGGCCCACTACAACACCCCGTTCTTCATCATTCTCCTTTTTCTCCACCATATGGAGGTTATAGTTCCTACCTTTGCTAAACTTCAGTAGCCAGCCATATGTCCATGGCACCACTTTGTGCTATTGTCATTGTTCATGTACCTCCTCAGTTTGATAGGTTCGTTCTACAAAGGGATATTTATGATGCATTCATGTATCTTCCATGGAGCCTAGCATAGTGCCTTGCTCTAGGTGCTTAATATGCAGTTGCCAAATAAAATATCCTGAAATGGAAGTTTGCTGTGCTATTCCATTCTAAATTGTGCATGTGCTTTAATGGATACTCTGATCCTGAGTCAAATAACCCAAAGGAATAAGGTTGGACTTTTCAGAAGATTCATTAGTGATATAATTTGTAGAAGATGACAGGAGTCATCATTCAATCACACTGTAATGGCCTCCAGTTTTTCACTGATAAGCATTAGCCATTGTTATAGAAGTTTCCTCAACTCCTCAAACACATCTATCACTGCTGAAGAATAAGCTGTGTTTCTAGACAGGTAGCTGAAGCAGATGTTGTTGATTTCTCTGCCACTGGCCATTTTTCCCTTTGTTTTGTCAGATCTTCCCTCCTAGTTCACATGACTTGAGGAGATAATCATGATTAATCTTAAATAATTATTGCATTTTTATTTGTCTTTCCAGTGTCTGGGTTACCTGCTCACAGGGATTCTGAGGTTTTCTTTTGGATGAGAAAAGACATATGGGAAATGTAGCCTCTCTTTGGTTGGACATCTGATAGCTGTCCTGTAGAGCTTATCAAGTCTAGAGCATCTCTCCTGTATATGTCAGAAACAATAAAACTGTCAAATCTCACAAACATAGACTTTACTGATATTTTCAACAAGACAGTGGCTAAATCAAACTTAAACTTTGCTTTAAAAGAATATTTTTAAAACACTTTGTATAAATAACATTTTAGAAAGCATTGTTTAAAAGAGAGGTGCTAAATAAGATGATGACTTAAATGGATGAATGGATGGAATTATGTTTTCTTCATTCATTCCTGTCACTATGTATTATATTGGTGAGTTCTCTTTAGCTGTGATTACAAGGTACTACCAGTCATCCTTTAGGAACCATCACTAAGAACTAATTATATCAAAATAACCTTGTTTACTTTAATATATTTTCTCCTGGAATGGGGGATGAGGGCAGCGCTAAACTTATTGTGTATTAATTTTATCAAGGCATTTGATACATTTTAGGGTAATATTGCTTTTCACACAATTTTTTGTATAGAACATTCAGTCCTCATTAGTTAACATGAATAATCCTCACTGAGAGTGAATGTCTCCTCAGTAAGTGAAAAGTCATGGAATATAAACTCACCCTATTGTACAGGTAGAGTGTAAGTAACCAGACAATGTGACAGTAATTCTTATTTCTTAAAGCATCATAAGAGCATAAAGAAAAGAAAGATTCAGCTGATCAGTTTCAGATGAATCATCAGATTTGGTCCATATGTCACAGTAGTTGACTTTCTCTTCCCAGAAATGTTCTTCATGTTCATTTTGAAACACTATAAAGCAAATGAACTTTGGAAAGTCTGTGTATCATTAGTGTCAGCAGATACACAACACAGTAATCATCACATGAGTGCAGCCTATCACAGATTGGCAATCTTTCTGAAACAAATCAGAGGAGGAGTCACCATGAAGGGGTTCATCCCTCAGATATTTTCCTGATTGGCAGTCACTGAGCCTTAAAAATCTGGGCTCCACCAACTGGCCCTGGCTAGTCAGTAGCAATTCCTCCTAATACTGCTTCTGTGATGCAGGCAAACAGACACTACTTTTGTTCCACTTTACCCCCACGCCCTGCAAAGTCACAAATGCCTTCTTGATGGCTGGCTCCTGGAACTACGCACTCCCCACAGCTGGTTTTCTTTCTGGCAAACTGTCTTTTGATAAACATTGCCGGGGTGAGCAAGAGGATGTGTGGGTACAGAGCACAGATAGAGGGCTGTGATTATGATTATGCTTTTGGTCATCATTATCTCCAAATTGCTATTATGAACACAAATTGTATTGGGGATGCTGGAGATGGAAGGGAGGGCTTGTTATTTTCTACTCAGGGAACATTTATCACAGTTTACCACCTCCATACTTCTATTGTTGTATCCTGGGAATTGGAGGAAGACATTATGTGGATTGAATCTTCTGAACTCGGAAAACAGAAAGACACTGGATTCTGGCTCAGCAGCATTACCTCCCCAACCCCACCTGTCTTTCTTTTCCAGACTTTAGCTCAAAGTGGAAGATAAGCAAAATGCCTTATCTTACCTTTCCTAGATGCAGATCATAAATACTTGTTTCTCAAAGAAGTAGAGGAAGGTGGATGATGCAAAGAGGAGAAAGCTAAACAGGTATGTGATTAGGAATCAGTTCATGAAGGGATCAGCTTACCCTGATCCTGAAGGAATACTCCGCTGGGAATTACACCTCTGAGTTCATTCCAAAAGGAGTCAGTGGATGTGAGCTCTCCCTTGCTTCAGCCAGGCATCAACTAAGGGCTGTACAGGGAGACGGAGCCCTAAGGAACTTCCAATGTGAGGCAAGTGTGAATTTAGGAACAAACTTACACAGAAGCCTGGGCAACTGCACACCAAAATGGTAACACGGATCACAGGGGATCCAATTAGAGGACAGCAATGTCTGCAATGTCTGCTACTTTCCTAGGCACACCGGTTATGTTCTCAGCTAGAGGTTTAATTGGGTTTTTTTTTTTTTGGTTTTTTTTTTTTTTTTTTTTTTTTTTGCTTTCAATGGCTGTCTCAGGAACCTTTCAGAACGTGGTTTTCTGAGAGTCACACCAGGACCCAGACTACATACACAGTTAATATATACACAGTGCAATTAATAGCCTGCAGTTGAAAACTGATCTGCTCAAATAATTTTAGGAAATATTAAAACAACTAGAATAATAGGCATTCAATTTTTCCCCATTTCTTGCAAAACTAACCCATGGTTGCGTCACTGCTTCTTTAAACACAACAATGCATCCTTGTCCAGAAAGGTGTTTCTGATACCACAAGGCGGTAGCACCGTGGCCCAAACTGCTACATTTAACAGATGCTCAGAGTATGCCTCATGTTTTACATACTTCTTAATATTTCAAATATGGCAAGATCCTTAAAGGCTGGGCATTTGCCTCATATTTCCTTTTGTCCCTCTTCCTCCAACATTCAGTAAACTGCCTGACAGCACATCAGAGGGTGTCAATAAATAATTACTGGTTGATGGGCTGACAAAGTGAATGTCCAACTAATATTTCATAATCTTCATTAATTTTCTTATGCTGCTTATGATAATTATTAGTCAAATGCTAATCAAAAACATATTTCATTGAAACTCAATGAAAATAAAACAAAATAAAATTACAAACATCAAAAAACTATTTCATTGATAATAGACTGTTTGAAAAAGCAGTTACCCCTTTTTGTTGAATTTCAGTGACATGATGTCGCTAAAGTTTAGACAGGAATAACCAGCCCATTTGAAGATATTTATGAGTATGGATATAGATATGAATATAGGTACATATACAGACACAGGTATACAAATATCAGGGAGGCAGTAGTTGGTATGATGGGAAAAGCTCTGGAAATCAGGAGAAACCAATTCTACTATGAGGACCACTCCTATCACCCCATGAGCCATCAGAAAGTGTTCCATATCCTTGTGCTTCAACCTGAAGAGTTACATTAGGTGATCTCCAAAGTCCCTTCAATTCCAAATGGGTTGTCTCTTCTTTGTGAAGTCCTGGAATCCAAGAAGACAAATATCATTGTTTCAGCCCGTGCTTCTTTCCTTCCTGTGCTCAATCCACGTGTTACACCACACAGTAACCTTCAAGTTGTCTTATGCTTATGAAAGGGTAACAGGAGATAATAACAGAAGATATCGTGGACATTTATCAAGGATGTGTTGAGGGTCTATTGCATGTGAGAAACTTGCTGAGGCAGGAGATCTAGAGGAGACCCAGTGCTTACTTTTATAAAAGTTCTAGATTGATTTTGAGAAAATTAGTGGAGGAAAAATAGTGGAGATGACTTAGGTTTTCACTAAAATAGACCCTACTGTGAATGTCTCATTATTACTAGCTGTTCTTCCATTCTTATTTGGGGCATGTGACCTATCTTACCTCAAAGAAAAAATACTGAACTGTGACCCTCCTTTCCTGCTTTCCAATTTCAGTTCAGTTACCAACTGTGTGACAAAGTAAACATGCAAGGCTGTTACCACCTCTGAACAACGAGTATGTAACACTTTTCCTGTTTTCATTGGACAAATTTTATGAGAACATAAATATACTCAGGACAAAACACATACAAGAAATGTATAACAGAAAGTGATTATTAACCAATCAATAATAATATTCAATCATTTGGAGTTGTTCTCCCTCAAAAATGAAAAAAAAGTTTTTAAAAATTTTTGTAATTTGTTTTATAAATGGCTTTTTCTCTATTAAAGTGGTTTGTTTTCTATACTTTGAACAAAAGCTCAATCTAACTATTCATCAAATTGCTCTACAGCTCTCTATAATAAAATTTTTCATTCCTTTGTCCCAACTCAGAAATCATAGAGATATATTTTTGTGGGATGAGGAGGGAAGGTAGGCACATCTATTTAATAAAGACTAGTGAAAAGTTATCCAAAATATTTCCCTCCTAGATCATAAAATTACGATCTTCTGCAATCTGAAAGACCCATCAGTTGCCCAAACAGTAACTGCAAATTCTTACTAAATCAACTCTTACTTTAAAAAGAAACAGGAAAAAGACTTGAAGAAGGTTTGACAATTCTGAACCTTGGAAAATCAAGTCAACAAATAAGGCTGCTGTCAAAAAAAAGGTGAAAAAGTCATTTGCAGGACCACGCACAACCCTTTGTCGTTTCGCTCATTCTTTCAGCACTCACTGAACACCTACAATATGCAAAGTGCTGGTCAGGTGAGAAGCAGAATACCGGGATCTTGCTGAATGCTCCCATCATTTGAAAATTGGGACACTGCTGAAGTCAAGGGCAGAAGAATACAATAAAATAAGGTAGTACTGACTTGTACAAAGCCATCTTGGAACAGTTGCCCTTCAATATCAGGTCAAATAGCTCTTCTTTTTTGCCTGTCTGCTAACCCTCAAATGACTCTTCTCATTGCTGATAAAAATTGTACACCTTTGTGTAAGTCCCTTTTCCCCCATGAATACCATTCTCCCTTCTATGTACATAAAGGGAACCTTTGTTTTCATGAGTGAACTCAGCACAAGCTCAGGGAACAGTGAAACACTCAGGATGGAAATGAGGTGTCTGTGACACAGACGCCTTCTGTGGCCCCCATTTATTGAGATCAACATGACTGAGTCACCAGTGGATGAAACCAATAATTGTTTTACTCTGCATTTGCAGAGTCACTCACTGAGTCAGTGAGCCAACTGGGGTTAGAACCCAGCCTTGTCCCATGGAAGCCAAGTGGCTCTACTATATTTATCTAGGGTCTCATGATTCTTAGTGCTTTTGCTCTGCCCTCTAATTTGCACTGTGCCTGCTGTAATATCTAAACGGGAAGCTGTCAGCTAAAATGGTCATTATCCGGGAAATCTATTTAAACATGTTTATAAGGTCAAATAAAGTGGGTGGTGGATAAGCTAGACAGAAAACAACAAAAGCTCTGGTTTAGCCTAGGCAGTGAGGCTAGCGAATGAAGTATCTCCATGTCCAACTAGCAAGAGGTAAGAAAAAGAAACCTAAGCAAAACTATATCTGTATGCAGGGGTCAGGACTCAAAATATTAAAGCAACTGAATGATTTCTATTTAACAGCCTGGATAATGGACTTAATTTGACTCATTGGATTGACAATTGGAGGCAGCATGTCAATAGAGCTCCAAATCCAGACTTTGAAATGCTCTGTACACCTATAGCACATTCCAACCAGAGAGAAGAGCTAGAATAATCAAGAAAGAGATCCAGCATCCACCAAAAATGACCTTTGGTAAACTTAACAGCAGAATAGACAGTATTATAGAAATGGAGGGAAATAAGGAAGTTAGGGGAGATGCAATGTCTCTTGGAGTTCAAGTGAGGACTCCTACACATTGAAGACTTTGAAGAACAGCCTTCAGTCTCAACAAAACCCACAGCTCAGTTTTGGGTCAAGCCCCCCACCCCGGCCCCTACTTTGCCAACGGTTCTTAAACATAAAACAAGAAAGGAAAGGGAAAGGAAAGAAACTATTTCCTCATTCCTGTTCTCTAAGAAATAAGGCTATGACTTGTTGAGACTCTGGGTGGAAAAGAGGAGTATAGCATCTGAGAATGCTTCCCCCATGCCTGTGTGAGCTTGAGAGCTAATTCATAAAGATGGGCAATTGGACAGATTCTGCTGCACTGAAAGAAATCAGGATGGTCACTGTTGGAAAATCTGACACGTATGGGTAGGGTGTAATTAAGTCACAGAGAAGAGGTAGTATAACTTTTTTATTATGAATGAAATTGACTTAAAGTCCTCCTTTCCATACAAAATTCATGTAGAAATATTGGTTTTTCCTAGAGCTCAATGTGATATGGGAAGTAGAAAGAAAAGAGAGATTACAAAATGGTCAGAGAGGAGGCATGGGGACTACAGAGGAAAATAGCTTTGAAATATTGAAGCAACAGATCTTCCTAGAACTGTGCTCATCTATACAGTGGCCCCATAAGACTACTGGATACTTGGAATATGACTTAAGTACCATGTGTTGTAAGTACAAGATCCATAGCAGATTTTGTACCAAAAAAATTATAAAGTGTGTCCTTAATATTTTTCATGTTGATTGCATGTTGAAATGCCAATATTTTAGCTATTTCATATTAAATAAAATGAATCATTAAAATTAATTTCACCCAGAACTGTTTTAATGTGGCTATAGGAAGAACTAAACTTACATTTGTGAATCATTGTCTATGTCTTACACAGAGATCTTCCAAATCCTCATGAGAAGTAATGGAATTATAATCTAGTCCCTC
Organism: Fukomys damarensis; assembly: GCF_012274545.1. NCBI lineage: Eukaryota > Metazoa > Chordata > Mammalia > Rodentia > Bathyergidae > Fukomys > Fukomys damarensis. The sequence goes on along the minus strand of NW_022900913.1, from coordinate 29,659,709 downwards.
CGCAGTCTTTACTGCTCATAGCTCCCAAACCCCCAGCTCCAGATTTAAACCCTGACACCATCAGAAACCTTCAACAGCAATGGCAAGAGCTGCCATTTCTATATCAAAGTAGCTTCTAGTCCTGGGGATCCAGGCACTGTGAAGGGGCATTAGGAGGGCAGTAGTTGGATTCTGCCCTTTGGATTTT
>NW_022900913.1:29547484-29659022 GCF_012274545.1 Fukomys damarensis | reverse complement strand
TTCCATAACTACCTTGTTACCTTGTGTGTCTCCTGCTATGTATTTATCCTTGTCTATTAATTGTCTTCCGTACTTTTTATCTCCTGATAGTCTTGAGAGATGTGTCCCGAGACACTCACAAATCAATATATGTTTTAGTAACTTTTCTTTTCTTTCTACTTTATTTCCAGGTTCGGTGTCAATCATTAATTTTTCTAAAGATTGTTTCCATTTTATTTTTTAAATTAATTTAATTAATTTTATTTTAGATACACCTAATGATATCCTAGAGAATTTGTACCCATACATGATATATCTTCATTCCTCTTTTTTTTTCCTATTCTCCTCCCCTCCTTTCAACCTCTTACCCTCCTTATTTTAAAAATCTTTGTTTCAATATTTTTCTTCTATTCTCTTAATTTTCTTTTCCCTTCCTTCCTTTCCCCATCCCCCTACCTGGTTCCCCTTCTCATTTGAACATAGCCTTCCTATTTCACAATATCTATCATACATTTGGTCTTTATTTAACCTTCCGGTTTCTCATACCAAGTGGTATTTAAACAAACTGTTACTATAAACATGAGTGTCCATATATTTTTGTGGTATGATGCTTGTAATTCTTTCAGGAAGATACCAAGAAAGGGAATAACTACGTCAATGGAAACTCAAGTGTTAGTTTTTTGAGGTTTCTCCATAATGATTTCCACAGTGGTTGCACCAGTCTACATTCCCACCAACAGCAGAGAAGGGTTCCTTTTTCCTCACAGCCCCACCAGCATGTTATTTGTTAATTTATTCATAATAGCCATTCTTTCTGGAGTGAAAAGGAATCTGTGTTGTTTTAATTTGCATCTCTTGAATGACCAGTGTTGTTGAAATTTTTTTCATATATTTATTTACCATTTCTGCCTCTTCATCTGAGAAAAGACTATTCCTTTCAGATGCCTGTTTTGGGATTGGGACTTTAAATTTGTGGGTTCTGATTTTTTGTGTTCTTTATATATTCTTGCTATTGTCCTTTGTCTGAGGAACATCTGGCAAATATTTTTCCCACTCTGTAGGTGGTCTCTTCACTTTGTTGGTGGTTTCTTTTGCTATGCAAAAGCTTTTTAATAAGATGAGATTCAGTTGTTGATTCTTTGTGATATTTCTTGCGCTAGTGGGGCTATGTTCATAAAGTCTTTGCCTATGCCTATGTCTTCAAGGTACCTATAGATACCTATTCTATCTTCCAGCAGATTTACTGTTTCTGTTTTAATATTTATATGTTTGATCCATTCTGATTTTAGTTTAGTACACAGTGAGAGATATAGGTCTAGTTTTACTCTTTGGCATGTAGAAAACCAGTTTTTTTAACACCATTTATTAAAGAGGCTATCTTTCTTTGAGTGAAGTTTTTGGTCCTTTTGTCAAAGATAAGATGTCTAAGTGTTTTGATGTTGTTTCTGCACATTCTAATCTATTCCATTGATGTTTGTGTCTGTTTTTTGTTATTGTTGCTGCTGTTATTTGCTTTTTCTTTCTTTCTTTTTTTTCCCAATATAGGTTGTTTTTATCATGGTAGCTTTGCAGTATAATTTCAAGCAGGGATTGTGATATCCCCTGCCTTGTCTTTGTTGCTCCAAAATTGCTTTTACTATTGTAGGTTTCTTCTGGTTCCAAATGAATCTTAAGATGTTTTTCTCTAATTCTGTGAGATATGTTATTGGTATTTTGGTAGATTATATTAAATATGAATCACAATTTTGAAAGTATGGACGTTTTCATTATATTTCTTCTTCCTACCCAAGAACAAAGAATACCTTTCTGTTTTCTGATATCCCCTTTGATCTTCTTATTCAGAGAACTGTAGCTTTCATTGTAAAGGTCTTTTACTTCCTTTGTTAGATTGATTCCTAAGTATTTCATTTTGGAAGATGCTATTATTAAAGATATTGTTTTCCTGATTTCTCTCTCAGTAAATTTGTTATTTTTCTTCAAGAATGCTATTGATTTTTGAGTGTTGAAATTGTATTCAGCTATGCTGATGAATTTGGTTATTAAACCTAGAAATAGGCCAGGGATTTAGCTCAGTGATACCATCTCCTGCCTCACAAGCACAAGATCCCAAGTTCAATCCCCAGTACCAAACCAAATCAAACAAAACAAAAACCTAGAAGTCATTTGGCAGAGATTTGGGAGTCTTCTATGTAGAGTATCATATCATTTGCAAATAATGACAATTTGACATCTTCCTTTCCTATCCTTATTCCTTTTATTTCTTTCTCTTGTCTAACTGTTGTGGCTAATGTTTTCAGAACTATCTTGAATAAGAGTGATGATAGTGGACATCCTTGCCTTGTTCCTTATTTTAGAATGAAAGTTTTTAGGTTTTGCCCATTTAATATGATGTTGGCTGTTGGCTTTTGTTGATGGCTATGATCAGGTTGAGATAAAGACTACCTATTGCAATTTTCTGTAGGGTTTTTATCATGAATGGGTGTTGGACTTTATCAATGCTTTTCCTGCATCTACTCAGATGATCATGTGGATTTTGTCCTTAGCTCTGTTAATATGATGTATTGCATTTATTGATTTGTACATACTGAACCATCCCTGCATCTCCGGGATGAATCCTACTTGAGCATGGTGTATAACCTTCTTGATGATTTGCTGCATTCTGCTTGCCAGTATCTCACTGAAAAATTTTGTCTAGATTCATTAAGGAGTTTGGCTTGTAGTCCTCATTTTTGGTTGGATCCTTGTCTGGTTTTGGCATCAGAGTAATGCTTGCTTCCAGAGATAGGTTTGGGAGTTCAGTCATTAATTTTTTATGAAAACTGCATGGGCTCAAACTCCAGTTTTGCCATCTACAAACTGTGAGACCAGGTGCTGCAGTCTGGATGTGTTTTGTCCCACAAGGGTCTGTGTGCTGACAGCTTGACTGCCATGTGGCCATGTTGAGGTGGTGGAACATTTAAGGGGCAAGGTGTAGTGGAAGGTAGTTAAGCCATGGGTTCCCATCCTTGTAAAGGGATTACTGTTGTCTTGTAGGAGTGGTTCAGGTATGGCCAAGGTAGATTAGTTCCCCTGGCAAATAACTGTTATATTCTCTTTTTGGTTTTTGTTTGTTTGTTTTTTTTTGGGGGGGGTCTTTTTTTGGACCGGGGATCGAACTCAGGTCCTTGTGCTTGCAAGGCAGGTGGTAGAACCACTGAGCTAAACCCCAGCCCTTGGAAAAGAACTGTTCAAAAAGTTAGCGTGTTCCTTCTGGCCTCTAATTTCCTGTCTCACCACGTGACTTCTTTCTCCTTTCTTCAGAGAGCTAGTGCCTTTCTACTTCTCTACTATTTTATGATGCAGGCAGGGAGTTCTCATAAAGACACAAGCACCATGCTGTCTACACCTTCTAGACACCAGAATTGTGAACCAAATAAACTTATTTAAGTAACTCAGTCTCTGGCACTTTGTTATAGCAACACAAAATAAATTTAGACACTTTGAGCAAGTCATTTAATTTATCTGTGCCTTAGCATCCTCATCTTTTGCATGGTGATAATAACAGTACCCATCTCAAAGGATGAAGAGTTAATATGTGGATGAAAAGAGTTAATACACAAAACATCCTAGAACAGTGCCCAACACATAGGAAGCACTCTAAGTATTTACACATACGACAAAAATTTATTGAGTACCAGCCTCGTGGCAAGCACTATGACAGGCAGAGAAGATGCAGTGGATGGAAAACTGAAAATCCCTGCTATCCTGGAGCATGTATTACCCTGGCAGATTTTCACAGCTGCCTTTCAGAAATTCTGGCTTTAAAAGTATAGTTGGGATCTAAGAAATGCATTTTTAACAAATATCTCAAGTGATCTGATGCAGGTAGTCAGTAAACCAACTGTTAGAAGCACTGAGAATAAATTCATGCTTGCATGTATAGAATTTGGATTCCTGCCTCGGGTCAACAACAAATTATTGTATATGGAGAGTTCTGAGAAGAGCCAAAACTGGCTGTGATGGTCAGTCAGGTGCAGCCATAAGAAAAGACTTAGGACAGGCCCAGGAAAACAGGCTTACTACACTCACAGATCTTGGAGATAGAAAGCACAGCAGGTCAACCACGCAGGCTAACTTGAGAAATACAAGGGTGACCAGAGAGAGAAGACAGGAGCTATGAAAGATTGAGGTCAGAGTCTTGACTGCGTTTTTTTAAGGGGAAGAGAGGTAAGGGAGGGTAAACTGTTTAGGATTAAGTAGTTTGAATAATTTTGGCCAGCTCCAAGCTACATGGTCTCTAGTTGCCTGGCTCTGGTGCTGGGAGGATTAAGGCAGAAGATGTGGCATCTCCCATGCCTGGGCCAGAAAGGGGAGCCATGACTTTGGATGGGGTAGTATATGTATGAGAGGCCAAGAAACCTTTGTTATCTCTAAGAATTGACTCACCTGGAGGCTAGTAGTCTCTACCCAGCCAAAAAGGGTTTTTAAGATGTCTAAACATCCTAGCATACAAAAGCAGGTGCACGTTCCTGTGCCTGTGTAGGCATACACAATCCACTGGCACAGTGTGGGCTTCACAGCAGTTCCATTGGAATGCCTTTGTGAATGTGATGCAATTCCAGGAAGGGATGGAGCCCCTCCAAGCATTAACGATCACTGGCTCCTCTTTGGGAACAGTGAGGACCTCAAATACTAAGAGTTCAGCAGCCATCTACTCCCTTTTGCTTGATTCGCGTGGAAAAGACTGATTTAGGAACAGCTACTTCTGAATTTGCCTCTATCATTATCAACTGTTCTTCCTAAAAATAGATTGGCTGAAAATATAAATAGACTCAGGATTTAGATATGTTCAGGATGTGAGGACACTGTCCTTACCTTTGGCAGAATGTGATATTGGGGCTAACCTGCTGGCCACCCCACCTGCCACCTTCTCACTGATGTTAACCTCCTATGGAATGCAGTGCTCCCAGCTGAAACTGTGCTGCACTTGTCAGCATCTCTTTTATTTTGTTTGTTTATTTATTTATTTTTGAGACAGGGTCTCACTGTGTAGTTGAGACTGACCTGGAACTCACTATGTAGTCCAGGCTGGTTTCAAACTCACAGCAGTCCTCCTGCCTCAGCCTCCTGAGTGCTGGGATGACAGGTGGGCACCACCACGTCCCACTGTCAGCACCTCTTGAAGATAGTTTGACCCATGAGATGTGAACAGAAGTTTCTGGGTTGGGCCTTCAGGAAAACAGACTTAGGAGGCCTGAACCATTAACCCCTACTATTTGGTGGTCAGTACTTGGCAGTTTCGTTGCTTGTAACTGAAACCTTTCTTTATAAAGCTAGCCCAGGATTTCTCATAAACATCTGTGATGTCATGACTAGCAAAAAAATTACAGATTTATTACCCTGGAAATTTTCTGGACCAGATGAGAAAGCTGAGCCTGAGTGACTACCTTTGTGATTGTCCTTAAGGTCTCTATAATAACATTATTCTCTTGGTATTTTGTTTATCATTTAAATTAATTTTTATCTAACAAAAATTGTTAATGATAATTATACAATCAATATCTTGCATAAATCCAGGCACAAGAAAACTTTCAAATGCCCTATGGCTTGAGAAAATACATGGCACCTATCCTTATAAAAATCTCAGAATAAAAGTGATTTTATTCTCAATTTGGTATCTGAAATGGGCCACTTCAGTTGACTGTTTCAGGAAATATCTCCTGTAAAATTAACTTTCAGAAAGTTTTTAGGCCAAAAGGCTGGTGTAGCTAATATGGGAATAGCCAAATATCTCACCAAATGACTGGGTTATATCACTCTGGATGGTCAGCCAAGATTAATGAACCCCATTCCTATAAATAGTCCTTATAGTTAGTAACAACAGAGACCTTATTAATGTAAGTATCTGGTAGCAGTCAGGCTTTCTCTTCTTCCTGAGCAGGTGAGATAATTCTTAATAGCATGTTCACAAATAGACTCAAGGTACTCTGGATACAATATTATGTGATTTAGAAAGGCAATAAAATCATCTCCCCATACACTAAACAGGATTTGATTCCAGCCTTGACTATAAAAATACAGGAAAATAATTTTTACCTTATTTTTCGGTGTCCACAGAGTATCTCAGTAATAGAAATGAATGAACTTTTCACATGTAGAAAATTCAATATTTCTATAAAGTATGTCTTCAAAGACCCAACACCATATTTCCTCTCCTAATTGCTATTATGAGGCAATAAATCTCTTATATGGAAATAATGAAGATATAAATGCATGGCATATGTAGACCATATGTTTTAGCAAATCCATAAAAATGTTTCATTTATGTTTTGATGAAAGGCACAACAGTCTTCCAAGAACATCAACAATTAATTTTGGAAATGTAAGCTTAGTATGTGACAGCTCAATACTGAAATAGTGCTTAGTAAATATCAGTCAAAGAAATGTTCATTTATTGAACAACTATTTGGAGAGCAGCTACAATGATGAAATGTAACTATCATGCCATCCTTGGCTAGATAGATATTTCTATGTAATAATGTGAATGATATTCAGATAATATATAAATAATTTTGTTATACCTTAAGGTTTTTTAAATTAAAATACTTAAGAAAAGGAGCTTTAGGTTAAAGAGGTATAATCTATAATAAAAGAGAACCACTCAACTTTTCCTCTACAAATGTCTCTGAGATTTTGGTTAAGGCTTGTTAAATTGAAAATAACATACATGCACTAAAACTACCTTAATCAAATTTGTGCATATTAAGACAGGAAGTATAGTTGGACCTCCCAAAGAATTAGACCAGAAACTGTAAAGCTAGCAGAACCAGTTATTTCTTCATCTCTTTGGGGTCACATGGCCTCTTGTTTCTGCTTTTGCCTGTGTTGTCTTTTCCCTTTCTGAACATTAGCTTCTCTGCTTCTCCACACATGATGGCCCAAGGCCCAAGTTTTCATCAGTCTGGCACAAAAGTTCAGCAGAAGCTAGCCGACATCTGAGAATCCTAATTCCAGATTCTGAGAAAAGAAGTTCGATTGGTTCAGCCTGGTCTGGGGGCCTATCAGTGACTCAATCAGCTTTGACAATGAGGGAGAGTTACTAAATAAAATTGTGCCAAAAGATCCTACCCATATGGATGAGGAGATAGAAATCTCAGAGATGGAGAGTGTCTTAATTATTTTTCTCATTCCTGGGACAAAATAACTGCCACCCACAAGTTAAAGGAGGAAGAGTTTATTTTAGCTCACACTTGTAAAGGTTTCAATCTGTAGTCACCTGGATGTAAGGTAAGGTGGCTTGGGAGATAGGTTCCTGGGACAAAATAACTGCCACCCACAAGTTAAAGGAGGAAGAGTTTATTTTAGCTCACACTTTGTAAAGGTTTCAATCTGTAGTCACCTGGATGTAAGGTAAGGTGGCTTGGGAGATAGCAATCACAGAAGAGTAACAGACCATAGCAGAGCAGTCGGGAGGCAGCAAGCAGCAGCAGAAAATCCCCTTTACTTTTATCCCATCCAGGCTACAAGCCTTTGGATGATGCAACCCACATTAAGGTTGCCCTTCCCATTATCCACTCCCAGAACTACCAAATTAGTGGACTAATCTAGTACCACGTACCCTTAATCTCAGTGTCACACAGCACTGATACAGCCACCTCCCACCTATCAGTGCATAAGGCTTTAGGAGGACATCTAGATACAAGACAACAGATTACAAGGACTGAACAGACAACTCCAAGTTTTTTTCTGCATTTGAGCTGAAGAAAAGAATGTTTTCAGCCATGATGTAGTAGTGCTTGTAACCTCAGCACTCTAGAAGGATTAATCAGGAGGCTCACAAGTTTGAGCCCATCTTGGGAAAATTAGCAACTTAGGGAGACCCTGTCTCAAAATAAACAGTAAAAATGAGATGGGGATGTCACTCAGTTTGAAGACCCTGGTTTCAATCCCCAGTACCCACAGCCCAGAAGAGTGTTTTCAGTTTTAAATTTTGCTATAAAAGTAACAGTCCTGTCCTGAAACTCATTTGGCTTTGCAGAAAAATCTACCAGAACCAACACATTTCTCTCTTAGCTGGAAGTAAATTTAATCCTTTCTAAGCCCTACTTGGTTGTCTAAGGCAAAATGGCATCACTGACCAGGACAGAAGCATCTAACCTTTTCTGAAGGACTTGTTAAGAGGTATGAATTTCCATGCAATCTTAGTTGTGTTCAATTTAATTCCATGTACCTTCTACCTAGGAATTTCCTTTTGTATTTCCACAGCTCTTCAGCCTGATTTCCCTCCTAAGACTCATCACCCACCCAACTGTGGGTGCCTTGTACATAATTCAGATGATGACATTGGCTTGGAAATCTGTCATTGCTACCACAACATTATACAATACTCAATTACAATCAAAGTGAAAAAAGTGTAAACTGCCTCTTTTTACCATATTCAGTGTATTTCAAGTTTTCCAGCATTATTTTCTGGAACCAACTCTTTTTCTTTCCTACCAACTCTGAACCCCTTTCCTACAGTTGATTCAAGGTATCTCTTACCCTGACAAAAGGCAACAGTGTTGCCTTCTTCTTCCTATTTAGGAATTGATGCCAAACCCTTGCCTCATTGTTCTAATTCCTACAAACTTATCTCGGTGAAAAATTACAAAATGGATGAATATGTAAAAGTATGCCTGAATGCAGTGTATTACAGAGTTTTCTCCTAGATACAAAAACTAGCTTCACTCATCTAGTCTCATCGAACAATATTTTTACCCTAATGATGTGACTCAACTTACAGTTTCAGATTTTCTCAGTGGAGGTAATAACCTTCTCAGAATAAAATTGATTTGCATTGCATGCATTTATTAAGGATACTATTTATCTAGGTCTTACAAAGTATTTTTTTCAAAACATGTGCACAGAAGATCTTGATTATCATTATCATAATTCTATGAATAAAATAACAATAATAATAATGAAAGATTATTCATCCTATCCCATTTTTTTCCTCATTGAGTTTATTGGTACATTTTATACAGTACAGTTACATCCATCATTGGGATCTTGTAACTTTACATGACAGGTCTTGGTTCTCATTTTTTCCCCTTGTCCCTGCCCTCCCGTCATCCCCTGCTCCCTTCCCTATTTACAGATACTTTATTTCCATTTTTTCATTTTCTCATATTTTTTTCTTTTCCCTTATTTCCTTTCTCCTACCCTTCCCAATTCCCCTACACCTTTAGCCCTTTTCTTCCTATTTCATATTGTCAATTATACCATTAGGATCTTATTTTCAATTATAGGTTTTCACACCAGAGAAACTATTCTGTATTTATACATATGTAACTTATTTATTTCACTTAAAAGTATATCCTCAATATGCATCCATTTTCTTATGAATGACTCCAATTTCTCATTCTTTATGGCTGAGTACTATTCCATTTTATAGAAAACCCACATCTTCTTTATCCAGTCTCCAAGTGATGGGCAAATGGGCTGTTTCCAAGTTTTAGCTATTACAAACTGTGCTGCTATAAAAATGGGTATATGACTGTTGTATGATTCTTTTAATTCTTTTGGAAAGACACCCAGCAGAGGGATGACTGGGTCAAATGGAACCTCTCCTTCCAGCTCTTTGAGGTATCTCCATATTGATTTCCAAAGTGGTTGCACCAGTCTGCACTCCCAACAACAACGGAGAAGGGTTCCTTCCTCCCCACAACCCCACTGACATTTGTTATTGGTTGATTTCTTGATAGCAGCCATTGTTTCTGGGGTGAGGTGGAATCCCAGTGTTGTTTTCATCTGCATCTCTTGAATGAACAGTGACGGGGAACATTTTTTCATATTTTTACTTGATGCTTTTACTTCTTTGTCTGAGAAATATCTGCTCATTCCAGATGGCCATTTTTAAATTGGGTCTTTATATTCGGGGGGAGTGCTGAATTTTTTTAGTTCTTTATATATTCTAGATAATAGTCCTTTGTCTGAGGAGCAGCTGGTAAAAATTTTTTCCCACATTGTAGGTTATCTCTTAGTTCTGTTGATGGTTTCTTTTGCAGTGCAGAAGGTTTTTAATAAGAGGAGATCCCAGTTATTGATCTTCTTTGTGCTAGTTCCCATGCTAGTGAGGATTTTTTCATAAAGTCTTTCCTTATGCCAATGTCTTCAAGAGTTCTGCCTAACTTATCTTCCAACAAATTTAGTGTCTCTTTTTAAATATTTAGATCTTTAATCCACTTGGATTTCAGTTTAGTGCATGTTGAAAGATAAGAGTCTAGTTTTAATCTTTGACAGGTTGAAATCCAGTTTTTCCAACACCATTTATTAAGAAGCTATCTTTCCTCCACTAATGATGGTTGGCTCCTTTGTCAAAGATGAGGTAGCTGAGTACATCTGGCTTTGTTTTTGTATCTTCCAATCTATTCCACTGATACTCAGCTCAGATCTGTTTCTTTGCCAGTACCATGCTGTTTTTATTACAGTGGCTTTGTACTATAGTTTCAAATTGGGAACTATTATCCCCTCTACCATGTGTCTGTTGCCTAGTATGGCTTTTGCTATTCTAGATCTCTTCTGGTTCCAAATGAATTTTTGGATTATTTTTCTAATTCTGTGAAATATACTGTTGGAATTTCTATCAGCGTTCTCATTGAATCTGTATAGCAGTTTTGGTAGTATGGCCATTTTCACTATGTTGATTCTTCCTACCCAGGAGCAGAGGACATCTTTCCATTTTCTTATATCCTCTTTGATCTCTTTTTTCAGAGTGCTGTGCTTTTTAGTGTACAGGTCTTTTGTTTCATTTGTTAGATTGATACTTCATTTTTTTGGATGTTATTGTGAAAGGAATTGTTTTTCCCTAATTTCTCTCTCAGTGATTCTGTTATTTGTGTATAAGAAGGCTATTGATTTTTGAGTGTGGACCTTGTATCCAGCTACAATGCTGAAACTGTCAATTAAGTCTAGAAGTCTTTTTGTGGAATTCTTTGGGTCTTCAATGTAGAGTATCATATCGTCAGCAAATGATAGTTGAACTTCTTCCTTTCCTATCTTTATTGCTTTAATTTCTTTCTCCTGTCTAATCGCTGTGGCTAATCTTTCCAGAACTATATTGAAGAGGAGTGGTGATAGTGGACATCCTTGTCTTGTTCCTGATTTTTAACATGAAGGTTTTCAGTTTTTGGCCATTTATATGATGTTGGCTGTTGGTTTTTCATAAATAGTCTTTATTAAATTGAGATATAGACCCTTTATTCCAATTTTTTGCAGGTTTTTTATCATGAATGGGTGTTGAATTTTGTCAAATGCTTTTTCTGCATCTATTGAAAGGATCATATGGGTTTTGTTCTTCACTCTGTTAATATAGTGTATTACATTTATTGATTTACTTATGTTAAACCGTCTTTGCATTCCTGGAATAAATCCAACTTGGTCAGAGTGTATGATGTTCTTGATGACCCTCTGTATTCTGTTTGCTAGTATCTTATTACAGATTTTTGCATCTATATTCATTAAGGAGATTGGCCTGTAGTTTTTTTAGTTGGGTCTTCCCCTGTTTGGGAATCATAGTAACACTTGCTTCCATGAATGAATTTGGAGGTATTGTTTCCCTTTCATTTTCATTGAAAAGTTTAAAAAGTAGTGGCAGAAGTTTTTCTCTAAATATCTTGTAAATTCAGCAGTGAATCCATCAGGAACTGGGCTTTGCTTCATTGGTAAATTTTTAATTACATTTTCAATTTCACTGATTGTAATTGGGATGTTTAGATTTTTTTATCTTCTTTGTTCAACTTTGGTAATTTATATGTAACTAGAAATCTGTCCATTTCTTCTGTGTTTTCCATCTTATTAGAGTATAGGTTCTAAAAATAAGTATTGGTGATCCTCTGGATTTCTGCTGGATCTGTTGTGACTTCACCTTCTTCATTCCTCACTGCATGGATCTGAGCCTTTTCTTTCCTTCTTTTGATAAGGTTTGCTAAGGGTTTATCAATTTTATTTATTCTTTCAAAAACCAACTCTTCAATTCATTGATTTTTTTGTATCATTTTCTTAGTTTCCATTGCATTGATTTCTGCTCTAATCTTTATAATTTCCTCTCTTGTTCGAGCTTTGGGTTTTTCTTGCTCTTGTTTTGCTAGGAGTCTAAGATTCATTATTAGCTTGTTTATTTGAGCTTGCTCTGTTTTCATAGTGTGGGCATTCAGTGCTATGAATTTTCCATGTAGAACTGCTTTCATTGTGTCCCATAGGTTCCTGTATGTTGTATTGGCATTATCATTTATTTGTAAGAACTGTCTAGTTTCTTCTTTAATCTCTTCTGTGACCCATTGATTGTTCAGGAGAGTGTTGTTCAATTTCCATGTGTTTGTGAATTTTCTACAGTTTCTTATGATTTTGATCTCCAGCTTAATTGCACTAGGGTCTTATCATATACAGGGGATAACTTCAATTCCTTTGCAGTTATTCAAACCTGTTCTATGAGCTAATATGTGATCTATCTTGGAGAATGACCCATGTGCAGCTGAAAAGAATGTATATTCTGATTTTGTGGAGTGGAACACTCTATAGATGTCTATTAAGTCCATATATTCAAAACTTGATTCCGTTCTAGTATTTCGTTGTTGATTTTTTCTCTAGATGATCTATTTATGATAGTGGGGTGTCTCTCTTAATCAGTTTTGGTTTGAAATTTACTTTGTCTGCAAATAAGATAACTACCCCTGCTTTTTTCTGGGCTCCTGTCACATGGAGAACTGATTTCCATCCTTTCACTTTCAGTCTATGGGCTTGTTTTTACACTAGGTGTATTTCTTGTATACAACAAATTGTTGGATTTTGCTTCTTAATACATCCTGCCACTCTATTTCTCTTGCTTGATGAGTTGAGGCCATTGACATGGATGATTATAACCAGTATGAACTGACTTGTTATTGTCATGTTATTCTCCTTTTGTTGACTCTTTTTACTTTTTCCCCCTCTCCCTTTAGTTTCTTGCCTTGCCTATTTGATTTTCTCTGTTGGGCCTCATGGTGTTGTTGCCTTCATTGTCTTTTTCTAGGATATTGTTTAGAATTCCTTGTAGTGCTGGTTTGGTATTCATGAAGTTTTTCAGGTGTTCTTTGTCATGGAAGTGTCTTATTTCCCCATCCATTTTGAAGGAGAGTTTTGCAGGATAATCAGTCTAGATTGGAGGTTGTTTTCTTTTAGAATTTGAAATACCTCACTCTAGACTCTCCTTGACCTGACGGTTTGTGTTGAAAAGTCTGCTGTGATTCTAATGGGCTTTCCTTTGTATGTGATTTGTTCATTTTCTCTTATTGCTTGTAGTACGTTGTTCTTCTGTTGGGTTTCTGGGATCTTGATTATTATATGTCTAGGTGTAGATTTTTTTTTTAATCATAGCTAGTTAGAGTCCTATGTGCCTCACTTATCTGTATGTTAAATTCTTCCCTTCTGTTTGGGAAGTTTTCGTCATTGATTCTGTGACCAGCTTTTTTAAGTTATTTGTATTTTCTCCTGCTACTTCATGGATTGCTATCAGTCTTATGTCATTCTTCTTTGCATCATCTGGGAGTTTTTGGATCAATTTCTCATGATCCCTTACTGATTTTAAGAGACCTCTGTTTTCACAGTCACTGACTGTGATACTCTCTTCTATATTTGAAATTCTATCTTCACATTAAAAACTTTCAATAGAGTTTTTAATCTCCTGGATATCTGTTTGAATCTGTTTCATGGATTCCATTTGTTTCCTATGTTGGACATTCATGGTTTCCATTTCTTTCTTATGCTGGGCCTTCATGGCTTCTATCATGGTCCTGAGCTCATCTATTTTTTTTTGTCAGTTTCTGTTCTGGAGTCTCTAGTCATGTCTTTCGTTTTGCTCACCATCTCTGTAGTTATGTGGAAAATTATTTCTGTTTTGAATTTTTATAGAGACTTGTTGATCTGTTTTGTTACTTCCTGTGCTATGAGTCCAGGATGTCTTCAAGGTTCACTGTCAGACTTTTCAACCTCATTTGCCCTAGAGTTTGCCATTGGTGAACTGGAAGTCTGTCTTTGTGTCTTGCTTAAGTGTTTCTTCATTTTTATTTTTTATATTGGGTTGTCTTTGGTTTAATTCCTCGGTTATTACTTAAATCTTCCTGATATAGTTGCACTTTAGCTTTTGTGTCTCTAATGACTCATAAACATTCTCATTTTCATAATATCAGAAAGGACAACTCATTAAATCAATCACAACCCTTTAGCCCAGTTTATAAAATGAGCAACACAATAAGATCAAGCACAACTTACATATTGACCATGTGTGTTAGTCATTAACCTATCACCTTTAAACCATGTGAATTAAATCAAAAACAAGGAGCAGCTAAAAATATGTTTACAGTGAATAAACCCTTCAATATAGTATATTTACCCTTTAGGATGGGGGCTTGGACAGAGTTAAGATGAGAGGAATAGATAGGTAAAAGAATTGGAGAAAGTTTCAAGTGAAGCCAGAGGACACAGGATGACCACACAAACTTTCAGAAACTGTTGAAGACAAGAGGAAAAGACAGAGTGCAATAATAAGGACAAGAATATAATAACTTAACAGTAACAGGGGCTCACTTTCCTTTGAAACTATTGGACCATTGAGTGAAGGAAAATGAGAGAAGAAAAGAAAATAAATAAAGAAGAAAAAACAATAAAAGAAGAAATCTGAGTTAGGGCAGGAACAGGAATAGAAAAGAAGATGAAGAATAATATGGTGGAGCAAGAGATAGTTGGGAAAAGAAAAGACAAAAAAGAAGGAATTTGCAGAATGTAATGAGAAAAAGAAAGAAGAAAAAGAATTTGAAGGGCCTCTTTCAGACTATATTTCTGCTGTCACAATAGACAATGTGAGCAGCCATGTGCAGAACTAAGTCCTTTAGTCTCAGCTAGCCAATAGCTGACCCCCGAGATTCAGGCTGAATTCAAGCTGCAAGGCCCAAATTGAGCTCCCTGACCTCCTCCAAGGTTGAACTCCAAGGTTCTACTAAAGGTTCCCTCTGACCTTTCTCTGAAGATATTCAAAGTTCTGATGGAACGTCATGATCTCTCCAACTTACCAACTGAGGAGATCTGTTGTGCCTTTATGGCAGATGTTCACTTCTGTTCTATTTTCTAGAGCTCAGAAAAATGAGCTTTATGACCACCTGTGCCTTTGCAGAGTGGATCTGGCACAATCAGGAGGCCTAAGGGGATGGGGGGCTTTGTGGATATTGCAGAAGCACCTGCATGGCGAACCAGTCTTCACCAGTTTGCTTGAAGCAGGCTGGAGGAGATGGGATTCCTGCACCAAGGCTGTCCCAGACCTCCACCTTCACCTTCCCCTGGATGCAGGCTGGGGTTTCCCATCCCATTTATATATGAACGAACAAGGCCTGAAATAAATAGTGTTGTAATTTGGTCATAATCTTCCAAGGATTTGTAAAACAAAGATGTTGAATCATGTTGTTCCCTAACATCTCATCCAACACTGACAGCTCATGTTAATTAATCAAGTTAATTAATTAACTTTTTTTAACAAAAGGCACAACTTAGTGATGAGGCTGAAGTTTTTAGCAACTTTGACAAGGAGTGAGATGGAACAAAAGTAAGATGTTACAACTCCAGACAGCTTGAAGTTGTGGCATTAAACGTTCTATTCTAAGGTTATGACAATATCCAGAGTAGAGATTAGAAGATGTAAATTATTCTAAAAGTGAACTTTAACTCCATTGGTATAATCTTAGCAACAAGTGGAATATTTGAAGCAGAAAAAAAAATTTATCTTTCAAGCTGTAAAATGGTCATCTTGAAAAATTCCACCCATTCTCCAGCCAAGTCATCCAAATAAAGCTACAAATGCAGGCGGACCTGGAGCAATTTTTCAAAATGGAAAGCTTTTTATACAAGAAATGTAATTTTCACAAAAAGCCTCTTTGGATCATGACTTGATGTCTGTGCCAGATGTGAAACACTAAGGTCAGCTCAGGGCTGCTGAAATCTGCCCCAAAGTACGCACTTGGGCTGTAGTGGGGCCTATCATGGGACACTGTGGTCCAAACACTCAGGGACACTGAGTCTCTCAGCTCAGAAAGCCTTTCATAGATAAGTCACTTTCTAGTTCATCTGTGAAATTGGCATAGCTGACCAAATCTTTAGCCGCCATTAAATAAAAACCTTGGACCAAGTTCCATAGGGCTGCCCATGAGAGCAGCTCAACTTCAAATCCACACTTGGAATTTAAAAGATCTGCCTGAGAATGTTTTAAATCATGGACTTATGACTGGCTGGACTATTTTGTCTACACAAAGTATCTTTTTTAAAAAGGAGAACAGCTTTATTGAAATATAACTTACACATCACCAAACCTAACGTTAGAACTTTTCATGACTTCCAAAAAAAAAAAAAACCTATCTACCCATTAACAGTCATTCTCTATCCACACCAACCCCAGCCCTACAAAACAATTAATCTTTCTGTCACTATAGATTTGTCTATTCTGGACACTTCATATAAAGAGGATCATACAACATAAGATCATTTACAACTGGCTTCCTTAATTAGCATAGTACTTTCATGGTTTTTCCATACTACAGCATATATCTCTACTGAGTTCCTTTTTATTGTTGAATAATAATCATAATTTGAGTATATACCACATTTTGTTTATCCATTAGTTAGTTGAAGGACATGTGCACTACTTCTACTTTTGAGCTCTAATGAATAATGCCACTATGAATATTCATATACATGTCCTTTTGTGAACATGATGTTTTCATTTATCTTGGATAACTAGTAGAATTTCTACATTATGTGCAGACTCTTTGCTACTCAGTTTGAGAACTCATCAACTGTTCTTCCCAGAGCGCTGCATTTCCCACAGTGACATCTGGGAGTTCTAATTTCTCCATATTTCTACAAACATTTGTCACTGTCTATATTGCCTATGCATATTAATACAAATAGCAGGTCTCTCCCTGTTGGTACTTTCATGGAGTTTCAGTGGATCTGAAAGATGACTGCTCATCTCTGGTAGCCTCTCTTTGAGGACTTCCAAACTGCCTGTTTTATGCACCCTAAACAGACCTCCCCAAATATAAATAGAAAAATATATTATTTGTCCTTTTTGCATAATGTTATAATATTTAATTTCATTCATGTATCCAAGGTTTAACCAATGACTACCTTCTTGGTCTCCTCCCTAGAATCCTAGAACTCATAGATCTAAGTATCTCCCAGGGATTCATGTCTAGTTCCCCTATATAGAGCAGATTTTAAGAGCAGCAGCACCAGCACTAACCAGAAGAGCCACACCCATGGGCCACTGCCCTAGCCCACAGTGTATTTCCTTACTGATGGAGGCATAGTGACTATTAGGTAGTTCCTCACATGGAGTGTCCTCTGGGAAGGGATACAGTGGAAGACAGAAGACAGCTGCACAGCTCTTACCAGAAGGCAAGACTTTAGCCACCAATGGTGATGACAGCAATAAAAAGGTGACTGTTTCTCATTTTGGAGAAGGAAAAAAATCTTTCTCTGAACCCTACAAGTCATCAAAATACCATCCCAGCAGCCATAGCCCAGAACAGAAATGGAGTCCCCAGAGGGCTGCTCCGAGGATAGGAGAAATGGAGTAGATCAAAGCTAAAATCCTACAGTGGATCAACCCTGTTGAAGCTCTAAAAGGTCAGGTCCTCAAAGGATGTAAGACCCTTAGCGGACAGAACCAAGAATCAGAAGCCAGAGGGAGCCTGGATTGAATAAAGGAAGCAGATCCCTAGTGATGACTATGAGCTCCATTAGGGATGTACACCTCTGTGCACAGGCAAGAAAGAGCCCAGAATGAAGTGGAAAACACAGCCAGGGCTGGGGAGTCACTGTTCCACCCTGCTTCTAGGGAGGTCTCTGGCAGGACCTGGATGGGAACAGAGGTGCTCTAGACTGAGCTTTTCCCAGCCTGGCATATTAGTCATCCGGAGTGGCCTTGAGTCTTTTTGGTTCTCTCTGGAAAGAGCTGCAGAAAGACATCTGAGGCAAGAAAGGAGTTCTCAAGCTACTGGTGGCTGGGGCTGTGGGACAGTTGGAGCCCAGGGTTGTGCTGCAGTTTATCTTCTGAATTTTCCACAGGAGCGATGAGGGAAAATTAGGGAATTTGTTATTTGCAAGATTCTCAAATTCTTTGTTCACTCTAAACATACACTCAGGCACTCACCTATAAATGCCCACTTCAATCAGTAGTTACAGCAGACCACATGTACCCACATATAAGCCCAGCCCTGCACTAGGAGAAGAGTTCATCACGATCCGTTTGACTCAGACCCACAGGAAGACTGTTTTTCAGCAAGAGACAAAGGGAGGAAGGCAACGTTGTCCTCTGCAATGCTGGGAAGGATTCAGACACCAAAGCTATCTCTCTGGGCTGGAAACCTCAGGAGATCACGTTCCCTAGCCAAACTCAAAGTATTTCCGGGTGTGAGCTGGCCCTAAAATATGGCCAGAAGTGCCCAGCAGCTCCTGGTATTTTGGCATTTCCAGCAATTAGTAGTGTTGAAAAGTCTTTAAAGGGAGGAGAAAAAAAGCTTAGGAATTGATTTTACAAGAGAATTAAATCCTTAAGAGGGGGTGAGAAGGTGAGAAAGCTTTTTTCCCTTTGTTTCAGGAAGAAGTTCAGCTTTGTATTTTGTCTGCTCCGGCACACAAGAGAATGTGGGGAAGGCTGCTGTCCCTGTGGCTCAAGCTGTGTATCTCATTTTTATCCTGTGTCAATGATGTCACTTCAAGTTTTCAGACAAATTTAAAATCATTAGCTGGTAATCTTGATGGGGACAGAGGCTTTCAAGTGGCCTCCTGGTGCTGTGAGAAGGCTGCGCTGGGACACATTCAAGGGGAGACCGAGTGCTGATAACCGGAGGGGGTGAATTTATGAAGTGAGCAGCTCATCAAAAACATACGGCACTCAGAATTCATCCAAGCAGGTGCGAAGGGACCAGGTCTTAACAGCTGAGACAGGGTGATACTGTGTAATCAGAGAAGCCGCTCCTGGGACAGGCCGAGTGAAAGCAAGACTAATCAGGGCAGGCTGTGCGCAGGCCAGCGCTCTGGGGCTGAATTAACCCACGCAGATGAGCAGCCTGCTCTGGGGAGGAATGCGGGACGTGGGTGGTGCACACTGGAGCCCGGGAGCTAGCAAAGTCCACCAGCCTAGTCCGAGGACATCACGGAGCAGCCGGTGCAAGAGGGGGCACAGTGCAAGCTTTGCTTTTATTCCATAAAAAACACCTAAAATGCAGTTTTAAACATCCTGCAAACCAGAAATATCTGCACGTAGTGGGGGTGAGAACATGACAGGGATTAACATGACAAAGAATTTATTTACCAAAAACTAAAAGAGTCAGCTATCTTCCTTTGAAATGAGAAAATGAAAAAATGGAAATAAAGTGTCTGTAAATGGGGAAGGGAGGGGGAGGAAGGACAGGGACAAGAGGAAAAAATGAGAACCAAGACCTCTCATGTAAAGGTACAAGATCCCAATGATGGATGTAACTGTACTGTGTACCTAAAATGTACCAATACACTCAACAAAAGAAAAAAAAAAGTAATTCGAAATGAAATGGAAGGATTTCTTTTAAAAATTTTTGTTGTTGAGTTTTGGAGTTTGCAGTTAGGATTCGAACCCAGGTCCTCATGCACCTACTAAGTGCTTGTGCTCTATCTTTGAGCCGCAAACCCACTCCTTTAAACAGAATTGTTAAAGAAGTACACCAATTCAGCCAAGTCGGATGAATTTTATGGGTGGCAATTTTTGAAGCTGACCTTTTTAAAAAGCAAAAGCATTTTCTTTGTCCACTCATCTGATGGACATATAGGCTGCTTCCAAGTTTGAGCTATTATGGGTTGTGCTGCCCTCAACATGGGTGTGCACGTATCACTGTAATATGATGTCTTTAACACTTGTGGAAGATGCCTGAAGAGGGGATAGCTGGGTCGAATGGAATTTCTAGTTTTAATTTTTGGAGAAATCTCTACTGATTTCCGCAGTGGTTGTGCTAGTTTACATTCCCACCAACAATGTAGAAGGGTTCCTTATACTATGGAGTACTACTCTGCTGTAAACAAAAATAAACGTGAGTCATTTGTAGGAAGATGGATGCATCTTGAGATCATAGAGTTATATGAAATAAATCAGACATGCAACATTATACCATACGGCTTCTCCTACATGAGCAACACAAAATATAAATAAGGGGAAAAATGAAAGATCGATAACTATTCAGAGCATCAGGCAACATTAGCAATGTAATGCAATCCCAGTTAACAAAGGAAAATGTAGGCTTCTTGTTCAAAAACTATGAAGGCTTTTAGTATGGTGACAGGAGAAAGTACCAGCCTTGTTGAGGGCTCTTTGAGGAAATACCCTCATTTTAGGGGGCGTTCCTTTGGATAGCCTAACAACAATTAGTCTCTGTTTCTTCCTCCAAGGAGGTGGTGCTGCTGAAGGCAACTCTTCAAGTTCTGCTCTGCAACTGAAGATTTCTCTCTTCAGCTCTTGCCAGGCCTGCTTCTCACATACTAGGCTAACATTACACTGCTGAGTTACACCCTAGCCCCACACCAGGACTTTTAGATTTTATTTGCTAAAAATAACATTTGTGAGATCTTTTTCTGATTATAAAAATAATGCATATTTTTTGAAGAAATGCAAAAACTCCAGAAAAGCCTGAAGAAAAGAAAATCACCAGCTATCCAGCCATTCAGATGTAGCCACTGGTTACATATTGTTATGTGTCCTAAGTTTTTCCTACATATGTTAGACATATGTGTGCATACATATAAATTTTCCAAAGTGAGATCACACTATAGTATTGTTTCATAACCTTTTCAACTTAATGTTTCCTTTTAAATGCTTCAGATTTAGAGGTTGAACAATGGTCACACATGCGTACACACAGATACTATACATATCATAGTGCACTTAACAAACACAGTTGTGTAACTTGTATTTATATCCTCATATATATCCATACATGTAGGCCAAGATATATTTAAGCTGCATTGTATAATTTTGTCATTATTTACAAAAATATCACAGTTTATGTCTGGCCACATTGGTCAAGCTACAAATAATATTCTTTTCTCTGTTCATTTCACAACATGTAAAAAAGAGAAGTTGAATTGTTGTTGTTGTTGTTTTCTGTTATAAACTAAGAAGAAAATCAGGGCATCCTCAGTTCTTTGAAACAATCTGATCTCTGCATAACTGGAACTCTCTGTCCAGTTGGGTCTAAAAGGTAGATTCAGTCTCTCTCTCCCTCTCTCCCTCTCCGTCTCTCTCTCCCTCTCCCTCGCTCCCTCCCTCCCTCTCTCTCTTTCTCTCTCTCTCCTTGAACTCAAGAATTTCTAACTGAGCTACATTCCCAGTCCTTTTTACTTTTCTAAAATATTAAGAAAAAAAATTTAAGTTTTAATGCAGATCTCACAAAGTTGCTAAGACTCAGCTCAAACTTGATCCTCCTGCCTCAGTCTCCCATAGGGCTGGGATTACAGGCATGCAGCACCACTCCGGACATAGATGGGTCTCTTGATACTCACAGGTGGCATTTCGTTGGAATCAGCAGATGTTCCGAGGAGATAACCGGTGGTGTTCCTGCTCATCAAACTGGAGTGTTTCCTCATTCTCTCACGAAGGCGGGGGCAGCCAAGAGCCTCCAGATTAAGATGAATAAAACTAATAATACAACAGAATGTTTCAGCGCATGAAAGGGTGTTTTAGACGTGGCTTTTCATTTCAACATTCTTTCAACAGTTTAGTCAACTTCTCATAAAATTGATAGTAAACACTTTCTTTAAGGGATATGTGTGTGCTGGTATTTTTGTGTGATTTGTTTTGTGTTATTGAAATATGCTACCCTGGAAAATGCTCAGCTATAAATGCCATTCTTTATAAACATGAGCTGGGCTGCTGATACATGGCTTTGCAGTTCTCTTTGAACTGCATTTTTGCTGCTTTCTGCTGCCTTCTTGCCACAAAGCAAGTGTCTGGGAATAAAATCAAGAGACGTGAAGGTCATGGAGTTGTGGTAGAGACAGCCGATCTCCGGGGAGGTGAAACTGGTGGACTTGAGTCTGCAGGTGCCTGTGCCAGAGACTATGCCAGGTGCTGCTCTGCCTGTTCCCTCACTGTCCCTCAGCAGCCTCCTTGAGTGTTATTAGTTCAACTGTTAGAGTACAAAACAGAACGAGGCCACTCCAGCTTCTTGCTAATGTCACACCACCTCAGGTGACGAAGCTGAAACGGAAGCCAGATCTCATCTTCCAGGCAACACTGCTCTTCCAGATGATCTGCCCACCTCCTTGGGGTAACAGGAACAGGAACCCACCCTGTCCCATTCCTCTGAGGGTGCTCTGGTGCATGATGGCACCTGATAGCTGTCTGCACCTGGCAGCATGAGCAAGTGACAAGCTTGTGTGCATTACCTTAGAGATTGAAATGTGGATTAGACACCCCAGGAGGAGCCAGCTCATGTTTTATCAGTGATTAACAGTGACTTAAATGTTTGGATCTTCCCTAAGAGTTGAAAAAATAAAACATGTATCTGTGTGCTCATGCATGCGTGTGTGTGTGTGTGTGTGTGTGTGTGTGTGTGTGCGCGCGCATAGTGGATCTGTGGAAAGATCTCTGAGACATGTCTCATCGACATAGGAAAGCTAAAGTGTCCCTCCTGGTACCTTCAGGCCCCATCTGACTTAGGAGTACTGTACAGGCTTCCCTCCCAGGCTTACATCCACACCGCCCCACACTGTCCACTCACATACATGCTCCCTGCAGAAGCCTTGTGATTTTCCGTGGGGCTATCCTGGCTGTTCTAAAGGGCCCCATATTGTGCTTTTCTGGCCCAAACCCCTTCTGAGGATCAAACTCCAGCTTCAGTCAGGCTAAGAGAGGCTGCTCTGTCAGGCAGGGTCAGAGTACAGCTCTTCAGGAGGCAGAGACCCTGGCAGCCTGCCCCGCCCTAGGATGTACACATCCAAACCAATAAAGGAACCTTTTCCTCCTCACCCCACAGACGATCTGCACTTAGAGGCCACTCAGAACTGAGAGGCAAGTTGGACCAAGGATTTTCTCCTCTCATGTAATCCCACTACTCCATGGAAAAGGCCTGGAAAAGTCACCAGGCATCTGTGGTGGAGGTGAGCAGAGCTGATACCCTTCCAACTGTTGTGGGCCTCTTTGAACCCTGCCCCGCACAAGCTAACCCACAGGTGCTCAAGGATATCTGCTCAGAGAGCGAGTGTGATGGCCTGCTGTGGCCTGTTAGAAATGTGGTCTCAGGCTTGCAGAACCTGCAGGTGAACAACTCCCAGGTGGTACCTGTGGACACAGAAGCTCGCTCCCAACAGCAAAGGAGGGACCGTCACCTGGCTGTACACTAGGAAGATACTGAGTTGATGGGGAGATGGGTACCAACCTTAGGTTTTGATTTAATTTACCTGCACTGTGTGTCAGGTAAAGGCTATGTCTTCAGAGCTCCCCAGGAAAGGTCGCTGGACTTAGAAAATGAAAATACAGAATACCCAGTGGACATTTGCATTCCAGACAAACAACAAATAAGTTTCTGCTGTATATATAAATCCTCTGCTGTCTTGGTCACTTCCTCATCTCTGGGACAAAATACCCAACACTCTTAACTTGAAAGTGGAGAAGCTCACAGTTACAGTCCATGGGTGACTGGCTCCAGAACAGAACGGCATGGTAGAGAGGCGTAGTCGGGGAGAGCTCCTCACACCATGGTCCCAGAAAGCAAAGGAGGAAGGGAGAAGCCAGCAAGGGAGATCCATCTTTGCAGGTCCCCACCTCAAGGACCTGCCAGCGGTCAGCTACAGCACCCCATGGTCTAATTCTCTTCCCAAAGCACATGAGGCCTTTGGGGGACATTCTTGATCTGAACAGTTACATATGCATAGTCTGTATGCAGTGCAGGTTGCAAACATTTGTCTTTATCTAAAATTTGAATTGAGTGGGCAGTCTGCATTTTACCTGGCAACACAACCCCAGGTGACACTAGCATGCATCCCAGGCTGAGAGCCTCCCCTCTGCATGAAGCTCACTGGCACACAGATGCTTGGCCTAGAATTTCATGAATGGGCCTGATTTCAAATATTTTCTCCCTCCCTATGTGGTCACAGTTCCTGTTCTGGAAGGAAGGCCTTTCTCATCATGGCCCTGAGCACCCATCAGAACTGACAGAGTCCAGTACTGATACTGATGGGGAAACAGAGTTGTCAGGGTTCTGCAGACAGGCTGTGCTCTGCATTGAACAGTTTTGTCTATGTCATGCATTTGCTTTGTCAGGACATCCTAGACATCTTTTATGTTTTTGTTCTTTACATAAGTCAGAAAAATGTGGCAGTTAATGCCACTTTTCAAATTCAATTGGGTGTCCTATATTTGTATATGCTAAGTTTGGCAGCTCTAAGGAGAAACCACTCCACTAAGTCCCAGCGGGGAGTTTATCCTGGGAAATGTGTCCTCTCAGATTCAGTGTTCATTGAAACCTCTGTTAAAAGATGTTTTTACTCCAGACCTCTGAACTTTGGCCGGTCAAGTCTGTTTGAAAAATTTGGCTACCCTACTAGCCAAGAATTTTCACCATTCCTGTTATTTCAGTTGAATTTAATAGTTTGGCACTTATCTCACTTGTATATCACACATGGAATAAATTAATATTGACAGACATTTGTTGCTAATAAAATGATCCCAAACTTCTTCATATTTTCGCCTTGCATTATTTGAAAAGAATAAAACTGAGACCTGCGGTGGCTATAAAAACAGAGAACTGGGACCCACAGATAAGCCGGAATAGATGTGAAGGGACCACTCACGGCTGGCTGGCTCACACAAGGACTCCAAGTTGCACCCAGAAGACAGACGGGGAGGGGATGGGTTGTAAGCGTGCTCAGCCAAATCGCACCAACACTGGGAGAAACCCTCAAGGCAGTCTGCATGGGGATCCAGGTGGCTGAGGGGTAGCTTGGAAAAGGAGTAGGATGACGAGCCGTGCCCAGGCCAGCCTCTGGAGGACAGCTCACGTTTTTGTCATTTTTCTCTCCCTCACATTCCCTGGTCTGATTTCTACCCCATCCTTACTGTGGGCTAGGAAACAACAAAGTCTCCATGTGTGACCAGAGGTTGCCTGCATTTACAAGTTGCAAAGCCTAAATGTGCGAGTCGGATATTTGGGTTGAAGAATTATCCTAGCAGGCATCAGGACAATGATGAAGAGAGGACAGGAATGAGAGAAGAGAGAAGGAAAAATAATAGGGGACGGAGGGAAGGAGACCGTGGATCAAGCAGACAACTACACGTGCAGACTACCTGAATAACATGATAGAAAGTGCGGGTGGATAAATATAAGTGCCATTATGTATAAAAATATATATTACTTCATCCACAATGAAGTTTATATTCTTTCCATGTTCCTGCGAAACTTTACAAAAACTGGACACGTTCATGGCTGCAAAAACAGGTTCAAGACATTTGAAGACACCAGCGTCATTCAGACTAAAGTGTTTGACCACAGTGCGATAAAATTAGAAATCCATAAATTGATAGATTTTTTAAAAAATCGTATATATCTGGAGACCAAAAATAAGATACCACAAAACAGTATTTGAGTTCAAGAGAAAAACAGAAAAGTTATTTAAACTACAGAGCTTGTGGCACAGAGAACTTTCTGTTTTGAAATAAGTGAGATGAGCTAAAGTAGTGAGGGGAGGACAATTGAGAGTTTTAAATACAAGTAACCAAAACAAGAAAGGTGGAAAATAAGCTAATTAGTCAAACCAAGAAAGTAAAGAATTATTGAGCTATGTAAGGAAACAAGAGGCAAGAAAAGGAAGGGTTGTAAACACTGAGAAAAATGAGAAAGATAATAATGAAAGCAAAAATAAAATACCCAGTGTATTAAAAAAAAAACCCTCAGGTAGCTCATTGCAAGGCTATGGGAGTGATAAAAATATGAAAAGATAATGTGAAATAATAAGAAAAGGTGTAAAGGAGTACGGGAAGTGAGAAAGGTAGGGGAAAAGAAATAAGGGAAAAGAAAAAAGAAAAGAAAAGGAAAAAATGAGAATGAAGTCTTTGTAAATAGGAAAGGGTGGAGGGGGTGAAGGGAGGGCAGGGGAATGGGGAAAAAAATAAGTACCAAGATATATCCTGTAAAGGTACAAGATCCGAATGATGAATGTAATTGTACTGTATACCTTAAAAGTACCAATAAACTCAATTTAAAAAAGAAAAGAGAATATAATTAAAGAATACCAAAATTTTAAGAATTACTAAGGTATTAAAAAATAACTAAGTGCCCAAAACATGAGCTCTGGGTGTATATAGACTATATATAATTAATTTGTACATAGATTCAGTAGTTACACTAATTCTCAAAATGTGACACTGAGACCAGAATTGTACGCAAATTTCTGAAAATTCACACTCTCAGGCCCTTCCCTAGACCTATGGAATCAGACCAGGGGGTGGGGCTGGGAATCTGGATTTTAGCAGACAGACCCTCACCCCCACCCTGACCCTCTCTAGTGTTTGTAGTAATGAGTGCTAAGGGATAAAAGCAGGGAGTTGGAACTTTGTAATGAAAAAGGATGCTTCTTATTTTACACAGAATAACTAGGGAAGGTCTCATTGCTATGGGTGACTTTTGAACAGAGAACCTAAAAAAATAAGGAAGAGAAGACAGCAGACAGATAAATGAAAAGTATCCCAATGGGATGGGATAGCAAGTGCCAAGGCCCTGAGTACTATGTCTGATAGATATGAGGAACAGCAAAAATGGTCACTGTAGCTGGGACACATGAGTCAAGGAGAGTGTGCTAGGACCTGAAGTTACAGGTGAAGAGGGTGGGTTTGGGGAACAGATCCCGGAGGGCCTCTGCCTGATTTCCTCACTAGACGAGAGCATTTCCCTTTACCCTGGGCATGCTTCGGTGGATCCCTCATCTTACTCCTTAAAAGACTCCTGACGTCTGCCACCGGAAGAGTTTTATGCCGGGAATTGGATAGAAAAGGATGGAAGCACGGAGAAGCCGAACATACTGGTCAAACACCACATAGGGCACCTCAGGACTCCGCAAATCTCTCACCCTGGCAGCCTGGTGCCGAGGCCCTGTGTGTTGTCTGGCGGTCTCCTCAGGGAAGTCCTTTCCTGCCCTTGCTGTCTAGCTGATCTTCTTCCCCCCACCCCACAGGGAAATGGCAGGAACTTTCAGCATGGTTCCACACGCTTTCTCCATTTCAAAGAGAAGGCAGAATGACTTCTAGAAGCAGCAAGTTGATCCAGAGAGCAGTGTGTTTTTCATATTCTCTCCCCAGGTACTCCCTCTTTGTTCACCCCTTCCCTAGCCTCTCTATGACTCTTTGGCAGAGAAGCTCACACAGTTCCATGGCTCTGCAGAGTCATGGTCAGCAGGTGGGAAATAGCAGTATGGCAGTCAAACTTCCTTGCTGTTCTCTCACAATATTTTTTTTCTTCTTCTTCTGAGAAACAGCACACGTCAAGGTTAGGAGCACAGACATAAAGAAGAAAGATGCACCCAGATGCCATTTCTACCTCTGCCAGTTACAAGCCACAACAAGCCACTTAACTGAGCCTCATTCTTCTTATCTTTAAAATTATTCAGTCACTCTGAGATCACCAGACTCTTCCATGCATGAGAACTAGGTAATGCATGGAGCCTTATGTTTGCCTCTCACTGATCTCCTACTTGGTAATGGTACTGGTGGTCATCATTGAGTTTGTTATTTTTAGTAGCTCACACAAGCAGATTGCTGCACTCCAGTGTGATGGGTCCTACTTTGCTTGCATTGTATTTCCTGGGCCTCAGATGTATTCAGATCTATAGCCTCAGATGTATTCTATATCCTTTCTGTTCTGCTGCCCATCACCAATGGGAGAAGGTGAAGAGAATAAGGAGATGACATTTCCTATGTTCCCACATCAAGTATTATGGTTTATACTTTAAATGTCCCCTAGAGGTCCATGTGCTAAATGCTTGGTGTTACAGCTTGTATCCAGATGTCCTCTCAAAACCTAATGTGGTTATTATAGGTGGGGAATTTGAAGAGGCTGGATTAGTGTGTGAGTGTGGATAATGGAAACACCACCCCGGGTTTGGGTGGCATCAGTCAATAGGCTTGTAGCCTGTATGGAATATGAAAGGACAGAAAGAAGGCAGGCTTGCTGTGATACAGCCTCCTTCTGTTTTACCATGGACTATTTCTCCTCTGTGATGCC
Source organism: Fukomys damarensis (assembly GCF_012274545.1). Taxonomy (NCBI): domain Eukaryota; kingdom Metazoa; phylum Chordata; class Mammalia; order Rodentia; family Bathyergidae; genus Fukomys; species Fukomys damarensis. The sequence goes on along the minus strand of NW_022900913.1, from coordinate 29,630,760 downwards.
CCTCTGCCATGCCACCCTGCCATGGAGCCAGCCAACTATAGACTGAAACCTCTACAAACTGTGAGATGAAATAAACGGTCCCTTCTTTAACACTGGGTGTCTGGTATTTTGTCTCCTGAATAAGAACAGGAACTGAGCCACCTGGTTAACAGTCTGGGGCACTTCACAGAAACAGTGGAAGCTACAGAATGTGGGACCTAGTGGGAGGAAGTGAGGCCATTGAGGTTATATCCTTGGAGGGGATATTAAAACCCCAGTCAGTCCCCTTTTTCTTTCTCTCTCCCTTCCTCCCTTCGTCCCTACCTCCTTTTATTCTTTTTCTTTTTCACTTCCTTTTCTTCTTCCCTCCCTCATTTTCTTCTTTTTCTTTTTCTCCTTCCTTTTTTCCTCCTCCTCTTCTTCCTCCTCCTCATTTTTTTTCTTCTTCTCCCCCTCCTCCTTCTTCATCTCCCCCTCCTTCCTAGCAGCCATGGGGTTCAAAGTTTTATGTGCTTCACACTTCCACCGTGATGTTCTACCTCACCACAGGCCCAAAAACAACAGCGTCAAGAGGCAAAGGATTGACACCTCCCAAACTAAGCTAAAGTCAACTTTTGCTTGCATTAGTTGTTCATCCTGGGTATTGTGTCACAGCAGCAGAAATCTAACACGACAGGTGACTTTGGACTGGTTTTGATCATGGTGAGGTGGGGCAGAGAGCAGGCGGGAGAAGCCAGGGTATCTCTATCCTTCCCACTCTACCTAGGGGGCATTTCTGGCAGAGGCCACATCCCCTCTAGGTCCTCAGCTCATGATGGTTCCCAGCATCTATAGGTGATCCTGATCCCCAGCTTTGGTGATACAGCTCCTTCCATTTGCCCCCGTACCCCATAGCAGTAGATTTCTTGTTATTCCTCATCTTTGGGTGATCTCTATCCTTTGATAGAGATTCTTTATTCTTTTCCATTTCTCCATTCCTTTGTAACATTTCTCAGAATTCAGTGCTTTCTGTGCTGATACTGGCAATGATTTCTGTATTCCTGATTAGAATGTAGAAGGACTATGGATACCCCAAACCTCCCATTAACATTTGCTCCTTAACCTGCCATTGCTCAGAATCCCCCACTCCTGACCGTACATAGGAAAATAAACCAAGCTACCTAGTTTCTACACAAAGATCTCAGAACATATATTTTTGGCTTTCACATAGTCCCACCTCTGCTAAGACCTTTCCCAGCTACAAATGTGTCCTCCATTGGAGCCAATCTTGGGACAGGGAGAAAGAGCTACAGACTGGAAGGTATGTTTTTATCTGCTGTAGAACAGTTCTTAAGAAGTAGAGAAGGCATAGTTTTTCTAGGTGGAGAAAATCTTTCCATTTAAAGTCTGGAGTTTTTCAATTTCAAAACTTACTACAAAGCTCCAATAATCAAAGCAGTATTGTCCTGACCTAAGAATAGATATATAGACCAATGGAATAGAATTGACAGACCAGAAATCAACCCTCATATTTATAGTCAATTAATCTTTGACAATAGTGCCAATACCCTTTAATAAAGAAAAGAGAGTTTTGTTTTCAACAAATAGTGGCAGGAAAATTTGATATCCACATGCAAAAGAATGAAAGTGGACCCTACATCATCTCATGTGGAAAAATTAACTTAAATACATTATAGATCTAAATTTAAGAGGTAAAAACTAAAACTTTTAAAGAATGCCTATAGGAAAAGCTTTATGATAATGAGTTGGACAATGGTTTCTTAAATATGATATCAAAATCATAGGCAATAAGAGAAAAAGATAAATTGAACTTCACCAAAATTAAAAACTATTGTAAATCAAAGGATGCTGTTAAATTAGATGTGTTCATCCTTTGATATTAATACAATTAGAGCAGGTCTACTCAGCTTTACCTGTGAGACTAGCAACAATAAAAGGGACCCAATTCTGGTATAAGATGTAAGAAGAAGTCTACTGAGGATTTCTGGGATTTTTTTTTCCTGATAGAAAGTAGCCATTTACACTCTTCTTTCTCTTTCGTTTTGGAAAGCCATCATATAAAAACATGAATTTGGAGGCCCTGAGGTCAATTTGTGGCCATGAGGGAAAAGTAGTTCACAAAGAGTAGTTCACAAAATTTATTTATGCAATTGCCTAAAGAGCAAAGACAGCGGGAATGTGCACTGTGGATGACACTCTGAACCAGTGAGCTGGTCTCACAGCCTTTCCTTTTTTAACATTGTAATGTGAGAAAATGTATACTTAAATTAATTGTAACTGTCCATAGTTCTGCCCTCCCCCCACACCAGCTCTTCATGGCAGCCCAGGTGGGCCATGCTAGTGACAGCAAGTCCCACATGCAGCTCTCTTCTCTCCTTCTTCTCCCTTCCCTCCTCCAGTCTGGACAGCTGGAGGATCCAACCTTAGGATAGGACAGCTGTGAAATCAAATAGAATCTTCTCTAGGATGTTCCAGACAGGGTCAGCTCTTTTATGAGCTCATCATAATTCAAAGAATTTATTAAACCATTGGGAATATTTTGAGACCTCAGACTCAACAAACTTGAGTTCTCTTCTGGATTTATCAAACCTGTTGCAAAAGGGACATCTGTGATAAGCACTAGAATTAGAACCATCTGGCCATGTAAACTCACAGAATAGCAAACATGGAGGTGAAATGAGTGTCTAGGAGGAGGATTATCTTGGTCTTGGTCTTCTTTTACTTTGATCCTTAATGTCTTCTTTTACTTTTGTTTATATAATGAAATAATCATTAATGGTGATTTTTTTGGGGGGGACAGATTTCATCTCCTGATTAAGGTAATGATTTGAATTCTAAGGAGCCAATAAACTGCTTAGCTTTAAATGTTGTTTTTTCTTTAGAAGCATAAAACTGAGGACCTCCCCACTTGGTACATTGAGTTATTTAGTGGTAATTAAAAATCCCATTTCAATATTTCCTGTGACCTGCCCATAAATAGCCCAGGGTATGCACTCTGACAGCTAGTCTTTGATAGGTTTATTTATGTCCTTGCCTAAAAGAGAGAAGTATTTTTATTTCCTCAGTATTAAACAACCAGCAGCTAGTAAAAGACAGTGTAATGGTTTCCACACAGGCCAAAAGGGATTTGTTAATACTTCACAAATCAAAGTCCCTTAATTATGCCTAATAGTTGGAAATGTTAAGGTTCTCATGTGGAACTTTGGAGCTTTTTAACATTCATTTGGAGTAAGATTCAAATCTTTGGCACACTCATGAGGCACACGGTTTATAAAGTGACACCCTTTGCATTATTCAAGGCAACAAATGATTTTAGTCCACTATATGGCTATTTCAGAAGTTTTGATATAAGGAAGTTAAGAAGGGTACTCTCCAGTAACTCACATAGCCAAGATCCTCATCAATAAACAAGAAATAGAATCAAAGTTTCATTTCTCAGAAAGGCAAACAGAAGTGTCTAATCAATACTATGTTCAGACATCTTATACTTAAAAAGAAACATGAAAAATGATGAGATTACTTTTTCACCTATCAAATTTTGGAGAAATCAAATACATAAATAGACTTAATGTTATATATTATATAGTAAAAAATGCCAGATAAAAGGCTGCAGTACAGAGACCAGTGAATTGGTATATTCTGGCATGCTAGTCAGTCTTGATTTTCAATCTGACCAGGTGAAGAGAATCTGGAACAGGTGACTGGATTGTGAAGACAATAACATTATCAGTGGGTTGACTCACTGAGGAGTTCATAGCTGAAAGGGCTATGGGGTGGGGCTTGCAGGAAGAAATAGATCAAGGGTGACCATGACCTTGGGGACTACATGTGGTCTCTAGATCTTTCCTCTCCGGTTCTTCTCCAGCTCTCTGTTTCCCACATGCAATGATTGGAGCTTTTCTCTCCACACCCTTCTGCCATCCCATTTCTGCCCAGCAGCCAGCCAACCATATACTAAAATCTCTGAGACCATGAGGCAAATAAACCTCTCATCCCTTAAATTGCCAGTGTTAGGTTTTGTTTTTGTTTTTGTTTTTTTCCATCATGGAAAACATGACCAACACACCCAGGAATTCCATTTTTGGGAATCTTCATTTAGCAGACCCAAGCTGAGGTGGATTCTTTGGAGACAGCACCTCCCGGGGGACCCTGTGTGTGAACCTTCTGGACTGACTGATTCAGGGTCTGACTACACCAAGCAAATTCTGGAGACAGGAAACAGGGAGACTAAGCTTCCCAAAGAGATTCTTGGGCCCCACCTTCCTGATGCTGGCCCATCCACCATGTTGGATTATAGAGCTAGTCCTTCCTCCTTCCAACAAAGCCTGTTTTATATAACTAGATCTGTGGAAATACCTTTAAAATACCATATTCCTTGACTGGATATTTCTACCTTAGAAACCTAGTCTAAGGAATTAATCTGACCGGCGAGTGTGTGACCTCCCCAACTGTGCACCACCAGATCCAGTAAGGAAGGTAGCTGCACGGGTGCCCTTGAAACACCCCCACGACCTCCCCCTGCCCCGTTCTCAAACCTTCTGATTGGGCCAATCCTTGGACCCGCTCTGCAGAGGCATAGGTGGTCATGAAGGGTATTTTTCTGAGCTCCCAACTTTGAACATCTTTAAAGTAAGGGCAGGGAAAACCTGTAATAGAACTGAGTGGAGTTCAACCCTGTGGTTTGGGAAATTCAATTTAGGCCTTCTGGGCTGAGGTCAGTCTGTGTCGCGGGGACCTGCAATTGGCTAGCTAAGTTCAGGGTATTTGGTTCTGCACATGGCTGTACACATGGTATAATATGACAACAGAGACATAGTCTGAAAAAAGCCCTTCAAATTCTTTTTCATTTTTTTTCTTTTCTTTTCCCTATTCCACACTATAATTTCTTTCTTTTTTCTGTCCTCTCTCTCCAACTCAGTCTCCTGATCCACCATGTTATCCCTCATCTCCCTTTTTATTCCTGCTCCTGCCCTAACTCAGACTTCCTCTTTTATTATTTTTTATTTTCTTCTTTATGTTCTTTTCTCCTGTCATTTTACCTCACTTATGGCTCCATAGCTTCAAGGGAAGGTGAGCCCCTATTACTGTTAAAGGGATATATTCTTGTCCTTATTCCTGCACTCTGTCTATCCCCTTTGAAGTTAATAGTTTCATAAAGATAGTATGGTCATTCTACGTCCTCTAGCTTCACTTGAAACCTTCTCCAATTCTTTCACTTATCTACTCCTCTCTTCCTAACTCATTCTAAGCCCCCATCCTAAATGGTAAAGATGCTATATTGAAAAGCATATTCACTGCATACATAGTTTGGGCTCCTTCTTGATATTAATTTAATTCACATGGTTTAAAGGTGATAGATCCATGACTACCACAAGTAGTCAATTTGCAAGTTGTGCTTGATCCTATTGGGCTGCTGAATGTATCAAATGGGATAAAGGATTTGATTGATTTAACAAGTTGTTTTATCCGATAGTATGAAAATGAGGATGTCTATGAGTCATTAGAGACTCAAAAGCTAAAACACAACTATATCGGGAAGATTAAGTAATAGCCCAGAAATTAAACCAAGGACAACCCAACAACAAAAATAAAATGAGAAAACATTTAAGCAAGACACAAAGACAGACTTCCAGTTCACCAATGGCAAACAGTAGGGCAAATGAGAATGAAAAGTCTGCTGGTGAACCAGCAGGACACCCTGGACCCATAGCACAGGAGGTAACAAAACTGATCAATCAGGCTCTAGAAAAATTCAAATCAGAAATAATTTCCCAGTTAACCATAGAGATGATGAGCAAAATGGAAGTCATGATTTAAGACTCTAGGACAGAAACTGACAAAAAAAAATAGATGAGCTCAAGACCATGATAGAAGCCATGAAGACTCAGCATAAGAAAGAAATGAAAACAATGAATGCCCAACAAAGGAAAGAAATGGAATCCATAAAACAGATTCAAACAGATATCCAGGAGATTAAAAATTCTATTGAAAGTGTATGCAACAGAATAAAAGATTGCGAAGATAGAATTTCAGATATAGAAGATAGGATTGCAGTCAGTGATCGTGAAAAAAGAGGTCTCTCAAAAACAGTAAGGGATCATGAGAAATCGATCCAACAACTTCTAGATGATGCAAAGAAAAATAATGTAAGACTGATAGGAATCCATGAAATAGCAGGAGAAAACACAAATGAATTAAAAAAGCTGTTCACAGAATTAATAACAGAAAACTTCCCAAACAGAGGGGAAGAATTTCACATACAGATCAGTGAGGCATATAGAACTCAAACTAGCCACAATTAAAAAAAAAAAATCTACACCTAGACAAACAATAATCAAGATCCCAGACATCCAACTAGAAGAACAAAATACTACAAGCAGTAAGAGAAAAGAAACAAATCACATAAAAAGGAAAGCAAATCACAATCACAGCAGACTTTTCAACACAAACCCTTAGGTCAAGGAGAGCCTGGAGTGAGGTATTTCAAGTCCTAAAAGAAAACAACCTCCAACCTAGACTGATGTATCCTGCAAAACTCTCTTTCAAAATAGATGGAGAAATAAGATACTTCTGCAACAAAGAACACCTGAGAAACTTCATGAACACCAAACCAGTATGACAAGGAATTCTAAACAATGTCCTCGAAAAGGACAATGAAGGTCACAATACCATGAGGCCCAACAGACCAAATCAAATAGGCAAGAAACTAAAAGGAGATGGGAGGAAAAAAAAAAGAGTCAACAAAAGGACAATAATATGACAATAATAACTCAGAACATATCAGTTATAACCATCAATGTTAATGGCCTTCATTGGATTAAGAAGCAAAATCCAACAATATGTTGTATACAAGAAACACACACCTAGTGCAAAAGGAAGCCCATAGACTGAAAGTGAAAGGATGGAAAACAATTCTCCACACATCAGGAGCCAATAAAAAGGCAGTGGGAGCAATCTTATTCACAGACAAAGTAAATTTCAAACCAAAACTCATTAAGAGAGACAAAGAAGGCCACTACATCCTTGTAAAGGGAACAATTCAAGAGGAAAAAAATGACAATCATAAACATATATGCACCAAATATAAATGCCCCCAACTATATAAAACAAATATTAAGTAACATGAAAAACCAAATACACTAATACAATTGTAGTGGGGGATTTAAACACCCCACTCTCACAAACTGACAGATCATTTAGGCAGAAAATCAACAATGAAATAATAAAACTGAACCACGCTTTGGAATACGTGGATTTAATAGATGTCTATAGAGTATTCCACCCCACAAAATCAGAATATACATTCTTTTCAGCTACACATGGGTCATTCTCCAAGATAGACCATATATTGGCTCGCAGAACAGGCCTGAATAAATGCAAGAAAAATGAAGTCATCCCCTGTATATTATCAGATCAGATCATAGTGCAATCACGCTGGAGATCAATGGCACAAGAAACTGTAGGAACTTCACAAGCAAATGGAAACTGAAAAACACTCTCCTGAACAATCAATGGATTACAGAGGAAATTAAAGAAGAAATTAGACAGTTTTTACAAATAAATGAAAATGCCAGTACAACATACAGGAATCTATGGGACACAATGAAAGCAGTTCTACTTTGAAAATTCATAACATTGAATGCCCACACTAGGAAAACAGAGCGGGCTCAAATAAACAACCTAATGATGAAACTTAGCCTCCTAGAAAAACAAGAGAATGAAAAACCCAAAGCTCGAACAAGAGAGGAAATTATAAAGATTAGAGCAGAAATCAATGCAATGGAAACTAAGAAAATGATACAAAAAAATAAATGAAACAAAGAGCTGGTTGTTTGAAAGAATAAATAAAATTAACAAATCCTTAGCTAATCTTATCAAAAAAAAGGAAAGAAAAGGCTCAGATCCATGCAATCAGGAATTAAAAAGGCAAAGTCACAACAGATCCAACAGAAATCCAGAGGATAGTTAATACCTACTTTGAGAATCTGTACTCCAATAAAATGGAAAACACAGAAAAAATGGACAGAATTTTAGTTACTTATGGATTACCAAAGTTGAACAAAGAAGATAAAAACATCTTAAACACCCTAATTACAGTCAGTGAAACTGAAAATGTAATTAAAAATTTACCAACAAAGTAAAGCCCAGGCCCTGATGGATTCACAGCTGAATTTTACAAGATATTTAGAGAAGAACTACTGCCATTACTCTTCAAATTTTTCAATGAAATTGAAAGGGAAGCTATACTTCCAAATACATTCCTGGAAGCAAGTATCACTTTGATCCCAAACCAGGGAAAGATGCAATTAAAAAGGAAAACCACAGGCCAATCTCCTTAAAGAATATCAATGCAAAAATCCTTAATAAGATACTAGCAAACAGAATACAGAGGATTAGCAAGAAGATCATACATCCTGCCCAAGTCAGATTTATTCCAGGGATGCAAGAGTGGTTCAACATACATAAGTCAATAAATGTAATATGTTATATTAACAAAGTCAAGGACAAAAACCATATGATCCTCTCAATAGATGAAGAAAAAGCATTTGACAAAATTCAACACCCATTCATGATAAAAAAAAAACCCTGCAAAAAATTGGAATAGACGGTCTATATCTCAACTTAATAAAAGCTATCTATGAAAAACCAACAGCCACAATCATATTAAATGGCCCAAAACTGAAAACCTTCACATTAAAATCAGGAACAAGACAAGGATGCCCACTATCACCACTCCACTTCAATATAGTTCTGGAAACATTAGTCACAGCAATTAGACAAGGGAAAGAAATTAAAGCAATAAAGATAAGGAAGGAAGAAGTTAAACTGTCATTATTTGCTGATGATATGATACTCTACATTGAAGACCCAAAAAACTCCACCAAAAGATTTCTAGACTTAATTGACAGATTCAGTAGAGTAGCTGGATACAAGGTGAATACCCAAAAATCAATAGCCTTCTTGTACACAAATAACAGACTCACTGAGAGAGAAATTAGAGAAACAATTCCCTTCACAACAACATCCAAAAAAATGAACTATCTAGGCATCAATCTAACAAAAGAAGCAAAAGATCTCTACACTGAAAACTATAGCACTCTGAAAAAAGAAACTGAAGAGGATATTTAAAAATGGAAAGATATCCCCTGCTCCTGGGTAGGAAAAATCAACATAGTGAAAACAGCCATACTACCAAAACTGCTATACAGATTCAGTGCAATGCCAATTGAAATTCCAACACTATATTTCACAGAACTAGAAAGAAGAATTCAAAAATTCATTTGGAACCATAAGAGACCTAGAATAGCAGAAGCCATCCTAGGCAACAGACACATGGCAGAGAGTATAACAATTCCCAATTTGAAACTATACTACAAAGCCACTGTGATAAAAACAGAATGGTATTGGCAAAGAAATAGGCCTGAGGATCAGTGGAACAAATTGGAAGACACAAAAATAAATCCAGAAGTACTCAGCTACCTCATCTTTGATAGAGGAGCTGTCCTTTCTCAGTGGAAGAAAGATAGCCTCTTTAATAAATGGTGTTGGAAAAACTGGATCTCAACCTGCCACAGATTAAAACTGGACCCTTATCTTTCACCATGCACTAAAGTGAAATCCAAGTAGAATAAAGATCTAAATATTAAAACAGAAATAGTAAATTTTCTGGAAGGTAAGTTAGGCAGAACTCTGGAAGACATTGGCATAGGAAAAGACTTTATGAACAAATCCTCAGTAGCATGGGAACTAGCAGAAAGAATCAACAACTGGGATCTCATCTTATTAAAAATCTTCTTTACTGCAAAAGAAACCATCAGCAGAACTAAGAGACAACCTACAATGTTGGAAAAAAATTTTACCAGCTGTTCCTCAGACAAAGGACTATTATCTAGAATACAAAAAGAACTCATAACAATCAACCCCCCCAAATATAAAGACCCGATTCAAAAGTGGGCATCGAAATGAACAGACATTTCTCAGACAGAGAAGTAAAAGCAGCAAGTAAATATATGAAAAAAATGCTCCACATCACTGGTCATTCGAGAGATGCAGATGATAACAACACTGAGATTCCACCTCACTCCACAAAGAATGGCTGCTATCAAGAAATCACACAATAACAAATGTTGGCGCGGTTGTGGGGAGAAAGGAACCCTTCTCCATTGTTGATGGGAGTGCAGACTGGTGCAACCACTATGTAAATCAATAAGGAGATACCTCAAAGAGCTGGGACTAGAGGTTCCATTTGATAAAGCAAAAGCTGTGCTGAGTATCTTTCCAAAAGAATTAAAAGAATCATATCACAGTGACATGTGTGCACCTATGTTTATAGCAGGACAGTTTGTAATAGCTAAAACTTGGAAACAGCCCATTTGCCCATCAGTTGGAAACTGGATAGAGAAGATGTGTTTTTTCTATAAAATGGAATACTACTCAGCCATAAAGAATGAGAAAATAGATTCCTTCATAGGAAAATGGATACATATTGAGGATATACTCCTAAGTGAAATAAATAAGGCACACATGTGTAAATACCGAATAGTTTCTCTGGTGTGAATAAACTGTAATAATACATAAGATCCTAATAATATTACTGACATTGTGAAATGGGAAAAAAGGTGCTAAAGGTGTAGGGAAGGTGGGATGGGTAGGGCAAAGCGTAATAAGGGAAAAGAAAAAAATGTGAGATAATGAAAAGAAGGAAATAAAGTGTTTGTAGAAGGGGAGGGGAGGAGGGGGTGAAGGGAGGGCAGGGACAAGGGGAAAAAATGAGAACCAAGACTTGTCATGTAGAGGTACAAGATCCCAATAATGAATGTAACTGTACTGTATACCTAAAATGTACCAATAAACTCAATTAAAGCTGAAAAAAAGGAATTAATCTGAAATTTGATTACAAAGAAAATCATGACTATTTGTAATGACATAAAAAAGAAAAGAAAAAAATCTATAGCTCCTTTCTTTGGAGCTAAAGGTGTAGGGAAAGTGGGATGGGTAGGGGAAGAGTAATAAGGGAAAAGAAAAAAATATGAGATAATGAAAAGATGAATATAAAGTGTTTGTAGATGGGGAGGGGAGGAGGGGGTGAAGGGAGGGCAGGGACAAGGGGAAAAATGAGAATCAAGACTTGTCATGTAGAGGTAAAAGATCCCAACAATGAATGTAACTATACTGTATCCCTAAAACGTACCAATAAACTCAATTAAAGCTGAAAAAAAAAAAAGAAACAAAATCTAAGTGCACAGAGATTAGGAAATGATTGAATAAATTGCTATAGGAGTAAAAATTAAAAATTATGAGCTGGGTGTGGTGGCGCATGCCTGTAATCCCAGCAATCAGGAGACTGAGGCAGGAGGATGGCTGTGAGGTTAAGACCCGCCTGGGCTGCACAGTGAGTTCCAGGTCAGTCTCAACTATATAGTGAGACCTTGTCTCAAAAAAAAAAAAATGATGTAGCTATTAAAATAAGTTTCCAAAGACATTTTAATGGCATGGAGATGCGCTTATGCTATACCATATCAAATGAAAAGTAAAATTACATAAAAGTATAGATACAGTACAATGTTATAAACTGAAATGTGGATGGAATCCAGGTGTGGTGACACACACCTATAATCCCAGCACTGTAGGAAGCTGAAGCAGAAGGACTGCAAGTTCAAGTCCAGCTTATGCAACTGAGCAATTTATCATGTCTCAGAATAAATCTTTTGAAGGAGAGCAATAAGGTAGGGAAGGGAAAGGAGCGGTATGTAAGACATATATGCACCAGCTGCTCAGGATGCATGTAAATCACCATATACTGCACATGCACTATAATAATAGGAGTTTGAACATTTTTAAAGGCAAAAGGGCAGTGAAAAGCTCAGTAAAGGAGGTTTAGCTCAATGTAAAGACCCTAAATTCAATTTCCTGTACCGTAAATATTAATTAATTAGAATAAATGAAAACATTTATTTTAAAAAAACATAAAGGAGAGAACAAACCAATACACCAAGCAGCCGTCTGTAGTAGTAAGACTTCTTTATGTCTTTTAAAACATTTTTGAATTTCTATCGGTCTTCACATTAAAGTTGCCTGGGACACTTTTACTGATTTGCTTTTACTTCGACACTGACTTGATTTCTATTATTACAGATGAGTGAAGTTCACCATGTGCTTATTAAAAAACATTAAAGTTCCCCAGGTTTCTGGCATCTTGATCCCATTCCCTGCCACGGCAGACCCTTCCCTGCAGTGTGCAGATCAGTCTTACTTCACTCCTGGCTCTGGAGGAAAAAGCTGAACTAGGCTCCTTCAACATCAAGGGTCTGTGCATCTCAGACATCGTGCAGCTCCAGCACTGTGTCAGCCCTGCTTGGCCACACATCTTGCCCTCAGTTAGGTAATGGGTGAAGTGCCACACCCTTCCTGGGCCTGGGGCCTGGCCTGGCTCTTCTTCCCACTCACTTTGTCTACCACAGATAAACTACCACAGTTTATGGCCCACTGATACACTCCCAGGTGTTGTTCACCTGTCAGATTGTCTGTTGGGACAAGAGAGCATTAAAATGATACCTGTGCCCAGGTGATTCTAATTTAATTCACGGCAGGGAGGGAGAAGCCCAGCAGCAGCATTTTTAAATCTCCCAGGTAATTTTAATGTGCAGCCTGGACCTGAACCGTGGGTCTAGTTCTAGTGGAGCTGTGTGATTGAAGCCTGCTGGGTATGATGGGATCTAACTGAATGATTTAATGAAAATGACTTTCCTCTCCATGCTGAAGACGGACGCTCCACATGAGCAGGCCCAGGCATTGTATGACTTTATCCAGTTTCTGCATTTCTAGTCACCATTTCTAGCCCTTTCATCCGAAGCTCCAGATCACATTTCCATCACCCTACTGGCCATCTGCAAACTTGTCTGGCTCTCTTTTCATGACCCCTGTGCCTGCCACTCTGCATCACCTACACCTATGCTCAGGGCAGGAGATGGAGCTCTGTGGGAAGGCTTTGGACTCAATCTCCAGTGCTGCAAAGATTAACTAATTAATTAACTAACCCACAGAAGACATCATTCACTCATTCCGCTTACACTAACATCAAACCCTGTGGAGTGAGAGAGTGCTAGCTGTCAAAAGTCAGTCTGGAGGGAGAAATGTTGGAAGAGTCTGGATGTGACCTTGGAAAAACAGTGTTCATTCTTCATTGCAATTTATTCTAAAGCTCAATTTGTAAAATGCTGCAGGGCAAACCACACAGGTTAATGCCCTGGTTTTATCAATCTTGTCTGAAGTTGCCTTCCTTTGCATCTATCTTTCAACTCCATCTCCTCTTCTCGACTCTTTTGGCCATTGATAGCCACAGACCTTTGTTCTCACCTGCTCTATGGGCAGCCTGTCTGCCATGCACCCCCTAGAGTTGAACTGCTGACCACGTCATCACTGCTGACCACACTGCTGCTACGTTGAATACACTGATGTACTCTGATCTGGGACTCAGCCTGCCTGGATTGGATGCCACCTCCATCACTTTCTAGCAACGTGATATTAGACCTGTTACCTGACCTCCCTGTGTCTCAATTTCCTTATCTGTAAACAGAAATAATGATTATAGAATTAATTTTATCAAGTAGTTGTGAAGATTAAACTAGCTACTAGTATGTTGGAACTTCTTAGACTGATTCCTGACACAAAATAAGCACCATATATATTTGCTATTATTATCCGTGTTAATACTATTATATTATTAAATAAAGTCCACCTCCTTAAAAAGATCTTCTAGCCCTGCCATGGTCTAGTTTCTTCTTATATTCTAGCCTAATGTTTGATTACTTTGTTCCCACACACCCACATTTGCTACTCTAGTTTATTCATCAGTCATTTCCTGCCTCCTGGACTTTGCTTACTCTTTGTTGCCTAGGATCCCTTTATCCCCATTTCTGGACATGGAAATTATGTGAATTCTTTAACTCCAGCTTGTAGGCAAACTCATCCTTGACCCATTTACTGATGCCTCAAGTTGGAATTACTTTCTTCCTCCTCAGCAAGGTATTTGGCCTTCATTTTTGATGTTTAACAATTGGTCCTTTTATTGCAGAAGGCACTGGTGCCCTTTTTCTTTTTCTTACCTCCCCTATGGCTGAAGATTGTTCAGAAAGCCATAGTTCCTCAGGGATAGGTTCTTGCCTTCTTCATGTTTTAAACACTGTTAGATTTTTTAGTTTATATTTTGTGACCTCGCACTTAGCAGAATGCGTGCTATAAAGGAAGTTTTGCTGAAGACTGTTGAAAAGAATTGTCCAATGTGTAGAGATACTCACATGTCCACTCCAAGCTGAAACAGACACTCCATAATTATCTGGGGGCTAAAAATAGAGTGTGAAATTGGACACTGCGGACATAACAGTCTCTGAGATTCAAGGGGTCTGACCTGGATGTTTACAGTGAGGAGACAAATGCTAGAAACCTAAGATTTCCATTGCTCTATCTGTATCTGTTTAGAATTTTTTGTTTAGTTGCAACTAATACAAAATCTTATCCAAACAGATTTTGATAATGGATGACATGTGTTCACACATAGAAATGAAGTAGAACGAATCAGCAAAGTTTGTTCCACTCTCTCAATAATGTCGGCAAAGGTCCATTTTCATCTTATATCTCTGGTCTACATGTTGTGTTGAATCTAAGGGTGGCTTCCTTGTGGTATATTATGGCTTCCAAAAGCTTCTGGGAAATAGATACTTCCTCATGTCCATTGGCAGGGCTACGACATTGCACTACTCCAGGGTATACCATTTATTAAACAAAATTATCCATGCTGCAAATAGTGCCATTCAGATTTGTGTAAGGTGATGACTTTCCACCAGAAAGAGAATCTCTCTGTGCTGTCCATAGAGGAGACTGGAAATCTATTCACCAATGGCTCTCAGGAAACATGTTGTAACATGTATTATATCATCTTCTCTGCTAGTCAGTGCCAAAGAGTTGGACTGTTACAGTTTGGAGTTAGATGTCCCCCCAAAGCCTCATGTGGTCATAGGTGGCTTTTTCAAAGGCAGCCTAATATAAAGTGCATGATGCTGATCAAGGGCATCTGATTTCTAAGCCAGTACACTGATTGGTTTGGCAATGCCAGAATCTTGGTAGTCTGGATAAGATAAAAGGGGTAGAAAGATGCTGTTAAGGTTCCCTTGTCAATTTTCCTACTGTGTGGATGCCATGAGCTGTTTCTCCTCTGTGACATCCCTCTGCCATGTGCCGCTCTGCCTTGGAGCCAGCGAATTATAAATTGAAACCTCTACAAATGGTGAGCTAAATAAACCCCTTCCCTTTAACTTTGGGTGTTGGGTATTTTGTCTTAGAAAGGAGAGAAAAGTGACTAACATAGGGACCAATTGGTCCAGTCACATGGCTTCCACGTTTGGAAGACACGAAGTTATGGTGAAAACCAGAAAGAGAGGCAGAGCGACTCAGATAGTAGAGAGCACAGAAGATGAAGTGTGCTCTATCAACTAATGATACACCCACATGTGTGCACATTTCATAATGCACATATACATAAGGCTGTAATTTTTATCTGCTCAACAAATACTTACTTGCTATATTACAAAGAATACTGCTCAGTCCCTGCCATCAAGGAGCTCAGAGTCCTTTCTCTTAGCCTCTTCTCTTTCATTACTAAGTCCAGGTGGTTAAACCTAACTCTTATTCTTTGTCACAACTTCTCAGAATCTATTTCCAGTAAGCACCTTTGCTTTTCCTTCACGGTGGCTTACTGCATCACATTTAAGCCATCCACAAATTTAGACATTGAGATTCTGGAAAAAAAAAACATATCTGTGACTCCGTGGGTGACTTTGTGACTGTCTAAGGGTGGCCAAGGTCATGCCAGCCCCAGGAGATTGATCAGGCTGGCAGAAACTCCGTTTTGGCCCTCTAAGAGGCAGGCCTGGAGGACAAGCTGATTTTGACAACTAAGTGCACCCAGAGCTATTCCAGTCATTCTACCCACCTCCCTGCTTACTTAGGAAGGTGTATTTAGAAGTGAATATTGTATTTACATTGGATCCCAGATACTTTGAGGCAGAACTTAAAATAATTTTCCCATGTGTAGTAATTGACCTTCCAACAATGTCCACACCCCTAGTCTCACTGAAGTTAAATTTTTTCAGATGAGACTAAGGAGACCAGAAGTCTGGTATTTGTCATTTATTAGCTACTTTACTCTGAATGAGTCATTTCACTTATTTAGAGTTCAACTTCATTCATCAACAGCAGGAAGCAGAAAATACTTACTAGGCACTTGTTATGGGGTGGATTCTATGTGAAAGGCTCAGATTCTAACCATAGAGGCAATTTCCCTACCTGTGAAGTGAGTAGGAGGCCTAGATTATGTGAACCTTCCTCCCAGCAACAAAGACAGCAGGTAAACCTTGCCTTGCATCGGTTACTCAGCAGCAGCAGATCTCCATGAACCCTGTGACATCCCCATCTGTCATAAGAATTTCTCTCCTCTCCTCTTCCACTCAGTACTTGGACTGCACGATCAGAATGGGAACTGCATTCTGCCAGGACTTTCAGACCTCTGACTTTCAGTAATTAATCATTTAGTTTATAAATTAGGAGGTTACAAATATCTTATTCAAAATAAGTCATATATTTTCCTTTCCTTATAGCATATTTGCGGAACAACAGGTGTGCTTTATCTCCTTTCATATAAACATGAGAGCCTGACCCTGTAAGTTCATTAAAAAAAAAAAAGAACGAATCCACTGGTGGGTGGTAAAATTCCTCTTGGACTCTCTGGCAGTTTGTGGAGTTGTTCTTGGGGTGATTGGTGATTATCTGGACAGCAGGAGGAAATTAATCATATTGGAGGTTTGTCTGCTGCTATAAACTAGTCGAAGATAATGGTGCCTGTGGCTGAGAGGCACAGAGCAAGGAGGAATGGGATTGAATCTGGGAAAGCTGAGTTAAGTAGACCTTGGGTATGTCTTTAGCCTCTCTGGGCCTCGATATCTTATCTAAAAAATGGCCATACTTACTTTCAAAGTTGTTTAAATGTATGTGAGATGTACTCTAGAGATATTGTTGTTCTTTCAAGATCTTAAAGCATTTTTCTTAGAATAAAGATAAGAAAGATTTTCTAAAGAATACCTAGAAGTTAATCAGAATCATAAAATTTTAAACCCGGGATAGTACCATGACATCCATCCTGCTCACTATCTCAGAGAAACTAAAGACCTGAAAGGTTGTGACTCACTCAAGAAAGCAGTATTGGATCACTGTTTAAACAGACAAACAAAGACTTGAAAATGGCCTTTAAGAAGGTTGGAGGATGTGCTATTTTAAAGACTCAACATCATTAGGACACAGAGCTTGACACACAGAGAGAGAAATAAAGAGACAGAGAAACACACAGAGAGAGGGAGAGAAAGAGACAGAGATAGAGGGAAAGAGAGACAGAGAGATACAGGGAGACAGGATTTGCCAGAGGTCCCCAACAGACTTTCCCTTCCCATTTGCCAGAACTCAGTTACATGCTCATCCTTAAACCAATTACTGATGAAAAGGAAAGAGGACAGCAAGAAGAAGGAAGGAAGGAAGAAAATAAAGAAAAGAAAGTAAGGAAAGAAGGAAGGAAGGAAAAAAGGAAGGAGGGAGGGAAGGAAAGAGAGTGAGAGAGAAAGAAAGAAAAAAGAGAAAGAAAGAAGGAAGGAAGGAAAGAAAGAAAAAGAAAAAGAAAGAAAAGAAAGGTGGGCCTAAGGAATACCATTATACAGTAAGATGATTCCTCATTTTTTGTCCTGGGACTGTCTTCCTGAGCACATTCCTGATCCATGCCCAGATGAAATCAGAATTTCTATTACTAAGGAAAAAGTGGAGAATAGCTCTTGAGTTGGTAGCCAACCAAATCTGCCACTTCTCTCAAAATCATTCCATTCTTAGCATTTGGTACAGGTGACAATGCTCTGGATGACTGATGGCTCTGGTCACATAAACAGCTCCATGGTGGTCATGTACACACTCATACTTTCTTTGGTATACATGCCATTTTCTTTAAGGTTTGTGAGTTTTGCATTATGCGTGAATAGTTCAGTCTATTCATTTAAATATAAGGAAATGCTAGATTAAACTAATAAAATATTTCCCAAATAAGAAATTAACTGAATATGTATTCATTAAATTCAGACATTTTCTTTGCTTTCTATGATGTACCAGGAGCTTTTCTTGGTATGGTTTATACACAGTACTGAGATATATGTTCAATTACTTGAAAAAGCAAAGTAAACAGATGTGTAGTCCAAGATAGAGTTTGATATTTTAAAACATAATAATTATGTAAAATTAAGGCTAGTAAGGATTATCATAAAAGAAAGAAAAAATCATAAAAAATTTTTAAATTACAGAAAAATTCCTAAATTTCTACACATCCAAAAAATAATATAACAAAAGATATTGAATATACTAAAACATATATTGAAATAAAAAGAAAAAATAGGAATAATATTTGCAATATTTTGGTGATGATTTAATTTTTTAATAAATGGAGAGCTTTATAAATCAGTAAGAAAAAAGAAAACTTAAAAAAAAGGTCAAAGGACATAAGTATATAAGTCATAAGAAAAATGGTCAAGGAATAGATTTCAAATGTTCATACTCATGAATAAATGTACATTTAAATAATATAGTGCAGTTTTAACTCATTAAACTGACAAACGATATTAACAAGTGTTGGTAAGAGTGTGGGAGCATTCTTTGTACTGCTAGTAGAAATAAGAAATGGTTCAGATTTAGGAAAACAGAGTTTGATGATATGCATTAAACCTTAGTAAAAGGCATACCTTTAGATCCCGAAATTCCACTTCTAATCATTTATCCAACAGAATGACCAAGGCTATATGTAAAGATGTTTTGAATCGATATGCTCACTACTGTTTAGTTATGATGACATTTTAAACTAAGGCTGCGGATTCCAAGCACAGACACAAAGCATAATTATAAATTGCGTCTGACTTAGTTCTTATTCCTATAAGGATTTTATTGATTTGTGCCACAAAGAGACTTCCCAGAGCAAGGCATTTGAATTGTTTAGACCCTGTTTAATTTAGCTTTAAAGTGAAAGTCTCTTTGATAGCCTGTATGATCCTTTTGCAGGAAAGTACAAACAAATAAACAAAAAAATAGTAAGAAAGATTTTTCTTTAGCTTCAAATTTTAAAAAATGATGTTTCAATCAGAACATCTAGTGAACCTTCAAAGGTAACAAAAAAGTGTTTAAAGATGATCTTACAGGTTCTACCAATTTAATGAGAGAAGAAAAACAGATTTTGAGCTAAAGCCCTAAGAATTTAAATGTGGGCTTAGAACTAAATACTAGCTACGTAGAGCAGGACTTTCTGCCTTCTTTAGGATTTTTAAATTGCTTTATAATTATTATTATTTAACATTTAGCTATTTAAAATGTAATTATTATTGTCATTCTGGAATCTTAGATTGCTTATAGAGTTTGGGTTTATGTTACTTAAGAGTTAACGAGCTAAAAAGATAATTCATTAAAGAATTTAAATTTTTGTTAGTAGTTTGAAAGACAGCCTCGAGGTATAAATGCCCTCAGGTAGTTGACCTAACAGTAGCTGCTATCATATCAAAAGCTTCCAGTGTGCTGGGCCTCCCTCTATGTAGTAACATGATCCAGCACAGTTATTATTCCCATTTACAGATGAGGAAACTGAGACTCAGGAGAAAAGCTCTCCAGTACATGGCAGAATCAGGTCTGGCCTTAGACATTCTTACTTCAGCTGCCTCAATAATCTAAGAAAGAGTTGCTGCACACTATAGAAAATAAAGACAAGTTCAGAGAGCAGAAGGAACAGTTGTACACAGTACTTCTAGGCCAGTTCACTATCTCCCTGGGGAAAGCTGTGACAGTGCATTCCACGATCAGAACCCTGAGGTGAGGGCTGGGATACTAAGTGCCTTCTCAGCACAGCCTGGAATACTAGCTAAGGACTGTTCAGTGCTTTCTGTGTGCCAAGCACTGAGCGGACTGCTTCGGACTCCTCACCTCACTTCATCCACACACAGACTCCACAGAACTGATCCTCTGCCTGCTCCAGAGATGCGGGGATGCAAGAAGCTAAGTAATGCTGTGGGATCATGACTTGAACTTGGCCATTGTACCCCTATGGCTGCGCCTCTCAGGGCCAGGCCATCCTGGAAAAGCAGGACCCAGGGAAGGAAGGGCTGCTGTGGCTGCACAGCACCTGAGGGTGGGCTCTCACCTGGAGGACAGAGGGAGGGCCACAAAGGCACACTGCTGTGCAGAGGCAAATGTGGCCAACAAGAACCTGGCCCCTGTCGGAGCAGAACCCTCCCCAGAAATGTTCCTGAGACCTAGAACCTTCTCAGGCACTGGGGACCTGAAAGGATCTGAAATGCTCTAAGCTGCACTGCTCCCCAAACACTCATGAAATTTTAAAAAATTAAGGGAAACCGGATGAAGTTCTAGTTTTTCAGCATCATGCCTTTCATATTGTTTTGAAATATCAAATACCAAATTCTTTTCAGCTGCACTAAACATGTGCTTTGTCCGCTCAAGGGTACTGGCTTTTAGTCACTGCTCTGTCCCAGTGAGCTGCGTCATTGTCATCAATTAGCCTCCCTTAGGGTAAATTACGGCCGCATGTTTATGTGGGGAGGAGATTTCCTGCTTCGATTTAGACTGAGGTGACAACGTGATGAATATCAGGATAACAAGGCAGACATGAGAGGCACTCTTCCACCATCTCACACACGTCCACACACACGTGCATGCATGCACAAACCATTCTAGGACTGTAAAATGATGGAAAAGAGAATGGAAAAAATATAACTTTGTAAGAAAATCTTTCAAGAAAACTAATCTTCTTTCCAGTTTCCCAAGGGTTAGGGATGAGTACTTCTGGGATTCCTTCCTAGATTCCTTCTGAGGGCCTGACATGTCCCTGGGGGTGGAGATAGGGAGGGTGGGAGAGAGACCTTATGGAGGGACACAGGGAAGCAAGATAGCTTCAGATGAAGGGGGCTAGAGGTAGACGCCAGCAGCCCTAGACAACTGAAGGCAGCATAAGGCCAAGTCAGCACACAGATGATCCACCCGGGTGCAGAAATTGAAAGCAAGAGGAATCACACAGGGATCCCACTGATGTGTCTATGAGGGAAAGCCTGGGCCATCTGCCAGGCCCCACACATCTGCTTAGGAACAGTTCTGACCTTTATCTCTTTCCCCCATACAACCCCTACCTCCATCATCCTGGCAAGAAGAAAAGAAAGAAACCCACATCATTAGTGAGGAGAGAGAACAGCAGAGGTCAGAATGACCACAGGACCACCAGAGGCATTGAGGGGCGAGGTGCTGCCAGATCAAGGGTAGAGTAATTATTATGCTGGAGGAGGCTGTCTGCTTTGGATTCAGCACTGCACGGCTAGAGAGGACTCGAGCTGTTACTTCCCTGGCCATCAGTATAAAAGTCACAGGCCTGCCTGGTTTTTCCTCTGGGTCAAGGGAATTAATTGCTTTCACATTAATTGCTCTCCTCCCCCTGAAAACTTAAAAGTGCCATAGGAAGCAGATATAAAGTTGTGTCTCAAATGCACCCCAAATTGTGCTAGTTCCACGCAATGGCCTCACATTTCTCTAGCACCTACTTTTTTCCAGGAGTTACACCAGGAGAATCATTTTGCTATCTTACTTATGTTAACAGAGTCCTAGGCCAAAGCTCTGGCTCCCAGTAGACTGGGTCCAGCACTTACTCCAAAAGATCCAAACAGCAGAGAAATGAATGGAGGTGAAACAGGAAAGGCATTCATTTCAATTTGCCCTCACTGAGAAGAACACAGGTGTAGCTTCCTAAACCCTGACTATGAGGTACTGACAACAGCTCCAAGACCTCATAGGAGAAGATGGGGGTGCTATGCGTGGTCATCAGTCCTGGTCAGCCTGTGGTCTGGTTGATCAGTACCTCAGAGCTCTTCGTGTGGGGTTCTGTTTGTGCCAGGGGAAAAAACACCTTGAGGGGCCTTTTAGCTTCCCATCTTGGAGGGGGCCCTGTAAGGTTCACTGTTCCTAGAATTTAAGATAAGCTGAGGAGAAATGACTCCAAGAAAGGACATATTAGAGAGACAAAATATAGTTAGATAGAACAATAACTATGTCTTCCTTTAAATCCTCAAACATCAAGTCAATCCTTTTAGGAGATATAAACATTCCCATTTTACAGACAAGAAAACTGAGGTTCAGAGAGGGTGGTTGGCTGAGCTGAAATTTGAGCCCAGCTCTACTCTACGTATCTTTGTCTATACGTAACAGGAATAACAGTGCCTGCAACCTCCTGTAGAGTTCCCCGCTGGTAGCTTGGAGCCATAGGCATAGATTTGTTCTGTACTAGAATTGCAGAGACAACAGTTATCATACATGTATGTGCTGCAGACATCCCTAAGAGGGCATCTCATGTTGTTACTGGAGTTTTAGTGCAAAATCCCTGACTCCAGGGGTCTCAACAGACTGGGCTCAGCCATTCATCTCATTAGCTAATCAAGGGAACGAGCCATAGTGAAGGATAGGAAAGGAGTTTCCACCAGTGTGCCCATGTGCAGAATCATGGATACAGAGGCATGAGATCTGTCTGCAAGGGGCCGACATAAGCTCAGGGTTTATGGAATAAGGGACAAGTCCGGTACGAGAAACTTGCATAACTGGCGGTAGTCCTTATTAGAACATCAGCACTGGTTCTGCTAGGTTCTAGGAAACTCGATTCTCATCCTGAGACAGCAAATCTGAGGTGATGACTTCTGCTTGTCCAGTCTCAGCCCCTGCCATAGCACAATCGTTTTCACCAAGGGGTGACTCAGCATGGGGTGTGAACTCCACTTTTCCTGGGATCAGAGGTGACTGCAGGCTTAGAACAATGACTGGAGACTTCCAGGCACTGCTCCAGGGGTTCTGGAACAGGACGCAGCAAAAGCTGGCAACTGGATGTCCCATAAATCCTGAAAACTACTTTAGTTGCTCTTATCTTAGTGTCCTTAGCCTTGAAGGAGGATGAGATAGGCTAGTAATAAACCTTGCATTACTAGTTTTTAGACAGAAATTCAATTGATTAACATGCCTATGTACAGAGCTGAGCAGGACCTGACCCAAAGTTTTAAGACATGGAATCAAACGTTTCACCTGTCTCGGTAACACTGAATGTAAAGGAATTATCTTGTGCCACCTGTAAAATGTATAATAGAGTTAATATGCATGAGTAACAAAAGTTCCTTTACTCACAACATTTAAAAAGGAGGGCAATGTAAACATAAAACTAGTGAAACACTTGACCTTGCTTTTGTGAAACTAAGGCAATGTTTGCTTTGATGGAAGTGGTTGCCTAAATTTAATAACTAAATAACAAAACTTACAGTTCTGCTTAATAACAATGGACTCCTGCCTTGGTGGGTGCACACATGTGTAGGTCGATTGAAATATTTTTACCAGTAATTGCTGTATTTTCCTCACCAAATTTCATGAGTGTAACATCTGACACACATAGGTTTCAATGTAGAGCGTGGGAGGCACAGCTAGCACTGCCCTGTCCCCGCTCCCACACAGTGTTGCCTACACAGTCTTTGCTTGAGTACCATGAAATCTACTCATAAAAAATATCTCTAAAGATCATATAATAATATTGAAAGTTTACAGTCTTGTGGGGCTGCATTAGTAGCTGTCCAGGGCAGCAAGGGGTCTACAAGCCATGAGTTGGACATATTTTAAGGTAATAAAGGAGACAGACACAAAAAGGAAAGCAGGATGCCAAGCTTTGTCCTGATTTTAGTCCCCCAATGGGCCTCTGTGGGTCCACCCTGTAAGTCCCCATCACATTCTGAACTGCAGCACAAGCAGCACAGCAGGATAGACATGCACAGAAGCAGTGGCAGTTTCTCCTCCACAGAATACATTCACAAAGTTGCCCGGAGGCACATGCCTCACTTCTCACGGTGGTGGGAAAGCAAATCAATAATCACCAACTTTGGCCTCTGCTGACACCACTGTTGAAATAGGTTGCCCAGGCCGCAAACATCCACAGTGACAAAATAAATGCAATGTGAGGTGTCTAAACCAGTAGACAGACAAGATAAAAGGGACAGAGAAGTTTTACAAAAAGATGCTCCAAACTACCAGAAACCATATGTTTGCAATAGAAAAGCCTGTTTTCATCAATCTTTAACTTAATGTGTCAGGAAACTGGATAGGCAGCTTTTTTTTTAACTTTTCATAAAATCTCAATAAATCAGGTTTAAACTGACTTGTAAACTTTTAAGCAATCCACATATCACTCGGCTCTCCACACCCTGGCCCTCTGCCCCTCCACCTCCGGAAACGATATAAACATATCAACAGAAGCAGGTTCCTCTCAGGGACAGCCTGCTACATTCTTCAGATTACAAAATCTTCATGAAAAGCCACCATTGTCCTGGCTCAGCCTTCCTGCTACCCAGCTTGACCCA
Source organism: Fukomys damarensis (assembly GCF_012274545.1). NCBI lineage: Eukaryota > Metazoa > Chordata > Mammalia > Rodentia > Bathyergidae > Fukomys > Fukomys damarensis. Next base: position 29,606,278 of record NW_022900913.1, on the reverse strand, counting down.
GTCTCCTACAGAACTGTCCATCGCAGGCCAGAGGGGGCTCCCAGACTGCCAAACGGAGGTAATGGGTAACCTGTTTTGCGGGGAGGGGTGGAGTGGGGAGCAGGTCACGAATTCATCTTAGTAGGGTGCTAACTTTGAATCGTAGTGAAGCCTGCTTCAGTGTTAACATTTCAGAGGGGGAAAGCCCGAACACCCAGCTTTCAAGCCATCAAGTTTTTCTTTTCAGAGATAACCACTTCTGACTCAAAAGACAAATATTAAAAATAAAAATACCCAATCCAAACAAAAACCAGACCAGCGCTCCATCATTTATACAATCTTGGTGGTCTCCAGGTGAAAGAAAAGTAGCTGTGTGCCTGGGTAAGTACAGCCCAGTACAGATTCTCTTTCTTCTTTTTCTCCACCTTTCAGAGGCTAGCTGTTATACAAATTCACCTGACCAGAGAAAATCCCATGTATAAGTGATGAAATGTGGTCTTACGAAAGATAAATAGAAAGATATTTCATTAGCACAAAGTACAGAAAAAAAATCCCCCACCTAACTTTGCATTCAGTAAGGAGAAAGTATTTTAAAGAATTTAAACAATGAGATCTAAGACGAGACACTACTATGTGCTTTGGAAGCTATTTGTTAGTTACTCACCCATGCTCCTTTCCCTGCTAAAAGCTGTAAGAGAATACAAAGAAAGAACAAATTTGGTGCTGTTTATTAGAAGTCAGTGCTAATATTTCATTTGTTAAAGTCCTAGTATAACCTTAGATGAGAAGTTCCAAGCCCAGATTTTCATTTTCCTCCTGCCTAGTTCTCTTCATTAGGAACCATTTCTATTGCTCATTAATTTACCTCTCTGCTTTCAGACGGTGTTCACCCACTTCTTGAGTGCTATACACAGCCAGCAGCTGCAGAAATAATGCTTCTACCACCCTCTGGAAGGACTGATTTGGTTTCCCTTGCAAAGAAGCAGCAGCTGCACTCTTCTGGTGACACAGCACAAAGCTTGGAGAAATGAAAGCAAGACCACCCCATCATTGTAATTCCCCTTCCACAATACATCAGTGTTCTAGTGATGGCCCTAGTGCCCTTGGCCATGCCTAACCACTTCTAGTGGTGCTTGCTTAACAAAAGCCAAGGCAGAAGAACAGGTAAACAGTAAAAGCAATGCAAGCCAGAAAAATGCAAGATGACAAAAAGGGTGACTGTCGTGAAAAAGGCCTTGGCAAAAGATGCCAACTTAAAAAAAATGATCTTTGCAAACTTCTTTTCCACCTTGATCCGTGACATCTACCGTCTTCTTCATAAAGGAACCATTCTTATCCTACTTGGGGAAAAGATATTTTTAGAATTTAGCTCTTCTTTCTCCATTCTTTATCCAAGGAATGAAGTTTCTGTTCTGCTTTGTGGAACCTGAGTTCCTCCCATTAGTGTAAACATCACCCAATAGGAGAACCCTCCAGGGAGGGTAACAGAATCATCCCAGAGTTTTCAGAATGGGGTTGGAGCTTGGTAGTTGAATGGAGTGAGGCCAGCTTGCTATTATAAGTGAGTTTATTAGCTTAATGTGCCATCCTGGGCTTTCCCAACTCTTGCCTACCATTGCCAACAAGGAGGCTGGAAAAGTGGTAGAGGAGATCATTACAGAGGGTCTGATATCATCTACACAGCAGTGTGAGGCTCAGAGATTCTGTATATTTTCTTCTTCACAGATGCCACACACACACATGGACATTAGAAGAGGTGCTGGTCCAACTGCAGTCAGGCATGAAACTTGTGGAACCAAGGCAAAGCATAGCCTTTGTTTCTCTTTTTCATCTCTTAATTCATGTCTTTACAGACACAATTGCATTTATACTCTCTGTCTTTACCATTTGAAGGAGAAAAAAATAAATGTCGGCCAGCCAAACAAAGTAAACAACCCTTGGGTTTGGTATCATACTCAAATGCTGAAGTCACAAATAAAAACACCCACTATGCTTTAAAATCTGCGTGCTGGCCTTCTCTCTTACTCTTCCTACTGGATAGCTCTCTTTCTTGTCTTTCTGGATCCTCTTTGCTATTTCAGCCAGTGGAATAAACTTCATATTGGCAATTTCTTGCCAAGTGTGAAGTATTTAGATTAACCTCTGAGACATAGCAAAAATTAATTTAAGGAAAACATAAGTTAGCAGAAGACATTATAGTAGATGCTTTCTCAGCAACAGAATTAACAAAGGAAATTCAAAGAAAAAGACATTACATCTGGCATATTTCAAAGATATGAATAAACACATAGGTTGTACAATAAAAGTAAGCTCTACACTGGTCCAAGTCCTAAAGAATTAAGGAGGCAGCAATAAAGAGAAAAATATAATGCAACAGTTCTCAGTACACAAAAACACATAGATTCTATGTATGTTTTTCACAAATGCTCTCATATTTTCTGGACTTGCTTTTTTAACTTAGCCTAATAGTTCCTTCACAATCACAATTCTAGTTTTTGTGCAGGCCAGTACCGCCCAATCTCACACTGGCTCTTGTCATCCCTCAAACTGTCCCTGTTACCAAGATTTCAACCCTGGAGCTTTCCCTACAGACCACCGGCTTTTTATCTTCTACCTTTCTCACCTTGTGATTCCTACTGAGTCCATCCTTCCCCACCTCTACTCTACTATTCTTCTTCTCTGGGCCCTAAGTTTTTATCTCTATTCTTGTCCAGCCAGCAATCTAAGTCACTTGTTTCACTAATATTCTGCCCAGCTTTCTAGAATCTTCCAGAATCTTTTCCTTATTCTTGACCCCAGGGAATCCCCAGACTCTCCACTCTCCATGTCCATTCCAGAGCTGCTGAACAAACTGATATAAAAGCTTATTTATTCACCCCCACGGCATCTTCTTTGTGCTCAGGAACCTTCTTATTGCAGCATTTTCCAAGGGCATTCAAAATTTGTCATTATAGTCCACGTATGGCTATTCTCTTGTATGTTAGTCAGCTTTTCATTGTTGTGACAAAATACCAGAGAATAACAATTTAAAGGAGGAAAAGCTTATTTTGGCTCATGGTTGTGACATTCAGCCCATGGCTACCTGCCTCCTCTGGTGAGACAGAGAATCATGGCTAGGCCCTACTTCTCAAAACCCATTCAGCTTTGAACTCTTCAGTGGATTAATCTATGCGATGAAATTAGGGGCTCATAATCCAAAATCTTTTAATATTCTGCCATCTTTCTAGACTTCTCTTGAATGCCTTCTCCCCTGTTAAGCTGGACTTACCAGTGATCTTTCTTTAGGCTGTAGAGTAGGTTGTGTGAGTCACTTGGAAGCAACACATCTCATCCTGCCTCCGATAGTTTACTCATATGGTACACCTTATCAGAGGCTTCTTGGGGAGCTTCCAGCCTTTAGCTTTGTATTCCTACAGGATTTTTTAAGTGCCTTCCATTCAACAGGGCCTGAATAATGTAAGAAAGAGGGGAGCAGGGAAGGAGAAAGAAAGGAGAGGCAGAGAGGAGGGAGCATGGAAGAGAAAAAGAAGAAAGAAGGAAGAAAATGAAGGGTAAAGGAGAAAGAGAGGAATGATGGAGAAAGGGAGAAAGAGAAGAAAGAGAAAGAGAGAGAGAGAGAGAGAAAGAAAGGTAAAGGAAGGAAGAATCAGTTGTACCTAGAACTTCCATTTTGCACTCTGTGCCTCATGGAGGTGGAGTGGGGGCACAATAGTCTTTGGCGTTTGTTCTCTTACTTGAAAGGAGAGCTTTTAACTTGAAGACCTCTAAACTAATAGTCTAACTCAAACAAAGTGTAATTTCTTCTGCTAGCTAAATAAATTGTGAAAAATACTGACAAGCTCGGTTTGCCACTTCCATAAGAAAAATCCCTGCCAACAGGTAGTTCCGGGAACTGCCAGTCATAGCGCAGTCACCATCAGGGTGACCACAATAATTGTATTTAGTAAGGAAAGGTCTGGAGAGCGAGGTTGTGATCTGAGTGCTGCCTGACATCTTCTGACCCACCCATCCATCCACCTCTAGCATTTTTATGTGCAGATATTTAAATTGCATATTGTTTCCTCAGGATTTAAAATGAATTCCACAGAGTTCTCCTTTCAGAGGCTTATTGAGGCTGGTGAGATATGATGACAGGATCAGGGTCTGCCATTAGTTATTTTTAATATAATTTCCTGATTCAGTCTTGCAAGGGTAAATTGATGGCCCCCTACTCTGAAAGTGGCATTTTCTTGCTTATTTATTTAGTTAGTTATTTAGATCCAACCATGAAAAACCAGAATAAAGTTCTGCCATTTTGCTACTCAAAGCAAATCTGGCTTTGCATTATCTTTTTAGTAAACCACACTGTGACTTGATACAGGAAAGGTTATTTTTGATTCCTGAAAATAATATTGAACATTATGGTATGCTAATAAATTTGTAGAATGAATAATACTATATTAAATATTACTGCTTTATATGCTATATATAATATATATTGTAATATTAATGCTACAACATTCATTTAAAAGAACAAAAAAAAGAGGTGGGAAAAGTAGGACTTTGGGAAAGTCACTTGATGCCATGGCTTCTGGTAACAGAATTTTAAAATGAGGCAGCACCATTACTAAATGAGATGACAATGTATTTTACTTTCTAAAAAATGTTTCCATACATAATCTTGCTCTTTCCTGTGTTACCTGGATGAAAGTAGCAGAACAAGTGCTCATCCCATTTGGGTATCATTGTGCCCATTCAACAAATGACAGGACTGAACCCCAACCTACTTGTCAAGTAACACCTTGTGCAAGTCAGAGCTCACAGCCAGGAGTCCTAGTTTTTCATCCCCTCATCTTGCTGTCACATTGTACAACCCAAATGTCTCCAAGAAAGCATTAATTCTACCTTTTAGAAATGAGTAAAAAAGAAACAGACAGCTCCAAAGTCCACAGCTAGTTGGATAGAGTAGAGGTAACAACAAGGTTTTTTGACTGCTCAAACAGCTGACTGTCTCTGCTCCCAAAAATAGGAATAAACAATAGCAAAGCTAAACCAATCTGAGAAGTAATAACTATGCAAGAGCAAAATCATTAAATACTTGTAAAAGTCCATGTAAATGTGTAAACAAACGAAGTGATCATCATGCCTAAGTAGGCAATAATGTCACTTGAACAGTCGAAAGAGTCCCAGTGGCCTGCAAGCATGGTGCTTATTGTGGCATTCCAAACTAAATTTGACAAATTTGGTGGACACATATGTGTGTAATTAATTTAAGGTCTGTATGTAATATATTATTAAATGTATTCATGACAAATATTAAACAGTATAAGATATAATACATAATATAATTATTAAATAAGTCTAATGGTTATATGATCACTCGATTTGATATGAAATTCTTATTGATATATGTACACATTGTACACACACACATCTTGAGCAACATGAATAATCAGACAAAGATAGAAAGTCACTTGCTTAATTTTCATTGACATTATACAGTACACACAAATGTATTGGTTTTTCCCCCTCCTTAGTCTTCCAGTATGTGTTTTCAGTCTCAGTGCTGTCTGTTTATCCTGATGCTCTCAGTCCTCTTTTATCCTGAGTACTCATATCAATTTATTCCTCTGCACACTATGGCTGCCTACTGTACTACCTCTAACCCACCCCAACACACACCCATGCACAAACACACACTCACCTAGATGAGTCCTATGAATGCCTCTCTCCTAACTTTCACACATTTCATTCACTTTACCTGTTCACATCCACTGCTGCACAATGATCCAGAATGAAGCTGGCTAAAGATTGCCTTGGTGATTAGTGTGCCAGCTGAGTGGGCCACCAGTAGTTGCGGTTACACAGATAAGTGGTACCCCTTGCAGAAGACTAAGCGTGGGCAATCGCTGTACTGAAGAACGTAGTGCAGCAGCTCTCCTTTAAGTCATTTCCCCCCCTTGAGGACATGCCTCCCCTCTTGTTTTCACCTTTCTCCTGTTTTCTTTTTTTCTTTTCAGCTTTAATTGAGTTTATTGGTACATTTTAGGGATACAGTACAGTTACATTCATTGTTGGGATCTTGTACCTCTACATGACAAGTCTTGATTCTCATTTTTTCCCCTTACCTCCTGTTTTCATCATCAGTTACACCACCTCACCTCAGTCCTATCTCATTATCTATGATAACAGGAATTTTTCTCTAAAACTTGTAATGAGTTAAGATGCCTTTAATAACAAATTGGTGAATAGAGACTGGTTTTACCTATGCAATTAAAAGTCAAGAGCTTGATTTTTTAGATTCAATCAGTATTTTCCTTGAAAACACGTAATAAACTGATTCATTTAATAAGCATTACATAAATAGATTCAGGTCCTGCCTTATTTGAGATTTAATACTTTCAGCAAATGCATTTTTCAAAATAATAAAGAAAACACAAACTGTTAAGCATTTGATCAAGTTCTTCAAAGATTAATAAGTCTTTTCCCTCTGTCCTGGAATGAGCTTTCACAAGCAAACATTGTGGACACTTTTTAAGGAAACATACATTGTAAAAGTTTTTCTCTTCTACTGCTCAGACCTACTATTGCACTGATCGATGTGAAGAAATTCTTCCACCATTTCCAAGTGGCAAAGATGTGTCCCTGCCATTGCACGTGCTTTCTGCTGAGTTTGGCTGGCTCCACCCCACTGCCACCTGCTACAGCTGCTTCCCATACAGGGCACTGCTCTCCTGCTCTCCCGCCTGGATATTTCCACTTCCACCCTTGCTGCTGTGCTCAGGTTCTGCAGATACCAGGCCCCTCTGTGACAAGGTGGGGGACACTGAGCTAACTACACAAAGTGGCTTTGTTCAGTGTCTCCCGGAGTTTTGACTCACAGTCCATTTTGTCCCTATGACTTAAACATAATGTAACGGAAAGACTGGATAATAAATGCTACTCCTGAAAGAGCGGGTTTAATGGCCACAATTGTCCTGCCTCTTCCACCCCTTAGAATAAATTCTTTCCAAAAAATGTCTCATTCCCTAAGCCCATGTGCTCCTGCAAATGTACCATCAGAGGCACCATTGCAGGTTTCAGCCTGGGACAAGAAATGCTACCCACATTTTTACCCAACAGGTGACAAATGAATATGAACATTCATTCAGTTAGGCACTGCTAATATAGTCTTAAATGCATCATGTCACAAGCAGTGTTGAAGAATACACATTTTCCCTTATTAAGACCTCTATCAAAAGGACAGTTTTCTATTAAATATAATTTTAAAAAATTAGAATATTAAAAATAAACCTTTGAGCATATGGCTCTGGAGGAAAAGCAGAACCTTTCATGGAAAATCTGTGTATACACAGGATTTGATCCAGATGATCTCATCTATTAAGGGAATTACTTAATGACTATTCTCCTGTTCTTATTTTGTCACTCTCTGTCCAACTTTGATGTGGATACACCAGCTTGATGCGTTTGATTATAAACAGAGCACTACTGGAAAATTGGGAGTTTGGGAAAGATCAACACTGGTGATTGAATGAATGGCAACAAAGGCTACATAAAGAAAAAGTCAAGCAGATAAATGTCTATATTTACATGAAATATATTTAGCATAAACTCGTGTCTGAAATGTATATACACGCATGTATATAAAATAGCTACTGATAAACAAATATTTCACTTTTACATATGACATCTATTATGTGCTGTTCTGTGAAAGACTAGACATTAAGGCTAGAGGGGTTGGGGAAAACATTTAATCCATTTGCCTCCATTAAGGCAGATCCTCTGCTCCATGATGAAATCCTAGACAAGGTACTGAAGAAATTGTCCAGCTTGGCAAATTGCTGGCCATAACCACACAAACTTTCAACTTCCTCCAAATTTTTCCTGGACAATTAGCATCTCCTTGATGTTCTGCAGACAGACATAACTGGAGCTAGGTAGTAACAAGACTGACATCCTATTTGTAAACTATTATTTATTTATACTGTGGTAACTTTTAAGAAACTATTTCATTTACCTATCTATCTCTATACACAAATGTGTAAATATGTACAAAAATATAGACTTATAAAACACTTCATACATGGTGAGTGAACATTTGTAACAACCTCTTGAAGTTTAATAAAAATAAATCTCTGAGAGGGTAACTTCCCTAATGATGCATGGTGGAAAAAATGGTCTTGAATTTGGGTCTTATTCTAAATCCAAGTTTGCTTCATCACAACTTTACATAAATGTTACAAGGTCTCACAACCTTTCTCCACCATCCCCACAAGGAACTGACTGTCTTGGGGCAGGCAAAAATAGCAGAATGATGGGAGTTTAGGGTGGGATAGACCTATCAATTCCAAACCAGTTGATTAGTTAAGTGCTCACTGAGGAAGAAAAACATGCTTTGGATTTTGAAAACCTGATAAAATTTTGAGAGATTAATATGGGAGAAAAGGCATTCTATGAAGAAAATAAATATCACCTTATAAATTATAGAAGTTCTTCAATACCAGGAAAAGGTACTTGGTTCCCAACAAAGCTTCAGACTAGGCTGTGTGACGCTCTGGCTACAGTAAGAAGAGACCAGAGCAGGGAGACCAGGAAAATAGTCTGTTACAAAGTTCAAGTGAAAAAAATCACCAATTTATTCTAGAGTAATAGCAGTAGAAACAAAAAACTAGGCTCACTTAAAAGAATTCATTACCTAATTGGATAGAAGAGCCAAGAAAGGAATCAGAGAAGATCCTAAGCTTTTTTTTAAAAAATTCATTAAGTATAGTGGTATATTTTAAGGATACATTATGACGGCATTCATCATTAGGAATTTGTATCTTTACATATTACATCTTGGTTCTTATTTTTTCCCCCATTGCCCTGTCCTCCCTTCAACCCCTCTGCCCCTCCCTATTTACAAAGACTTTGTTCCCATTTTTTTCTTTGTTTCCATTTTTTCCTTTTCTCACATTTTTTTCTGTTCCCTTCTTTTGTTTCCCTAATCCCCCACACTTACCCTTCTCCTTTGGATCTTTTCATCCTATTTCACATTATCTATTATACATTTCAGTCCTCATTTACACTTTCAGATTCTCACACCACAGAAACTATTTGGTATTTACACATGCATAGGAGCCAAACACCCTCACTGGAGGAAAGACAGACTCTTTAATAAATGGTGCTGGAAAACTGGGTTTCAGTTTGCCAAAGATTAAAACTAGACCTATGTCTCTCACCATCCTCTAAACTAAAATTGAAATGGATCAAAGATCTAAATAGGTTAGGTAGAACTCTTGAAGACATTGGTGTAGGGAAAGATATTATTCAGGCACATGTGAACTAGTACAAGGAATCAACAACTGGGAACTCAACTTATTAAGAAAAGCTTCTGCACTGCAAGAAAAACCACCAAAAGAGCTAAGAGACAACCCACAATCTTGGAAAAAATTTTTACCAGCTGTTCCTCACACAAAGGACTACTATCTAGAATATATAAAGAACTTTAAAAAATCAAACTCCCAAATTTAAAGGTCCAATCTAAAAACGGGCATCTGAAATGAACAGACATTTCTCAGACAAGGTAGAAATAGAAAATAAATATGAAAAATTGTTCAACATTACTGGCAATTTGAGAGATGCAAATTAAAACAATCCTGAGAAGCCACCTCACTCCAGAAAGAATGGCTGCTATCAAGAAATCAACCAATAACAAATGCTGGCAGTATTACAGGGAAAACAGAACCCTTCTCCACTGTTGGTAGGACTGGAGACTCGTACAACCACTGTGGAAATCAGCATGGAGAAACCTCAAAAAACTAAGATTAGAAATCTCATTTGACCCATCTATTTCTCTGCTGCGTATCTTCCCAAAAGACTTAAAAGCATCATATCAAATCGACATATGTGCACCCATGTTTTATAGCAGCACAGTCCAAAATAGCTAAAATCTTGGAAACAGCCTAAATGCCCATTAACTGGTGACTGGATAAAGAAAATGTGCGGTTTTTTTAATGGACTACTACTACTCGGCCATAAAAATGATAAACTACAGACATTTATAACTAAATGGATGCACATTGAGGCCATACTCTTAAGTGAAATAAATAGGATTCTGAGCTTTTATGTCTGAAAGAATAAGAGGAAACAGAAGATGGCAGGAAGTATTTGTTTAGAAGGTAACATAGTCAGCTTAGTTTTGGATATATTGAGTTTAAGTTTGTAGTAGTATTGCTACAAAGTATGATGTCCAGCAGAGTTAAAAATGAGTTCCACTCCTAGAACACGTCAGGGCGTAAAATACAACTTTGGGGAATAATTGTCTGATCAATACTAATGGGACATGGGAGTGAATGGGGAGATTATAAAAGAGAATTTGAGAGAATAGATAAAAAAAGAAGTGAAAGTATAGGAAAAAGAAGAATGGCTCAACATGACCTTTGAAAATTTCTTATTTAAAGAATTTAGACAAATCAGAAAGGTGACTGAGGAGCAGTGAGAGAATGCCACGGGGAGCAGGAAGGCAACTTTTCAAAGATGTCAAGAGAATCAAAAAAACAGCAAAATAAAGCTCTTTCCCAGTACATCTTGAAACCAAAAAAAAAGATACATTAAAAAAAATAATAATAAGCTCCCAGAATTCTGTAGCAGCAACCAAAAGAGAAGATTTTAGGATATAAACTCCAAAAACTATTGCCTGAGAATAGATACAGAAAACTCTGCAACTGAATGGCACAGTTCACCATGGCAAGGACACCAGCTATCTCCATCTCTGTGAGCCATGTGGGCACACTGATCACAGTCAGGGACAGCATATTCATATCCCCAAATTAAGAGAGAAACTTACTCTCCAAATAGGAAGTCATAGAGAATGTTGGAAGGTGGTAAAAATAAACAAGAGATTATATCCTCTCTAATGGCATGGAAGCTTCCAAAACTACATGTGAAACTGAAGAAAAGATTCAAAAGTCAAAGGTATCCTCCTGTAGGACTAGAATTCAAACTCTCATCATGAAGAAGAAAACTTTTGTGCACTGAGTAAACCAACTTCAGAAATAACTGCTGAGCCCTGATATTTTAACAATCTGCACAATACTGCAGTGGTGCCCTGTCCTGCACTGTAATGCCTGTAGACAATAGAAAAAGTGAAAAGAACATTGAAGAAAAACCTCTAAAATTATAGTGTATTAGAAAAACAAGTGGTCCTCAGATGAGAAGGCAGACAAGAAAACACCTATACTACATTAGGAAAAATAACAGGTCTGGACCAAGAAGACAGATGAGCAAGATGAAAATTAGCACCCTGGTACACACACACACACCCCTAGAAGGTAAAAGATAACACAACTTACATAAAAAATGCAAATCAGAAGGAAATTCTTCCAAAGTGCTCCAAGCTACAGTAAGAAGATAAATTCAATAAAACAAGGGCCCATCTTTTAAGATGTTTAAACAACAGAAAAAAATAAATGGGAAAGATACAAACCAAGAAAGACTGAAAGAGAAAACATCATCAGTATGTCTATCATTAAATCTGAAAATATAAGAAACAGGCTAGACCTACCTAAATATAAACTTACCCACTGATAAAAAACAAATGCAGATTTAAATAATTAAAAATCACAGAGACCAGTGAAGTCAAAGAGAAGCTAACTGATATAAAGAAAAAAATTAATACAACATAACAATTAATCTTCCTGAATGAGTTCAACAAATGGAACAAAAAAGTAACAAATAATAAAATATAAGTAAATTTTTCTGGAATGAGAAAAAATAATTCAACCTGAATTGTCAAAGGGGAGATTATTTGTGACTTTGAAGAGGCTTCATTGTACAGACTGGAAGTCAAGACACATTGGGCTATGGTGATGAAATTTATTCTTTTGACCATCCATAATAATATCTGAGAAGGCTCATAGCCTTTCACAGCTACCACATGCTCACACCAACACATTATGATTCTTGAAGGGAGCCAAACCTACCTCTATGAGAGATGTGGGAAAGTCCAGAAATTCACATTCCCAAGAAACAAGGTACATGTCTACAAGCTAGGCTGAACCAGTTGGGCACAGCTTCCTTGTGGCAGTAGGCCACAGGAGATTCTGATTATTGCACCAGTTTAGAAATATTTTCTGGGGGCAAGTTTCTGTTTTGTAGTGTTGGTACATGCTTCAAAGCCCAGAGACGTCAGAAGTTTCCCCACCCATCCACCTCTGGTGGAGTTTCACTCACAGCCACAGCCCTAAATTCATGTTTCTTGACTTGCGTGAGATTCTTTGAACTACCTAATAATGCAATCGATTTATTATCTACTAAATTCGGCCAGTATTGATTTCTGCTGCTTGAAATCAGGAACTCTGTCATAAGTTCAGTCTAATTTCTAGAAAGCTAGCAGTGTAACTGTCACCAGGTTGTAAATGTCACCAACATTCTCAAGCATCTTTTTTACTCAACTATGAAATGAAAAAATAGTGCCCACATTGGTATAGTTATGATTATTTAACAAAATAGTATATACAGAGTACCAGATTATGTACTTGGTGCTTAATAAAATTAATTCAATGAAAAAAATCATAAGCACCTCAAGCTTTGATTCAGTCTCACTTAAAAAGCCTTGTTGAATTTCCATGTCATGGACCATGATGGTTAATAAGAAATCTCAGGATGACAGTAAATAATGTAGTCTTGACTCTCAAGATATTGAATAAGGCAGGCATAGAAGTTAACATGACAGGGAGTAGTGTTGAGATAATATTTTTGTCTTCGTAGGAGTTGGTAGACCAATTGTTTATGTGATAGAAAGTAGAAATAATAAAATAGGAGAAATTTGAACAGAAAAGACTGTTGACAAAAGTGCTCCAAAGATATTAAGGCTCTGGATTAGAATTATCTTTGGTTGTAAAAAAGAGAAAGCTAGCCCGAGCAGTTAATATGAGGCATAAAAATAAAAGTATTAGCAGGTGGGGGAAAGTTCCTGTTTAAGTTAAATCTATACATACTCTGTACCTTGTCATCATAAAATTGTTTATTGAAAAAGGCAAGAAGCTCTTCTGTGATTTTCTGCCCTTAACCACAAAAGTTTCATAGTCATCTTCCATGGAATGTAAACCTTGACTGCAGAGCTATGATAACTACAAATCTTACTCTACACGGTTGTTGTAAAACTTATATTTGGACACATTATGTTTATTATAAAAATGATTTTTACTAAAACTAAAACTAGAAATTCTGTTTGACCCAACTCTTTCCCTTCTAGGTATTTCACTGAAAGAGTTAAAGACATCATATTGCAGTGCTACATGCAAAGCAATGCTTGTGGCAGCACAACTCATAATAATTAAATCTTGAAAGTGGTCTGTATGTCCATCAATGATGAATGGATAAAGAAAATGTGGTGTTTATAACCAGGGAATACTATTATGCCATAAACTTAAGTCCTTTGTAGGAAAATCAATGCACCTCAGGACCATAATATTAAGTGAAATAAATCAGACACATAAGTTTAAATATTACAAAGCATAAAAAAGAGCAAAATAAATGATAGATAATAGGAAGTAGGGAGATAGATATTTCCCAAAGGGTAAAGAGATCAAGAGTTGGAGGAGGTGAAAGGGAGAGGAAGGTGAGGGGATGCAAAGGGGGATTAAGATGTGTTATGTACATGCGCCAACTCCCCATGAGAAATGTGAACATTATATACAGCAAACATGTACAAAAAAGAGAGACAAATGAAGGGGATCAAAGGGTGGAGCAGGGGAGTGAAGGGAAAGGGCACGAAAAAATGAAGATGCGCCATGTCCATTCACCAGCTCCCCATGAGAAATGTAAACATCGGTGCTGCAAATATGTACTAATAAATTAAAGAAAGGAAAATTTTTGTTATAACATACGTCTGCAGTAATGTGAGAATATACCTTATAAGGGGTGCACACCAGCTTTGTGTGGCAGGCATCTAACTCCATGAAGTTATCAAGTGCATTCTCTATTTAGGCAGCAGATCTTTTTTTCTCACTTTGCTTTTCCTAAACCTGGCTTTAAAATGAAATCTGTGATTCTAACAGGTTTGCTTCTAAGCATAATATGAAGCTTGCTCCCCCTTTTCTTCTTCCGTTCTTGAAAAGCAGTGAGGAAGAGCCGTGGGGATGATGGGCCCCCTGACTGAATGCATGGGTTAGGGAGTGAAATGCAGAGAAGAACATGGAGCCAGACAATGTAGACAGCACACCAGAAGGCTTGGGGGAAAGTTTAGGATAGAGAGATAAGATGCTAACTCAAGAAAGAGAAGAGTGAAGAAAAAAATCTTCATGAGGAAGGCTCACATTTATCTGTAAGATGAGGAGTAGGAGCCCATGAGAGCATAATGGAAAACTCAAAAGAGGAGTAAAAGCAGTGAAACAAAATCTTGGAAAAAATAAGAAAATATGGAATCATTATGCAACTGGCATTTGGAAGGAAGAAGGGGCACTTCTGCCTGTGAGAATAAAGGGAAGGAACAGATGATGGAAATTTAAGGGCATAAATGTTCACGTTCAAATCCTTTCATATTTCAACAGGAGAGGAGGGTAGAGAAGTTAGTTTGAGTTCTGGAGGAAAATGGAACATATTCTGAAACTGTTCAGAGGAGGATCCTATGGAGAAGTACCAAGAATTAAATTGAATCAGATAACTAGTGAGCTGCACTAAGGATACAAATGACAAAACAGTGGATCCAATTAGCAGTTTCTTGAATTTTTCTGGCTACGTGTATGTATAGAGAATCTATAACAGCAGTCAAACTATTAGGGACACTGGTCTTTGCAGAAGTTACAGAGCTTGTGGAAAGACCCAAGAGCAAAAGGGAATCACATCGAATGAAAATAACAGAGCTGGAGACAGTGCAGCCCAGATGTCTGCCCTCAGGACAGCCTAGTGGAAATATCTGACAAAACAACAAGAGGTCCTCCAACAACTTGGAAATGTGAGAAATCAAAGTGTCTTTAAAGTTTTAAATTTTAGAATCAGTACACAATAGATCAGAAATATGTGTTGCTTGGCCAGGGATTTATCTCAGTGGTTCCGCTGCCTGCTGCCTGCTTCACAAGCACAAGGTCCCGAGTTCAATCCCTGGTACAAAAAAAAAAAAAAAAAAGAAAGAAATATGTGTTGTTACCATCATAATCAGAGTGGTTCCCAGCCTGCTGGACCAGATGGTGTAATCTGAGTAAATATATTAACATATGCAAGGAAAGTATCAACTAGACCAAGAAATGGAGAAAAAGAGCACTGTTAAAGGAGAAGATCACCTTGGTCTGTGAACTACTATCTGGTCCTACTGGCAAGATCACCCCTGGAGTAGAGTGGGGTGTGACAACTGTTCTTGGCCTTGTCTTTTGCTTCACATCTTCCTTGGTGCAAACCTAGAGATAATCCCATCATCATTTGATTTCCTTCCTTGTAGCTTTCCTACAGGAAATCACACTCAAGAGCTATGGTCCTGAGTGTTCTGGTCACCAGGACAATCATTTTGCATTGCAAATGTACTAACTAGTGACCCTTTTTGTTTTGCTTTGTTTTTTGTTTTTTGTTTTTTGAGACAGGGTCTCACTATGTAGTTGAGACTGACCTGGAACTCACTATGTAGCCCAGGCTAGTTCAAACTCATAGTGATCCTCCTGCCTCAGCCTCCCAAGTGCTGGGATTACAGGCGTGCACCACCACACTCGGCACTAGTGACCCATTTTATGAATCAATCAAATGAACTTGGCTTCCCTGAGCCCACCTCTGAAAGTCACCCTACTAGAAGAGCTAATTACAGGTTTATGAGTCTGCGAGACTGAAATGACACCACAGAACTCACCAAGGAAAGGCCCAATTCTTCCAAGTTACATGGAAAGAAGCAAGCTAGCCTTCCTCTGAACATTTGAGGCCAAAAGTGGCAGTGAGGTGGGTGGTGATACTGTAAAACAGATTGGGGGATTTACACCTTTCACCCTGACTTGCCATATAGATGTCCTTTCCAGGCCCTCTAGGAGAATTAGGAAGGTAGAGTCCTTTACTATACAGGAAAAATATATGTTCTTGTCATGGTAAACCCTTGCTGAAATCAGATCAGTGCCATTGTGCAGCCTTGGCCGAGCCAAGAGGCAGCAGCTTTGTGCCCCCCATTCTTGGGCTAAAACTCTAATGACTCTGGATCGAGGATTTTCCATCTCCACAAGGCAGTTATTAGCATTTTGCAGAAAAGGGAGATATTCCCTCAAAATGCTCACTAGAACTGGGCTTCTAAAAAGCCTTCCAGCCACAAGATTGGATCCCATCAGGCTCTAGAAGGCCTTTCCTACTTCAGAAAACAGGAGGTTGCCAGGCAGGTGAAATGCCTCGAGGAAGTGTTCAGATCTTAATCTCCAGCACTGATATCTGTGTGTACGACAGCTCTCTGCCTGGCTAAAAGATAAACACAGGGAGTTTAGCATTTTCCAAAATAAATCTGTGTCCATCTGGACATCTTCTCATTTTCTCCACCTCCAACTTTCACACTGGAGATTTTACGTATGTTGCGAGGTCAGGTGTGGGAAGGAAAGAGGATGGAAAGATTATTTTTTTAAGCATAAAAACTATGACGGATCTACCCAAGATATTCTCCAGCTATGTAACAGGAAAAGGCACAAATGCATACACTGACGGAAACCCTTGAGTTGTCAGAGACAGGACTGGCTGGCGGGCTCCGGCAGGAAGAGGGGATTAGACGGTGTACATGAAGCACACCAGGGGCTCCACCTGGAAATTGGAGGCTTACAGTCCCGTGGCTCCTCAAAGAAAGTGACTAGAAATTAGATCTCAGCGAAGAAGAAGTGAGCCTGGCCACAAGACCCCCTGGAGGAGACACTAGGAAGAAAGCCACACAGAACTTCCAGGGCAGAAACGTCCCCAGGACTAGCTCCAAAGACACAGTATGACCGGTGACTGGGAGATCTAGTGACAAGGCTAATGTCGGCTTTTCTTTCTACAGGAAGTCGGACTTGCACAATTGGACCTAGAGCATCAAGAATATTACAAGATATGGTAATTTAATGAATCAAGATAATGTAAAGGTATATACAAATGGAAAACAAATTTAGAAAGGTTTCTGTGGTCCTCGGAGATGAGGCTGTGGGACCAGGGAGGGGCAGGATATGCGAGCTGAGTTTGTGGGTCTCCCTCCCATCTGCTCTCCTGGGCCTATAGAGAGGCTTTGGGGTGCTCCTGACTCCCCTGAGAAGGTCCTGCTCTGGCCTCAGTGGTTCTATCATCCAGGACACTGAGGGCCCTTGGCAGGCACCATGCCAGGCCACATCTGGTGAGGAATTAGACACACCCAGCGTCTGTGGACACCAACCACAACCAACACTCACTTGTGCCTCTAGAGCCCAGAGTTCTGTTCATCTTAACCCTAAGTATAGCATACCGGCTGCAAACTAGATTGCCCAGGGTGGGACTGTGGTTCTTGCACTGACTCTTAGGATAACCAACGCACCACAGGTTACATAGGAAAGAAGTCAGAATGTGAGGCAGTTCCAGACTCATTTTCACAGCTGAATGATGTGGTCCGAAACCAAGAGTGCTTTTAATTGTCCATTCTCCCATCCCTAATGTGTTAGGTTGTTGTTCATAAGGCTTGTTGCCTCTTGGCGAAAAGATGGCTGCTGTTGCTCAAGTGTCCATTTTTTTAATGATAGCTTCAAAAGCAGATAGAGAGAAAAAGAGGTCTGTTTTATCTCCAGATTCTCTCTTTTCAAAAAGAAAATGTGTCGCAGAACCAATGCCTCCTGCCTCTCCCCATCTTCCTATCTCCATCAAACTAAACCCCGTCCATCCATGAGAATTGTATCACTCCAACTATAAAGGAAGTTTGAAAAATGAATGTATTGCATTTAAACCTGTCATGTCAAAACTCAGTGGCTGAATAATTAATTGCTATTTTCATGAAGTGATGGATTGGCTGCACAAGTCTAGTAAGGCGGGTCAGGCTCGACCAGTTGTAGCTGGACTGGCTCACATGTCTGCCGTCCATCTGTGGGTAGGTTGGTTAGAGGCCAGCTGCTCTAGAACGGCCCCAGCTGGTGAGACTCACATCAGCCTCGTGACTTTTTTATCTTCCAGCAGACCAGCCCAGGAGCTTTCTCAGGGTGGAGGCAGGAGACCCAGTGAGAATGCACAAGCTGAAAGGAGGGTTGAGACCTAAGCATTACCCACAGTCATTCCTGCCTTATCCATTGGCCAGAAAGAGTTCAAGCCAGCTGAGTTCAAGGGGTGAAGAGATAGAGTTGTGGCAAAGGCATGTTGCAAAGAGAGTTTATGCAGCCGAGAAGAACTGAGGCCATTCTTGCAGATTATCCACCACAACAATGCATGGAGCTCACTGGGGCCTCATCTTAGATGTACTGCCATGAACAAGTTATCTAAACTCTTGGGCTCGATTTTTCCACCTGCAAAATGGAGATGATAATACAACTAGCTTACGGGCTGTTTTGCAGATTATACATGTGTTGACCCATGTCAAGTTACTGACCAGGATGTCTTCACTTGGTAAGTTTCCGTGTACTATCTAACCTGAGTCCTCATGATCATTGGCCAGTGACCAAGTGTAGCGGTCCTGGGCTAAAATATTATATAGACAGAGCCATAACTAATTAAAATTTTGATGCTGGAGACAGAGCATGAATTTTGTGCTCACATTTCCTCAAATTCACTTTGTGATTCACCATGCTGCTCACAGATTGGTCATACGCAATGATGTTGTCATCCTTGCTTTCTTTAACTAATTCTATCTGCTAACTGAAATCTCTCCGAGGGGTTTCTATACACTGAAGGGGTTCCCATGCTGTCAACATGTGAATGCTATTAATATTTAAGTTATACACTCTTCTTTAAATATGTGCAACTTCCCATTTCTCACACCCTGTAAATGTGGGAATGCACCAAGGCTGAGGCCTGGATAGGCTGGCCCAGGTTTGTACACTGCCTTCAAGCCACAGTTTAGGGCAAGTCGGGGGAAGGGAAGAGAACGTTAGCTGGTAGTACAGCTTTGCCTGCAGGACCCCTGCATCCCTCACAGACCAGGCAACAGCCCAGACCAGAGCAGGGTAAGTTCGGGCCAGCATGGCTTTCTATTTAGTTCTCTGCTCCTGCTAAAGCCAGGTAAATGAGGAAGCAGATTGATTAATCTGCCACCCATGTGTCCATGTGAGAAATTCATTCGACCCTGACCCTCGGTTAAGAGGACATTGCCTGTGCAATTTCACAGGACTCGGAACTCAGATACACACATACACATACACATCAGCAAATATACACACAGATATGACACTGAAGCAACTTCATGAAACAATATTTATCTTTTGTAAATGCAATGCCTTCTGATATTTCTTTTATTGTATTATATTTCTGACTCGTATTTTCATTTTTTATCTGCTGCTCATGACAAATTCAACTGGTTGAAAAATAGTATCTGAGCAATTGAAAAGCACTAACATGTAGCATCCTATAAAGAGCATTGTACAAAATCCTTCTTTTCCAGATTTACTGGAGGAGCAGCTTCAGAGGTTTTGTGGCAGAATCTGTCTAAAGGGAGATTAAGAGCAAGGAATCTCAGGGAGAAGTGCCCGGGTTCCACAACTGGCTTTGGCTTGTTAGCTCTGTCATCCTGGTATATTTATGTCCATCCTGGGGCCTTGCTCACCTCTTGAGAACATGAGGCTGCTGCCTCTTCACCACTGTGTGCCTTTGAAATGCCGTCACTTGGTACAGGACCTAGTACAAAGAGAGTCAGACAGAACCACTCTCATTTTTCCCTTGGGACCTCTTCTCACTCTTTGGCTGCCTGGTGAAGCTATTTGGTCCCACTTGTTTCTAATAGAGAGCTTGCTGGCAGGTTGGGCAGAACTGGATGCAAGGCACATAAGGCTTGGTCTAGCCCACAGGGCAGCCCTAGATGTGACTGGCGAAGGAGGGACACAGAGTTAGGAGTAGTAAGGAATGTGATAGGGGAAGGATGAGGAGAAATTCCACCAGCCAGAAAAAATCCTGAAGAAGCAAGTACAGGCTAGTGTGTCTTTCACAGATGTTCCCATAACTTCAATCTTGTGGGCACATGAGGTTTCCATGAGATGGATGTATAAACCCCTCTTTCTGCAAGTGGCTCTACAGTAGAGATGACTGAACTTTGAATAAATGCACTGGAACCAGGTCCCAGGACTGACATTTGTATAAATGAAGTAAATAAAGCAACATCTCTGGGCAGAGGCATACCCAACATGGGACACACATGCTAATGAACAAACTAACTACTACATCTCAGCCCCCTCTTCCAGATGGTTTGTGTAGTGCACAATCCACTCAGCCATCCTCAGTGGCATTGTGGATATATACTAATTCAAAGTTATCTCTATTTTTTCAGAATGAATTTTCTGGGATTGCCTTGAAAGCCTGTGGAACAGTGGTTGACTATTCTCAATCATAGCAAATTCTTAAATGTTCAAGCCAAAGATATGGGAAGAAGCCAAAATTCCTTTGATCTCAGATGTGGCAGCAATGGAAATGTGCCACTCAAATCTCCTACTGCTGGGAAACACAAATGACGGATGACCCCAGCTGCTGACCCTTTCCCCGTGCAGCTTCCAGTCGATGTCTGATCACGGTGTGACATAAAGGAAAGGTTTGGTGAGAGAATAGACTAGTTTTTTAGTGTCTCCCATCATCACTGGCATCCTGGGCCGGCAGAATACCTGGCACCCACTTCTTAAAGGAGAAGTTTGTTGTAGTTCACAGCTTCAAAGGGCTCAGTCTATACCTGGTTGGTTGGGTCCAAAGGAAAAACAGCACGGTGACAGAGATGCTGCTCAGTCATGGAGGCCAGGAAGCAGAGGGTGAAAAAGGAGCTGGGTCATGCTCCCAGTAACCCTCTCCAAACAGGCCCCATATCCCAACAGCAAGTTAGCTACAGTGTCCCCATATCTAATCACTTTCCAAACACATGATGCTTTGGGGGCCATTTTAGATCTAAACCATAGCAACTGGTCAACCTGATTAATTCATATTTAAGGGAAGGGCTTGACATAGCTATAAAATAAGCAAGATGAACTTTCCTTTGTAGCTCATGCAAGTGCTCAGTGAATGATAAATAAGTCTTGAATGAGTAAAGAAGATCCTGAAATAAAGCAATGCTGCCTTCTATAGCAAGGTTTAAATGTCTACTAGTTCAAGATAGTCTCAAGTTACCCTTGCAAGTGCCTGAAAGGAATTTCTCATGTGTCTACCTTGTTGTCACTCTGTTCTGGCTTCTAGTTCTTCCTACCTGCCCACAGAGCCAGCAGAAGAAATTCCATGAGAGCCCATGCCCACTCTGGGAACTCCAGAGCCCTCTGTGCCACAGGGAACACTCCAGGATACTCTGGAAGCTGATCAAGGTCTAAACCCCCAGAGGCTGGAAGAGATAAAGGGGGTGGTTTCCTCTCAGACTTTTGTGCCATATTCTTTATGTGACCTATCTGGAATAGATAGAGAGTTTTCATCACTCTGTCCCTTACCTCTTTTATTTATACAGAGTCCAGGACACGCAAAACAGTTCCCTTTCACTCCAGCTAAGTTTCTCTGTTTCTAACCTCATTCAAACTCCTCAGGCCCTCTCCAGGTAACAAACAAATGAACAAATAAAAATCTAAAGATAGTTTGAATAGGAAACAGCACATTAACTATATTTTCTTGTTTTTAGTATTCTTTTATATATTTTTGTGTTATCTGAATTCTTGGTGCTCTGGAATCTGGGGCCCTGCTATCCTGAAGAGGCTGCTCCTCCCAGGGCCATTTCCAGGGACAGCAAGCTCCTCCCCTTGTTGCTCTTTTTGTAAGTACATTAGTCATGGTGCTCTAGAGGAACAGACCAAGAGATTACACATAGCAGCCAAAAGGGACTTACTAGATGGACTCACACTATCAGAGGCTGAATAGCCCCACAATGGCCAACTGCACCCTGGAGAGCTAGAGGATTGAGTACCTGCTCACTCCAAGAAGCTGGAAATCTCAGAACATGTGGGACTAGTGATGTAGCCTTTCTGAGGCTGAAACCTGGAAGCTCCCTAGAAAGTCACCAGGGTGAGTCTATGTTGAGAGGCCAAAGAAGCCGAGAGAGATGTTCACTGGCAATGAGAGCAGCAAAAAATGTATTTGCCCAGGAAGTGAGCTTGCATGAGCTGTCAGGCTCCCTCCTTCTACTGACTCAAGCCTATTGGGCAGTTCCTACCTTCAAGAAGGGTCTTCTCTCTCAGTTTTCTGACTCATGTGCAGATACTCTCCGGATGCACCTTCACAGACACCCAGAAGTGTGCTTTATTAGTTTCTAGGTATCATTTGATTCAATCAAAGATTTGCCATCACAATAGACAAATAGACCAATCCAGAGCCCATATCCACTGATGGCCTCATTTATGGAACACTCTAGATTAAGCCTCTATGCTTCCTTCTCACCTTGCCCTAATTACCCTAGGGCCAAGGCCTACTGGACTGCTAGGGTCAGTCCCACCAGCCAATCCTAAACCTGCCTAGTCAGCACACTTGGCCTTGCCCATCACTTCCCACAGTGTGTGCACATATCATATGTGCGCATGCACGTGCACAAACACACACACACACAGTGGCTGTTGCCCATGTCCTTTTCTCATTCTTCTTTCTCCTGCTCATCTAGCCAACCCAAGCAGCAGCCAACCCAAAACTTTATGTTAAGCATTTGAATAACATCTTTTATTTACAAAGTACCTCATAAACACCTTCTCCATTGATTTAACTCTCAGTAGCTGCTTTCATTTCAGGGACAAGAATTGAGGTTGCCTAAGCAACAGCAGCATTACTGCAAGATGGTTGTACTTGCTGTAAGGCAGTGCATGAAGCTCTGTGGACAGAACAAGGAACGCAGAATGTTTGAAGGAGGTGTCAAAACACCCACCAGTAAAAAGAGCAGTCATAACCTTTAATGCTTCCTGAGCTCTTCCTATGTGCCAGGCACCAGGACAGGTCATTTTCATACGTTATTTTATCTAATCCTCTTGTCAACACTGAGGGTGATGATCCCTATGGTAGAGACCACTGTTTTCCCTATGTCACAGACAATCTGAAATTAACCTGGAAATTTATGTTATACAATATTAGAGCTGAAAATAATTTAAAGATCAACATTCTACTTTTCAGTTGAAGTAAATATCTCTATATGCCCTATTCAACTTGAAGGTTTTGTTATTCTTGAGCATAATTCCCCAATAAGGCATACACACTCTGATTGCTAGTAGAGAGTTCTGACTGCTTGACCTTTAACCCAGCAATGTCATTTATGGGAAGTGACACCTCTTACAATAATATCAAAACCCATAATCCATCATGCATACTTTGAAAGCACTAAAGGGAAATGTGTTACAATAACCAAACATACCTAGTATATATCACACAGCTTGCCTAAATATTTCCCATTTATGCTATTTTGAGAACTGGCTGCTAGCCCAGTTCCGACAACAGTGTTCACAATTAAGTGAAAGACCATGTGAGTTTAGTAACTGAAAATGCAATCCCCCCAAAGGGATATTAGTTATGAGTTTACTCTCTTGTGTGTGTGGGATTCCCTTTTAAGAATTTAAGAAATATGGATTCAGCAATTGTCTCATTTACAGGAAAAATGTGTGTCCTATTAGGTTTCTAGCAGACAATAGTATGTTGACTCCCATCAGCTTTCCCTTCAAAGATTCTGGAGAAGCCAAGCCCAGAAGCCCCTCCTTTGACTACCTCTCCCATAGCAACTGCCACACCCTTGGCAAAGGAGCAAACACTTTGTTCTGTTCAACGCTGGTCATATTAATAAGCCAAGTGTCCTAGACAGCAGCAGTTACCACAGAACTGTCTCAAAGCCAGCTCAAGGGGCACCAGGAGCTCTGTTCCTGGCCACAGTCCCAGTGTGTTTTGGATTACAGCCCTTGGTGGCATAGCTCCATCTTTGGACATAGCCCATCTTGAGACCAAACCCATTGGCTGATGACAACCTGATGCATTCATTTGGCTGGGACATTCTGAGCAAAATGCTAATCAAATTTCAATGAATGGGATGAATCCATCTTCTTTCCCACTCCTGAATGATTCTGAACCAAGTCTAAAGCTTAAGGAAAGAAGAGCTTGGGATAAGACTTTTTCCAAGATCAAATAACTGGCTTAGATCTATTAAATTGCAGCTTTAAATTAGTGCATTTTATACTTTCCTCATAAATTAAGAAAAATAACAATATATTGAAGAAATGGAAAAAAGATTTTTGAGTTCTTTTAAATTGTCCTCAAAGAATTCTAATTCTCATTTTGAAGAGGGAAAGGATCTCCATCTACAATCACTGAGTGTGTATGCTAAGCAAACTCATTAGATTCTTTGGCATGATATTTGTGCTTTGGATTTTACCAGTTAGAATTCGTGTAATGTTTCAAGTTAAGTCATGACTTTGAGTCCAACCTGCAGCCATGCAGTAAGCCTAGCAGTAGAATCACAGTATCACGTACTGTCATAAATCAATGCACTTCCATAGTTATAGGTAACCGGTCCAATTCATTGCTCCTTTAGGTGTTCAATCCATTGCTTTATCCATTTATTAGTTAGATCAGGACTGTATTGGCATGTCTTTGACCAGCCCTTTACCTCCTGCCTAAACTTATACCTTTCTCCATCAATGAGGGGGTCAACAAAGATGTAAACTGCAATTAAACTAGACACAGAGCGTTCATCAAGTCCCTCACAAATTGTGTGCCTAAAGAAGGTAAATTCTACCCGGCAGATGACCAGACAATGCTGGCACAATACCTTACAGAAGCCCAACTGTACACTCAACTCTGAGTTCCACAACAACTAGGAACAATATTGAAATGCAGGGAGTTGGTTGCTGGGAACTTTTTTCTCAGTTTGCTTTGCTTTGTGTTTTTAAAGTCGACAGACATAGCCAGAATTTGAACCTGTGTTGCCTGGATCAGACTATGAATAATAAACTGCCTTAGATGGAAGATTTGCCAGATCCCAAGATTCACATTCTTTATCTGATTCCACCCCAAGGGAAACTTGTGCTTCCTTCCAGTATGCAGTCCAGCATGATTTGGCAAAGACTTTTCCTGCATTTTTGGCAAGGAATATGGAAATAATACATAAAGAAAACAATGTATTAGTGTGTATATATGTGAGTGTGTGTACTGGGGTTTTCCTTAAATAATTTTTCTGTCATTAAGCACTCCAGGATATAGGAGAACAAAATCATACTAATCACTCTGGATCCACTTATTTGCTAAGTTCTAGGATTCCTCTACAAATTAGATTTCCAAGCCTGTCTCTGACCAACAAGCTTTTGAAAATTATTCTGCCCATGGGGTTTGAAGCCATAAAATGACATAAGAATAAGAGCATGCCTTTGAAGGAGGACTTTTCCCTTCTACTCTTAGTTCTCCAATGGTTCAGAGGAGGGTGTGGTGAATGATTACTACAAGGAACGTTTTTTTAAGCCTAAAAATGAGAAGGCAGAGAGAAGGAAACAAAATACTGAACTGGAGTCAATTTAGATGAGGATTAACAGCTTCCCCATCTCCTTTGATGAAAGGGCTTAACTAATAGCAAGAGCAATTGAGGATCCATCTTAGGGAAAACTTCCTGACTCTTTTAAGCCCTGGCGATGTCTTAATCAAAAGGGATTGCCCAGCATAACTCTTCAAATACTTTTTTAGTGTGATGTTTTTGTAAACTTGGTTTTTGTTGCTATGCTATTTATCTTAAATTTAGATGTTCTAGACTTTTATGGGTTTTTTTCATTACCCAAGTAATATACAAAATGACTAATGTTTATCATAGAAAAAAATGAAAACACTAATAAACAACAAGAAAAAATGATCTGCAACACGACCACTGAGAGATAAGCAGTTTATCATCCTGGGGCATGGGCTCTCAGACTTTTCTCTCTGCTTCCTTCATTCTGGAAGATCAGTTAAGTAACTGCTACTGCAGACATAAAATGTAGCTACTAAGAATGATACACATGTGACATGCCAATATTAGGTCTTGGCCCTGTGTTTGTCCAAAATCTGCTCTTTGGTTTCCTCTCTGACCTTGGCCTTGGCAAGTGAAATTGCTGAAGGTCAACTTCACCATCACCTGGCAAACTTGAACTTGTTCAGTGGTCTGCTACTGGAGTAGATCACCAACACAGCCAACTGGTAGCAGCATCAGTACCATAAATAAGATACAGCCAGATTTCCAGTTGATATCTGAATATTCCCCTAAAAATATAAGCATTTTCGAAATAACATGGAGAGAAAATATCCTTATGTACTTCATATATTGAAATTCCAACAGCGTACAAATACTATAAGTACATGTATGTATGTGGAGTAAAATGTTATAATATTTAAGAATGATTACAAAAGTTGTTAATTTTTTTAACTAAAGGGTTTTTTAGAAACTTTCAAAGGGTTAAATAATTTTTAAAAAACATTTTTTTAACATTATTAGCACAATATTGATAGAAAATGAATTAGCTAGATAACTTAGGAAAATCAGGACTTTTTTTTGAACCAAAGGTTGTTTATAAAAATTTAAATAGAGCCAGGGATTTAACTCAGTGGTGTCACTGCCTGCCTCATAAGCACAAGGTCCTGAGTTAAATCACAAATGCAATAAATAAATAAACAATATTAAAAAAGCTGGGTGTGGTGGCTCATGCCTGTAATCCCAGCACTCGGGAGGCTGAGGCAGGAGGATCACTGAGAGTTCGAGACCAGCCTGAGTTAATAGTGAGTTCCAGGCAACTACATAGTGAGATCCTGTCTCAAAAAAAACAAAAAACAAAAATAATATAAAATAGACTAAAATTCAGCTATTTCATGCTATTTGGCCATGATTTTTTAAAGAAAAAGGTCTATTTCAAAAAAAATTTTTTTACCTGTTCTAAGAGTAAATTTGAACTATAACATAAACTACTACTTGAAAATCTCACAAGGAGAAAAAAAACATGAACCATCACATCCATAATAACCATCTTTTAGCCAGAAATAATAAATATAGAGTCTAAATTATACAACAAATTGTGAGAGAAAAGTGGACACATACAACACATTTTATTTTTACTAACTCTATTTCAAAATGCCAACCTCACAGGAACTCTTTAGGAAGACTTTTTTTTTTTTTTTTTGGTATCAGGAATCGAACTCAGGACCTTGCACTTGTTGCAAGTAGGAAGACAATTCTTAATAGTCTGGCCTTAAATAAAAGCTTATTAAAATTATCTCTATAGCGACCAGTCATTTGGGGTGTCAAAGATAAATGATTTTAAAATTGCTAAAGCTATGAATCTTAACTATGAAGTTCTTCTTAGAAAACCATTGTTGAAATCTTCCCCTAAATTATATTTTGTTGTAAAAGTGGTTGGTGACATTATTAAATATGCCAATTGAAAGTAACTCTTCCTTTAGTATGGAAATGAACAGAAATGTAGCTGCAAGAACTAACGGTTGACAACTATGAGAAACTAGTGCAATGCTTCTAGTCTACAATAACAAAACTATCAATTTTCTATTAAATATTATTGACAATAAAGCTATCAAAATTTAAACATTTGCATAAAATTTCAAACATATTTCAGCAGTTCTGTTGATGATTGTGACATCTCACTCTAGTCTCTGCTTTGGCAAATATATATTTTAATCCTCAGCTATTCACATTTTATTCAGAATGTAGTGTGTCCTGAATGTCTATATGTATTGTATATGAGACAGAGAAATGTGTATTTGTTAAAATGCTTTCAGTGGCATGGAATAGACACCCCTACCCAACATGGCTTTTACAATATGTACAGGGGAAGAGAATTGATTAGCTCACATACTGGAGAATCTAAGATGGTCCATAGTACTTGCTTCAGGCAAGGCTTTATCCAGGGTATCCTCAAGGATGTAAAAAGGATTTTTTTTCTTTCATCTTTTTTCAGCTCTACTTCCCAGGGCCAGTGGCCCCAATAGAGCCTTCATTTTATGATCCAAAAGGGCTGCCAATATCTTCTGAAGCCACTTGCTTTCATGACAGTATCCAGAAAGAAGCAAAATCATTTTTGTCCCAGGAATCTCAGAAAAAGTCATGAGATGTACCCTGGTAAAAGTATGCTGACATGATATGTCCACTTCTGAACTCACCGCTACGGCAAGGTGGATCCCAGAATAGTGTTTGTTTCATCAACCAGCTTCCTTCCATCCCTGAGTATGAGAAAAGGCCAAGTCCACCTGAATTGCATGGGGAAATGGTGATTTCACAAATGACTTATGGAATGCTATTACCAAGAATCAGGCAAAATCGATCATAAAAATATGATTATAAAATGACATACAGAGCATGAATCTGATATTTATGTATAGATTTCAATACAGATATATTTTGGCTTCATTTATTTAATCCATTCCTCTCTTACAGATTTTCTTAGTTGTTTGCACCATCTCATTGTTAGAAATAATACTTCAATTAGCACAATTGTAAGTAAATTCTTGCACATAAGATGATCTTAGAATAAATTTCTAAAAATTGAATTGTTGAGCAACTATATATGTAATATATATAATTTGTACTACATTACATATATATATATATAATTTGAGGTTTTAAACATCTTTCAAAATTGTCCTCTAAAGAAGGTATAATTCCAGTATCAATATATAACAATGCCAGCCTTCCACACCCTCCTTACAAACAAGTAATATCATTCACCAATTCAATGGGCAAAAAAAAAAAAATCTCATTGTTCAAATATATATCTTTTTGAGCACTAGTAAAGCTGAAAATTATTCTCACCTCAGCTCCCACTGATAATTAATTTTATATGCTAGTATTAGTCCTATATGTTGATGCGCCAGACTCGTTTCTTAACTGACTATTCACCTTAACATAGTAAAGATAGTAAAATTATTTTCTGTCCTGTGCCCTTATCTTTCCTTTTCTTTTTGACATTTTTATTGTTATTTTTGTATATAGGTGTTCTAATTGTGATGTAATCAAAATTGTAAAGTATTTCTTTCTAAAAATAACTTTCTCAATCCTAATTATAACATTAATTATATTTTCTTCTAGTATATTACTATTTTTGTGCTTTTAAACACAAATAATCTAAACTTACTTTGTTGTAAGATATGAGGACATCATAGCTTAACTTTTATCTAAATGGCTAAGCAAGATTCCTAATGAAAATATAGTATAACCTGGTGGCTATAATCTCTGGCTCTGCATACAGACTGGTGAACTTATGCTTTTAAAAGTTAAGCATATTTTCCTCATCTAGTCTATAAAATGGGGCTGAGAATAATAATACCTATTTCATAGAAGGCCTTTGAGAGTGAAATGTCTTAAAGCAAAACAAATTGAAATGTTGCCCAAAGCATAGCAAATGCTAGACATTGTTTTTACTATTTATTGGTCTATAATTCCTCTCCTTGAGATAGTAACTCAGTAAAGTCCTAAATTTAACTATATGTGAATCTGTTTGCAGAATTTGGTTTTCTTTTATTGATCAGTCTGTTTAATTTTATCTCTGTGCTTATTTTTTATTAGTACATGTTTGCAGTACATTAAGTTTACATTCATCTTAGGGAGTAAGTACATGTACATAGCACAACTTGTTTATTTTTTTAATCCCCTTCTCCTCCTTACCCACTTCCCTCCCCCCATTTCTAAATTCCCTGTCCTCATTTTCATTTTCATGGTTATTATTATGCTTAGTTCATGTTTATGACATATAATGTTTGCTTTCATTGTGGGTATTTGGTAGCTGTACATAGCATATCTTAATTCTTCTTACTCTAGAAAGGTGTGCGTGCGTGTGTGTGTGTGTGTGTGTGTGTGTGTGTGTGTGTGTCTGGAATCAGCAGAATGAACTTGTGACTTCTTAAGATGCCTTCTTTTGTTGACTTTAAATACTGTGTATTATTTTTTCCTATGGCTTTTATGTCTGTTTTTCACAAATTAAATCTTTATCCTTTAGCGATACTTCAGCTTGTCCAGTGTTAGCTCTGCTACTTACTTACTAGTGGTTTAACCCTGGGCAAGTTATTTGAATTCTCTGCATCAGTTGCTTCATTTGTAAAGAGGGGATAATAATAGATGTGACCTCACAGGGCTGCTATGAGAACTTAGATAAAGCATATAAAGTACTTAGCACAGTGAATGTAAATCTCCAAATAACTATTACTTGCTATTTTCATTGTTACTTTTGTAATACCACAAGTCACAAAAATCTGTCCTTTACTGAAGGACCTAGAGAATACTCACAGAAGTAATCAGGATACAAAAGAATAGAGTGAAGGAGAACAATGTTCAGAAAATTGTTGAAGAAGTGAATATGAAGAAATCCTATTGTCTTTCTATTTCATGTGAAGTGAACATTGGAAAAAAGGCTTCATGAATAATGTTCCTCCAGAAGTATGAATTAATAAAGTAAAGCTAAAACTCTTGTGCAAGATGCCTTTTTTTCCCATGATCACCCTATTTTTTTTATTGAGTTTATTGGTACATTTAGGGATACAGTACAGTTACATTCATTGTTGGGATCATGTACCTTTACATGGCAAGTCTTGATTCTCATTTTTTTCCCCTTACCTCTGCCCTCCCTTCACCCCCTCCTCCCCTCCCCATCTACAAACACTTTATTTTCATCTTTTCATTCTCTCACATTTTTTTCTTTTCCCTTTTTGTTCTTCCCCTACGTATCACACCTTCCCTACACCTTTAGCTCCTTTCCTCCCATTTCTAAATGTCAGTAATCTTATTAGAATCTTATGCATTGTTGCAGAATATTCACACCAGGGAAACTATTCGGTATTTACACATGTGGGACTTATTTATTTCACTTAGGAGTATATCTTCAATATGTATCCATTTTCCTATGAATGAATCTATTCTCTCGCTCTTTATGGCTGAGTAATATTCCATTTTATAGAAAAACCACAACTTCTTTATCCAGTTTCCAAAGGATGGGCAAATAGGTTGTTTCCAAGATTTAGCTATTACAAACTGTGCCGCTATAAACATGGGTGCACATATTTCTCTGTGATATGATTCTTTCAGTTCTCTTGGAAAGATACCCAACAGAGGGATGGCTGGGTCAAATGGAACCTCCAGTCCAAGCTGATGATCACCCTATTTTTACACACATGCTGAAGAGACAGAGATGCTAAAAAGAAGGAAAATGTTAGGAATTAGTCTACCCGAGCAGTAATTTCATTTGCTTGATATCTACATTCTTTAAGGACATGTTATACCACAGAGCAATTATTTCTTTACTAATACATGTAACATGAATTCACGTGTTCATATGCACATGCATGCACACACACACACACACACACACACACAAGCCACAAACAGGCATTTCTTGACATTTTAAACCATTCCAGATTGGCTCAATTCCAGTTAATCACTTTAAAATGTCAAGAAAATTACATATTAAAGATACAATCTGGTCCTTCTTGAACTTATTTACTTGTTCTTTAAAAAAAAATAAAGACATGGCAGGGAACAGCCAACTGCTTCCCTTCTTCCAGCAGACAGTCTAATGATATCCTCTTACTTTTATTCAAGAAATATCTTTTACCATGTGTAAAAACACAAGGTAAAAAGAGATCCCAGAGGATCTCAAATCTATATGAAAGAAGGAGTGGCCAATTGTGCTATCATCCCTGAGGTTTAAAATTCTAGGGCAAGGCCCCCGACAGAGATGCTTGTGAGCCTCTCAACTCTGAGTCACCATGGAGATGCCAGTAGCATTGAAGATGTTATGCCAAAGAATTATTGGGAATCAAAACATTAAAATTATTCCCATGTGATTATGAAACTCAATCTTTCTGATTTTTGAAGGAGGGATGTTTCCTTTACAATTCCACCATTTTCAATGCCAGTAATTGCACACTGGATCAAAAGACTAATGAGGAATGGAATTGGAAACCTGGAGATAATTTAAGCATAGCTTAGGTAACTAGACCCAGTCTTTGAAGAAGAACTGTATGAGGGAGGTCTTAAAATGATCTTAAGTCTTGACCACAATTCCTTGGACACCACCACAGAAAACGAAAACACAAGTATGTTTACATGGCATTTGAAGAGTCCACTGTGTCAGCTTGAATTGATTTTTACAGCCATTTTCACAAGTGATTTAAGTTGCTAATTAATTGGCAAATGTTCAATTCCTATCTAGTCGAGTTATCTAGGTCAAGAAAAATAAACATGTCAATGCAGTCAGAAAAGAAAGAATTAGAGAAATCCTTTATTGCTCTGTGAGGTATATTCCTTTGCTATGGTGTACTAAATAACATACTTGTGGTCAACTCAGAGGTTAAAGGCATAGTTCCTATTTAATGTGTAACCTTATGTATTAAATCTGACTTAAAACAAATTCCTGAAGTCCAGGAGCTTCCGAATTTTTTAGCAAGCACGTTAAAGAGATAGCACACACAATGGAGCCACTTAAAGCACAGACTCCATTTATTAAATGCTGGCCACTGCTCTATCCATTGGGGTAAAATGATGATCCAGAAAACAAATATGATAGTAATTTTGATCAAGATGGTGCCAGTGGGGACAGATCAATGGAAAAACTATCAGGTTTCAAACTGGATTTAAAAAAGGACAAAGGAATATGGAATAGGCTTTTACAATAAAAAGTGCTCTGGGTTGGAAGAAGGAAGGGTTAAAATAACAACAATAATTTACAGGACCATATACTATTCATGACTCAATCATCTGGCATTCTAAGTCTAAATCTAGAAATACAAATATTTTGTTTCCCTGAAATCTCACATTGACTCTCAGTTAATTTAGGACCAAACTCTATGAAACCATGAAGTTGTTTTGATTAAGATATAGCAAAGCTTAATAATCACTTCTTTCATTGTAATAAATGATAATGGACAAGCTAAAATGGTATTTTTCTTCAAAATCATTGCACAACAATAGCCAAATATACATACACATATAATCTACATAAACTAATTCCAGAAGAAAGTGTGCCCATCAGAGAAGAGCAGAGGTGACTCTTTTCATAATTGAGGCAAATAGCCCAGGTAAAGCAGATGAAAAACAGCCACATCATAGGCAGAAAGCCTTTGCTGTAGGAGGAGAAATTAGATGAACTTTAATCAACAGAATGGGATAACATAAATTATTAGAATCCCTAAGACTCTTATACACACAAATAAATTCTCAGAAGAATTCTCCCCCTAGGAATTTTGCCATATCGGCAGAGAGAGAAGGCAGAGAGAGCTTTTCCCTTCTCCTGTGCTTCTTGAGTTCCAGAGCTCTGCTGGAGTTGAATCTAGAGATAAAATCAAAGCAAACTGGTAAGTGGGTTCAAATCTTGAAAAACCAAATAGAATGGCCTGCTACATATGAAGCAAGAAATTGGAGGTTACCCTGAAAGGTAAAGAGAAATCTTCACAATTTCACTAGCAAAATGCATATTGAAACTAACTGAAGTCTCTTCTCTGTTAGGCCCAGGAAAGGATCTTCATAAAATTTTCCTTCTCAGGCTATTGGACAGAGGAAAGGGAATGTGCTTTCTGGAAGATTCAGAATAAAAATATACAATCTAGTTTAGTCCCTTCTGGTAACTTACTAAAATTTTCTAGCATACAATAAAAATATTATGAGACACATAAGAAAAATGAAAATATAATCATACCTAAAAAAGAAAAAGTCAACAGAGCAACCCCCCTGCTGACCAGATGTTGAAATCAGTAGAAGAGGTCTGAAATAACAATTTTGAAGATTTTAAGATATTTAGAAACAGATATAAACCTAACTGATGAATAGAGATGAATTCATCAGAGAAACTTCAATTCCAAACAAGACCCAAAGAGAAACACTAGAATAGAAAAATACCATGTCTGACACACAAAAAAAGTAAGAGCAGACTAGAAACAAAGGATAGAGTAAGAAAACAAAGATAGGCCATTAAGAAATAGAAGAAATTAATTATAAGAAAGAAAAATAATTCAAATACTGAATATAACATCTGAGAATTGTGGGTTAATAGCAAATGATTTAACATAAATGAAATTATCATAGTATATTCTTTCTGCAAAATGTAACTCAATTAGAAATCAGTAAGCAAATGAAAACAAAAAATTCGCAAGTATTTAGATATTAAGCCATATACTTCCAAATAAGACTTGCATCAAAAAAAGAAATGACAGTAGAATTTACAAAATACTTTGTATTGAATAATGAAACTAGAACATATAAAGACTTGTGGGATGTATTCGAAGCAGTACTTCAAGAAAAGATGGAAAAAATTTATAAAAAAGAAAAAGTGATACATTTAAATGCATATATAAGAAAAAAGAATGATGTAAAATTAAAAATAAAATGCATAAAGATTAAGAAGAAATAAAACTATTTTCAAACAGTATAATCATGTATATAGAAAATCCAAAGAAAACAACAAAGAAATTAATAGGACTACTCAGAATTTAGCTAGCTTATGGGCTACAGTGGCAATATATAAAAATCAACAATATTTTTTTATCCAGTACCAACTGAAAATGAAAACATAATTTAAAATATCATCTATAATACCATCAAAATATTCCAAATATATAACAAATTTCCAAAAATATATGTGTAAGTCTTCCATGCTTATAAAGTGAAAAAACATTGCTGAGAGAAATTGTAAAAGACCTAAATAAGAGAACACTGTGTTCACAGATTGGAGGATTCATTACTGCTGAGCTAGCTATTCTTCCCTAAGAAAAATACAGATCCAACGTAATCTCAGTCAACATCCCAGCACGTTTCTTTGCAGATTTTAAGACTTTAAAGTTGTATTTTAAAAAGTCTGTTGATAGGGCTGGGAATTTGGCTCAGTGGTACCTCCATCTGCCTCTCAAGTGCAAGGTCCTGAGTTCAATCCTCATACCACCCCCAAAAAAAAAGCAAGTCTGACACAAGGAAAAGTGAACAGATTAGTAAAAAGAACAGAGTCCATAAAAGATCCATATACATACTATCAATACATCTACAACAAAATTCAATGTAATTTAGGGGGAAATAACAATGATTCTATAATATCAAATGATGCTGGAACAAATAAACATCTGTGTGGAAATAAAGCTAATATATCCCCTATATTAGGGCATACAAAAATTATGTTTGGGTAATCCTGAATCTAAATGCAAAAACAAGACAAAAGCAAATTCTAAAGCTTCTAGGAAGAAACCCAAATGAACAACTTCATGACTGGGATAGTTGACGATTTTTTTGTAAGAACTCAGAGAGCACTCAGAGGGAGACAGGATGCTCATCAAAGCTACCATTAAGAAAGGGAAAAAAAGATAACATATAGGAGAAAATATTCACTATGTATATGAAAACATACTCATTTCCAGAACATGTAAAGTGCTACAAAACAATGAATCTCTAAGAATAGCCCAATTAAAAAAGAGGAAAAAATTTGAATAGATACTTCCCAAGAAAAGGTACAGGAATATTCAATAAACATATTAAAATGATTAATATTAGAGAATAATAAGAAATAAAAATAATAATAAATATTAATTATTGGTAGTATTATATAAATAGTAATAGTTATAAATAGTGTTAAAATAGTAATAAGAAATATAAATTAAAGCCATAGTGATATTCGGCTAAAATTAAATACCGACCATATCAAATAAGAGAATATGAAAAGACACTGTCACTTTGGAAAAAAATTTGTCAAGTTTTTATACATATCCTACTTCACAACACTTTTTGCCTCTAGGAATACACTTCACAGAAATGGAAACTTATGTCTACGCAAAAGACTTGTGTACAAAAACTCATAGCAGCTTTATTCTTAACAGCTCAAAGCTGTAAAAGCCAGATATCCATCAAGAGAATGAATGAGTCAACTGTGACATGTTCGTAAAATGGAGTCCTACCTGGAAATAAAATAATAACTAAAGATATAGAGAAAAACATAAATAAATATACTGAGTGGCAAAAGCCAGGCTGAGAAGAATATATAATATGTGATTCTACTTCTTATATTAAGCTCAAGGATCAGAAAAATTAATATATGATTAGAACAGAAATTAGAACAGAAGTTTAGAACCTCTAGGGAGATGGCACTATGACCTTTCCAGGTCAGGAAAATTAGCAATAAAGCAGAAGTACACGATTGTAAAACTTCATTGAACTGTACATGCAGATCTATGTATTTGTTGTAAGTGAATTATACCTCAATAAAGGAAAGAGGGAAAAAAAGAAGAAAATAAGCATACTTTACCACATGAAAAATGCACAAATTAAATTTTACATTCTACTCTCTATCTAGAATATCAAATTGATTATGAACATGACTTCACACTGTAAGGGAACTAAAAACAATAAATCTAAGCAAATTAATCAAAGTTTTACTTTGAAAACAGTCACACAGCAGGATTCCTTGGGAAATCATTTTTTTTCTCTACCTAAGAGATTATGCCTCTCTCCATCTGAGCATTGGTTTCTATCAGCACCAGCCCCAAAGGGGTTTCTTAACATTTTTATCACAGTGAAATCAAGTTTCAAAGATCATCCTCCAAGGTAATGAGAGCAGCCTGCTGGAAAGAGCCAAGCCCCAGAGCAAGGAAAAACTGTACCTGTGAGTCTCTCTGTGATGGGGCTGTGATCTTTCACTCCCTGTGCCTCAGTGATTGAGAAAGTATTTTTAGGAAGTATCAAAGATGACATAAGGGAAGTAGTTCATGCCTGACACACAGACAGCTGTCAATGATTAATTGTTGTAATTATTACCCATGGAGAGAAAATCATCTGTGAAGAGATAGTCAAAGTAGGTGGAAGCTAAAGTCCTTAGAAGAGAGGTGTTAATGTTGCCAAGCAATGAATCCAGGGTCCCCTTTGCAGGACAACCTCAAAGGGTGTTGGTTGCTTTAAGAAAACCATCATATCCTCACTTGTTTGATGGATCCAGAGGTCTGGGACTCCCCATAACACTCACCCAACAAACAAGTATTTCAGAAGCATGATCTGTATGTATAAGGTCAACATAGTTCAACATATACATAATTTTAAAAGATAATACAAACTGTACCACGCAATCACTTCTAATTTCATTCCTTCAGGAGAACATAATTGCAGTAGCAATGGATGGAGTATTTCTGATCATATTTCCAAACATCAACTTAGTGCCTTGGGGTTTTTCCACATGAAGACCCAGTTCGTACCCTCTGTGCACTCCTCTCTGTCTTCAAGGCCATATATATTCTTCCTTATTTTGCATTTAGTTTATCTCTAAACTTTGAGATAATAAAGGCCCCAAACAAGATTTTTCCAATTTTATACCATGATCATCATATCACTTCAGAGAATCTCAGAAATACAAGTCATCTTTTTTGGAGTTGAAAGAATTCTCTCATGCCACCTCCTTCACAGCTCTACCCCCTAAAAATCTGTGGTCAGCTCTGTTAGTGAATCTCATTACCTCACCAGGCCCTTTAAAGCAAGGTTGGAGAGCTCAAACTAGAAAGATTTTTTATGTTAAATAAAATCTCTCTTTTAAATATCCTCCAGGATTTATCTACTCATCAAAACAAAACAAGACAATTAACACACTTCCCCCTCATCTCATG
This sequence comes from Fukomys damarensis, assembly GCF_012274545.1. Lineage (NCBI taxonomy): Eukaryota > Metazoa > Chordata > Mammalia > Rodentia > Bathyergidae > Fukomys > Fukomys damarensis. The sequence goes on along the minus strand of NW_022900913.1, from coordinate 29,568,691 downwards.
AGCCTTCCTCCATGTATTAATCTGTTTTTCATTATTGTAATGAAATATCTGAGGCTAAGGAACAATCCCATAACCCATAAAACAGTGGAGGCCAAACCACATCTCCAAACTATAACATGCTCCTTTTGGAAGGGCCAACCACTTCCCTGACTACACCATCCAAACAAAACTCTGCCCTATTGTTCTTATTTTATACCTTTGCAGTTTCCTTAATGTGCTTATCACAACTGGTGCTTGCCTTATGTGCATCTTACAGTATTAGCTTTATGAGATGCCACACTGATCTGTCATCTCTATGGATGTACCCCCAGCACGTGGAACCATATCTGGCACTCAATAGACACAGCCAGCCCAATCCAGCCTCAGATGAGCTATGCTAAGGTGAAATAGGAAAAATCATCCATTTTCCTCTCTATTGGTTTCACCCACAATATTTCAGATGTGTCCTCTCCAAACACACACACACACACTGACCAGTTCTTTGACACCAGCTAAGCTTTGTACAATTTAATTCTGATACTAACAGGAGTTAGCACAGACCCCACAGTTTAAGTACTTAGTCCCACAAGACTGCCCTCATTTCCAAGTTATCCGCAACTTTTGTTTCCTCCTCAGGTTCCATAAATTGCCAGAGCAGCTCCCAGAACCCAGTAACACAGTTTACTTACTATTGCTGATTTTTTCAAAGGATATCTTCAGGAATTTAAAAGAATAGCAAAATAAAAAATACTGGGTGAGTTCTGGAAAGATCTCAAACATAGGAGCTTCTGTCCCCATGAAGTTGGGGTGCACCATCCTCCAGGCACATGGAGTTTTCCACCACCTGAAGCTCTCCAAAACCTGGACATTGGAAATTTGTATGGAACTTCCTTGATTGCAGGGGCACCATGAATTATTAACTGCATTTCCAGTGGAGGAAATGGCAGTTAAGTTTCCAAGTTTCATGACTTGGTGTTTCTCCTCATCGGGACCCATTTAGAAGCCCACCAAGAGTAGCCTCAGTGAAGCAAAAGACAATCCTATAAAGCAAAAAATTTCAAAGGAATTAGCAACTCTGTGTCAGGTGATACCATCACTCAGAAAATTACAAGGTCTTAGAAGCTCTATGTCAGAAACCAATGTCAAAGACCAAATATTAAAGCTAAAGTTTCTCCTATCACCACCATCTAGTAGTAGGAGCTCTGTGTGAGAAACCAAAGACAGAGACATTTTATATATATATTATTATTCCATATTTAACAACACTAAAAGTTTAAAAAATGTAACCAGTTAGTGAATGCATGCATACCATGTTTAAAAATAGCAAATAGTCTCTTCTTTAGCTTTTTGTAACCTGACTATATATAGCTATTCCTTCTGGGAGTTTTCAGAGAAAATCTCTGTGAACAGGGTTGGTACTAAATAATAGGAACTGAAGAGTTTACCCATCTAGAAAGAGCACAGACTTTGCCAAGAGGCACTCAAATTCAAAATGTTTTCAACCACTAGATTGCTGAGCACATGTCTGTGGCTAGAAGGGCCTTCAGGCCATCATTTTACAAGTCTTCCTTCAACCCTTCCTCCTTGAACATAGTTTCCAGGTCCCTCATTGCCTGCCCCTGGAAATACTCCAGTTTTTCAGTATCCCTCTTAAAGTTTTCTTAATTGGCCAGCAGTCACGGTACATAGGGGACTGTTACCTTCTGTGGCCTGGATATTAAATGTCTCTCCAGGGATCCCAGAAGGCCTGAGGTCTCTCAGCAGATGTCTGAAATTGTTGTTGGCTCCAAAAGAGTTTGCAGTCAATACTTCTTCTTTCCCCATGAGCTGCTGACAAGCCACTTAATGATAATAATATTTGAGAAATAGCCTAAACAAAGATCTCTGGCCTTGGAAGAATCCAGACCATACATTTCTTGATGATGTTTTCCTTCAGCACAAATCTTGACAAAAAGAACAGGATTCCCTGTTTGCCCCAGTCTCCCACAGACACTGAGGCCCAAGTATTCAATCCAATCCCAAAGAATAATCCAGTCAATTCTGACTCTTCTGGCTAAAATGATGAATCTAGACTGTAATAGTTCCTGCACCTGGAGACCTACTAGAATCATTTCCAGTCTCATCTCTGGAAGTTCTGACTAAGTCTGGGGTACTAGGAATCTGTACTATCAAAGGTTCCCCGGTGACAGGGTACTTCTGAAGACCTGAATTTGGGAACCACTGTCTAGATCAGTGGTGGTAAACCTTTCAGAGTGGGTGCTCAAACTGCAACTCAAAGCTCAGTTATTTATAGCAAAGAGCCAACACTTCAATTAAACTTGAATACAGATGTTTTTGTTTAGAAAGAAACAACTATTATCTGATGCTCTGCTGCTAGGGAGACTTGGCTCTCGTGCTAAAAGAGAGGGCTCTACGTGCTTGCTTTAGCACCCATGCCATAGGTTTGGCATCACTGGTCTAGATCAACAATACCAGCACCACATGAAAATTCTAGAAATTCTGGAGGTGAGACTTTCTAAGTGACAGACATAACCTAAACTTACAAAGTCTTACGTCCAAAGATTGAAAGACTTTTACCAAAGAGCCAGAGAGCAAATATTTCAGCTTTTGTGGGCCCAAAAGACAAAATGGAGAATATTATGTTGATACTTGTATGTTACATGTTTAACATGTAATCATTTGCCATGGATTGAATTATGTTCTCCAGAGAAAGCATATTAAGGTGTTAATCACCAGAACCTCAGAATGTGACCTTGCTTGAAAATAGCTTTTGCAGAGGTGACCAAGTTCAAATGATATCATTCAAATAGGTCTGAATATAATATGACTAGTTTTTAGGAAAGGAGAAATTGGGACACAGGGAGAAACACACAAAGAGAAGACAGTGAGAAGACACATGGAAAAACAGCATCTATAAGCCAAGTAGCTGGAAGAGGGGCAAGGAACAGATCCTCCCCTACATCCCTCAGAAGGAACTAATACTGCCCACACCTGGATTCCCACCTTCTAGTTTGAGAACTGGGAGGCAATAATCTGGGTTTAGGCCCCTACCTTTGTGGTACTTTGTTATGGCAGCCCCAGGAAACTCTACACCATCTCTAAATGTAAAAGCAATTCTAAGCTCAAGGCTATATGGAAACAGCCGGGCAGAGGGCCAGGTAGGCACACGGGCCATAACTGTACCAAGCCTGACTATCCTGGCTCAACCTCCTGGAAATCAAAATTTCACAGTAGACCCAGGTTTAGGTCCCGAAGTCCTACTCAAATAACTCTTTAGAGGTATTCCTTGACTTATTTACAAGGTTGACACTTTACTTTTATTCTCCTTGTAGCTTGTATAAAACCTGGTTTTATCTGTCTAGCAAGAATGGAAGGTGCGTGAGGCCAAAGCTTTGACAGCCTTGCTCACAGCTATAGCCGTAGAACCTGACACATCTGACACACCATCATTGTTCAGTGACTGAATGAATCTAACCCAGATCATGCAACCTTTTAGTTGGAAGGGATATTAGATTTTACTGATCACTGTCCCTTAAATTTTCAGTGAAGGCAGGTTAGAGCAACTGGGTTTCAGGGACTGCCCAACCTGCCACCATGGAAAAACCAGGGACTGTGATTTGACTGTGTCCCCCAAAGTTCATGTGCTGGAAACTGAATCCCCAGTGCAACAATGTTGAAAAGACCTTTAAGAGGTGATTAGGTCACCAGGGCTCTGACCACTTGAGTGGATTAACACTGTTACTATAGAATTGAATTCATTCTCATGACAATGCGTTCCTAATGAAAGTGAATTTGGCTTTCTCTGGCACTCTTGTGCTCTCCTTTCTGTCCATTTTCTGCCATGATACAATGTAGCACAAAAGTCCTCATCAGATGCCAGCACCTTCATATCGAGTTCCCTAGCTTCCAGTTCCCTAGCTTTATGTCTGAGACATAAACTTCTTTTCTTCATAATTATATATTCTGTTATAGAAAAAACAACAGACTAAGACACTGGGTTTAAAATCCACATATCCAAGCTCTCAAAGTTATAGCCTTTTCCTTGTGCCATGCTAATTCATAAAAATACCTAAGCCTATCCTAAAACATTGGCACTTAAAACGCAATACATAGCTGGCCACAACAATGCAGGCTTGTCATTCCGGCTATTTAGGAGGCTGAAGCAGACAGATTGCAAAAGCAATTTTCAAAATTAGCCTGAGCAACATATAGAGACCCCATCTGAAAACAATAAAATAGATACAAATAAAATTATTTGTATTTTTAACATAAGGAGATCTGCAAATAAGAAGAAACTGTGCTAGAAACTAAAGTGTGGTAAGTACTTTGCCAAGAAATAGCCACAGGCAAAGTGAGCAGGAGATACAGCAGAACTATTTACTGAGGAAAACTTTGCAATAGACATTTATCAGAGCAACTTAGCCCTCAACCCTTTTAAAAATCATATCTCCGATTAATTTCAGGAAACCAGCTCTTTTGGAAGGCATATATCCATGGCAGGAGGAAAGTTTTAGAGCTTATTTTGCAGTTACAACAGAAGAGAAAGGTAAATCCCATAATAACTTCCCCTGGAGCACTCAAGGACCAGTAGGTGGCCTAAGTTCACTCACTGGGACACTGTGTCCTACACTTTGCATCTCCCAAGTAACACAGGGCACGGTGCGTTAGTAACTTATTGCTGCATAGAAAATTATCCCTTACTTAAGCACCTTGAGACAACAAACATTTGCTTATAGTTGTGTTGGTCAGAATTTTGGGATATCATAGCTCAGGGACTCACAAGATGTCGGCTGGCTGCACTGTTTCTTGAGGTACAGTCCCTTATTCTAAACTCATTCTCCTTGTTGGCAGGATCTGGTTTCTTATAGGTACAGGGCTAACGTCCTTGTTACCTGATTGGCTCTTGGGTGGAATCGCTCTCAGATCTTCACAACCATTTTCTGGTCCTTGTGAGTAGCCTTTCCCTCTTCAAATCTGGCAAGGGCATGCAGGATCCTTCTACGGCTTCAACTCTCTCCAACTTCCTCTTCTTTTTTCCTCTTGTCAAAGTGCTCATGTGATTAAATCAAACCCATCCAGATAGTCTCCATATCTTACACTCCACTGACTTTAGATTTTACCTCTTTAAAATCTTTCCACATCAAAATCTAGGCTAGTGACTGGTTCTACCCTTGGGGGTCTCTGTGGGATCTCACCTTCACAGGCAGAAAACTCACGGCGGCCATGTCGTTTTTCCTTCAGATGCAGCAGTGGTGGAGAAACCCTGGCCATTCTCTTCCAATGAAGAGACAGGGACACCTCCATACTTCCCACCTCTGGAGCCAATGATATTTCCTCAGTCCCACTGTTTCCCAAGCTTGGTCTCCCAGCCACTCATCAAAAACAGTGACTCCTAGTAAAATAAATAAATCTCTGGTTACTTACTGTTAGCCAGAACCTGCTGCTGTTGATTACAATCAAGAAATCTGATTGCCTTCATCTCCAGTAAATGTCCAGCAATTCATTACAACATGGGTATTCTTATGGAAGAGGGTGGTAGAGTAGGAAAGGTCAGAGGTACTGAGGAAATTTTGTTGAACCACATACCCATCTCCAAAATTCTGACATGTTGGCTTGAAAATGTTAAATTCTACTCTATACACTGCAGGAAAACAAAGGCAGCCAGTGGTTTATATGATCAAAATTAACTGGTCAATCTAAAATAAGATCTTTTCTATTTTCTATTTGAAATGAATGACAGAAGCTGGTATTATGCTCACAGAAGTGTAAAGAGAGAAAAACAAAATCTTTTGACCTCATATAGTTGGTAATACTGTACTTAATTTCATGTTTTCCTAAACCAAATTCTTTCTACATAGTCATTCAGACTACACAGGCAGCAAGTTTGTGGTTTTGTGCCTGAGTTCACATTCAAGACCACCATCAGTATTTGATGCCAAAGCTAATGTGTGCAGAACTTTCTGCTTTGAAAGGAGAATACAGCAATCAATGTATCAATTTCTTATCCAGAGCTTCCTTCCACCCATTTTTTTGTCCTGTGAGGTAAAAAGACTTGGTCATAAAGGCTCAATCTGTTGTCTCCCAATTTAGGCTTTTCTGACAAATCTGAGGAGCATAACTTCCCAGACAGGACAGGGTGGTTGGCACCAGTAAAAGTGGGTAAGCAGTCCAAAATGCATAGGAGAAAAAAAGTCTCCCTCTTCCCCAAGCCTTCACGGCAATCCTGTGGAAAACTGTGCTTGCACCAGTCTCTGAGGGTAAAGTTACTCTTTGCTACTCTTTGGCTGCAGTTACTCTTCCCTCCCTTCCTGGACTTAGCTGAGAACATCACTGCGAAGTAAGCAACGACCTGACCTAGACAGATGTGCTTCGCATTTCCACAGTCCTCTATCATAAAGAGACCACGCTGCTAATTGATGAAGGCTCAGGACCCCCCTGCTAGGGGAAGACAAAGACCATGTCCAGAGAAATGCGCAAACAGATTGAGCACACTCTTGGACCCTCTTCCTCCAGCTCTGTACCCGTGAGGTATCTTTGGTTTTCGGGGCAGGTAGGAGGTAAAGGAGACATTTCCTACTCTAGCCCTTGGTTACTGAACGTAAAATACATTTGAGCAGGTATAGAGAAGAATTAAGGACTAATTCATTGATGGATTCACAGCTAAATGTGCTGCAGGAGGCAGGCCTGGTTAGAGGGGGGTAGGTCACTGAGAATGTGACTTAGAAGGGTGTGTTCTCAACCCCAGCTCCTCTCTCTCTTTCTCTCTCCCCCTCTCTGCTTCCTGGTTTCCATTAGTTGGGAAGCTTTCCTTTTACTATGTCATTTCTGCTATGGAGCCAGCCAACCATGGGCTAAATCTTCTGAAACTGTGAGCCAAAGTAAACCTCTTTTCCTTTAACTTGTGTATATACGTGAGCTATTTTGGCCCAGCAATGCAAAAGCTGACCAATGCATCCAAGCACTTGTCTTCCTAGTATCTTACTCTATCCTCACAATCCTAGGAAGTAGGCAGTAGAAATAATTATTCTTATTATTATTTCAGAGATAAATCAGAGAAGGCACCTGGCCCTCCTAGTTGCTACACTGTCCCAGGAGAGCCACCCTGACCCGTGCAGCCAACACCTGCCTTTCTCTCAACTTGATTTAAAACTCATTGTATATTATACTCCCAGAGAAATAATAATATAATAAGCATTTGGTAAGATTAATTGAAATATTCCTATGAATGGTACCCTTGCACACTCTATCATTTATGAAAGTTTTTGTGGATGGATCTTGGTGAACCTAATTCACCATTTATTTTTTCCATGGATAAACAAGCTCTATGATTCAAGAAATAAACATGTAAATGAACTTTTGGAATGTGACTGTTTATAAGAGAGGATTTCCTGCAACAGAGTACTGACACCAGGGCCAGCCTCAGGCACAGCTGTAAGGCAGTTAAAATTTGCCTTCAATCTCCTTCCAATTCCCTCTGTTCTGGGCTTCACCATAATTCACCTGCTGTTTTCTTCATCACTGTTTATACCAAATAAAGAGGACAAATATAGAAGTTAAAAGTTGGGGGGCCATGGTATAATCGATAGCATGAAATAGGAGGAAAGGGGCTAAAGGGGAAGTGGGAGGGGGAGGGGAAAGGAAATAAGGGAAAAGAAAAAATGGGAAAAAAGGAAAATATGGAAACAAAGTCTTTGTAAATAGAGAAGGGTGGAGGTGGTGAAGAGAGGGCAGGGGTATGGGGAAAAAATAAGAAACAAGATACATCATGTAAAGGTACAAGATCCCAATGATAAATGTAACTGCATTGTTTGCTTGAAATGCACCAATAAACCTAATGGGGAAAAAAGTTGGGGTACCTGACTTGGTTCTGCCATAACTAGATGTGTGACCTTCAACAGATCTTATTCCTTTGGTTTCCTTAACTTTAAATCAAGAGATGAGATGAATTCCTAGAATGTTGCCTTTTTACCATATCCCTTCACAGTCTTTTCTGTGTCTCATCCACTGGGTCTCCTTATCGGTGCCTAAAAACCAAGACTTACAAAGAGGCCTCCTCTGATCCAAGTATCACTTCTGAAGTCATAAAGAACGACCCACTATGATGACCCAAAATTCAACACCCAAAGGAATTTGCGCCTAATGTTGTGAATTCATGCATAAAGCCACTCTACTGAAGAAATCTGGGAGGGTAATGGGCCCCAACCACTGCTCCTTAAATCCTATCAATTGAGATAGAGCACATTCTCCACCCTCACCAGCCAGTGGTATTATGCCCCCAGACACCATGGCTAGAGAGAGAATGTTTTTGCAGGCTGAAATGGTCAGGGTAACTGAAGCCATGTAGAGGTCAGCTGGAGAGAATCATTCCACCATAGATACTGCCCCTCAAAGCCCAAATCCCTTAGAGGGCAAATTATTTCAGCTGTTTGAGCTGGTGTGCTTTATAATGCAGTTGGTGCAGAGCCTCCTGCCCAGCAAGAGGCACGATCCCCTTTCCCCAAGGACACTGTTGACCCCCACAGAACCTTTTCTCCCTGACCTGTGTGCTGGCCAATCATGCTCTTCTGAAACTAGATACCAGGAGGCCAGACTTGTGCATAGCAAAAGAGGCCACCCTTGCTTACTAATCCAATGAAAGGATAGCTTTACACAGGGCACATAGTGTTCCACTCAGCCTATAATGCCTGCATGTGTCTAGGAGCAGCATTGCTTTTAAATACCCAAGACAAATCTAAGCCTTCTGAGCAGTCCACCCACTCTTGTCAACTCTGAGCAAAATAAGTTGTACCGCATAGCATAACACAGGCCTTGTAATCCTGAGACCTGGGTTTCAGTCCAGTTTCTATAACTCATTTAATCGGTGACCTTGAACAATTTATATTAAATTCTGAGTTGTTCTGGCTTTAGAATTCCATCAGTAGAACCAGTGCATATCTGAGAATCATAACAGTCCTTACTTTCATTATTTTCCCTCTAAAAGAAAAAAATAAGAAGAAAAATACACATCAGATACTTTTGACATGCCAATATAATCATTCAATTCTCCCACTAAGCCAAGCATTGTCATCCCCATTTCACAGATGGAAAGGTTTCAGAGAGGTTTAGTAACTGCTATGGATAGAGTTGTGTGCCTCTCAATTCATATGTTGACTCCCTAACTCCCACGGTGACTGTATTTGGAGACAGAGTGAGTATTTAGGGAGGTAATTTGTTTGTTTTTTTGTTTGTTTGTTTTTGTTACCAGGGATGGAACTCAGGTCCTTATACTTGCAAGGCAGGCAGTGGAACCACTGAGCTAAACCCCACTCCTGAGGGAGGTAATTTAGATTAAATGAGGTCATTAGGGCAGGGTAGAAATGGTATCCTTATAAGAAGAAGAAGAAAAAGAAGAGGAAGAAAAAAAGTGCCTCCCTCTCTTTTTCTCTCACTTTCTCCCTCTCCCTCTCTTCACATGCACACAGAAAGCCACATAAGGAAGCAGCAGAGAAGGTGCTCATCTACAAGCCAAAAAGAGAATCCCCTCCAGGAGTCAAATTGATCAGCACCTTGATCTGGGACTTCCAGTTCCCTGACTGTGAAAAAATAAATGTCTGCTGGGTAAGCCGTGCAGCCTGTGTTATTCTGCAAAAGGCAGCCTAAACTGACTAAGAAACTAGCTCCAAATTGCACTATGATGACTGGTAGTAGTGGACCCCAACAAGAACCTACACATGCTCTGTTATTTCTGCACCTCTCTCAGAATGGCTTGGAGTGCTTGTTACAAACACAGATTCCCTACATCAGACACTCAAAGTTAAATGTCTCAAAATGTGATGGGGTTTGGAAATTTCTATATTTTTCAGAGGTCAGGAGACAACTGCGATGCACCCAGCCTTTCCTCACTGAAACTCCAACAGTTGGGAAAGGGAAACCTTGCAACATGCTCTTTGCAATGACGACAGCACTCAGCACAGCATGTGCTCAAGAAATGTGTTGGACTGATCAGTGCATGACTTTCATTTGAACCTGAAGTGTAAACCCGAACCCTAGTCTTCTGGGCTAAGAAGTTTTAAAATTATTTTTAATCCCCTATTTTTAAAGAAGATGGTCCCTCTACATTTCAATTTCAAGAATCACAAATATAAGCCATCTGATGAGCACTGAAAATTTATAAATTTATGAAATGGTTACTTTTTGAATTGTCAGTCAATTTTAAATCTAGACTTTCTCTCACTTTAGCTCCAAATTGATATCAATATTAAAACTGAGAAAATGAACAAAAACTAGACTTCCCTGGTTTACAATTTCTATCATCATTCAATTTATCTTTATTACATTTTCCTTTGGTAAGTGTACTGGCATAATTTACATTATTATTTATGTTATAGTATACCAAGTTTATGTATTTAAAATCTAAAAGTGCCAACAATCTCGATTGCTGGGGAAAAGAAAGGAAAGGTACAAGAGAATATTACTAAAAATTGCTATTTACTTTAAAAGTGGAAAATACATATATCTGCCTGTATTCATGTCTGTATATGTATGTATTTACCCCTATAAACATAAAATATCCTAGAAAGGGTCACCACAAAAACTGATAACTTTGGTTCTCTCTAAGGAAAAAAACTGAGAGACTGGAGAGAAAGAAAAGATAGTTTGAAAAATGTTTTGTTTGTGGATTTTCCTTCTTATCTAATACTATTGAAGTAAAGTATGCCAATCTTATCCTACCTATTTGAACAGAGAAACAAAAAGAAAAAAAAGAAGTAAAAGAGAGAAATGGAAAAGTATAAGTCATTGGAAAATAAGAAAATAAAAAGAAAAAGACAAAAAAAGAAGAGAATTGGATCCATTTTTTTTTTCAAATTGTCGAAACAAAATGTTTCCATGGCTTTGGGGCAAAGAAAAATATCTTTAAAAGGACACAAAAACATTAAGCATAAAATTTTGATAAATAATACTAAAATTAAAAACATCTGTTCATCAAGACATCATTAAGATAATTAAAAGGTAGCTCACACAGTAGGAAATTGAAGTACATACATTTACCAAGACTCGTATTGAGAAAAAACTCATAAATCAATAAGTAGCAGATATACTCCAATAGAAAGATGAATAGATGATTCACAAAACAAGCTTACCCAAATAACCAATAAACATAGTTTCTCCAGTGTGAAAAACTATAATAGTACATAAGATCCAAATGAGATAATTGACAATGTGATAGGAAGTAAAGGGCTAATGATGTAGGGAAAGTGGGAAGGGCAGAGGAAAGGTAATAAGGGAAAAGAAAAAAAATATGAGAAAATGAAAAGATGGAAATAAAGTGTTTGTAAATGGGGAGGGAAGGGGAGGGTGAAGGGAGGGCAGGGACAAGGGGAAAAAATGAGAACCAAGACCTGTCGTGTAAGGGTACAAGATCCCAATGATGAATGTAACTGTAGTGTATACCTAAAATGTACCAATAAACTCAATGAGGCAAAAACAAAAGCATACAAAAATGGTTTTCAGTCCCATTAGCCATCATGGGAATGCAGATTAAAACCAAATAAAGTGTACTCTGCATTTGCCAGAATAGCTGAATTGAAAAAGTTCATTTATAAAATCTTTCAAAACTGAACATATATTCCTAATGACTCATTAATTCTACTCACAGATAGAATCCTGGAAGGTACTAAAATGTTCATAGCAGCACTATTTACAACAGTCTAACATTTAAAAATATTCCTTAATAATTGCAATGAGGAATAAATTGTGGTATGCTCACAACAATTGAATACTATATTGCAATGAGAACAAAAAATTTGCAAAAAAAATATACAGAAATGTGGGTGAAAGCAATGAAGCAAGGCTCATAAGTGTACATCTTATATGAAATCCAAAAGCAGGCAAAATTAACTTACATCATTGGGAATCAGAATAGAGGATATCCCAACTATTATCTTGGGATAGGTAATGGTGAAACTTGAGGAAAGTAGGTAGGATAGATAGGCAGAAAATAAATCTTGAATTCTACATCAGATTCAAGGTTTTCAAGTATTTTAAAGATAGAGTTAAATTGCTAGCTTTCAGTATTTGAGAACATTAATAAAATAAATATCTAATGGGGAGGGTTGAGGGTAAGGACAGGACTCAGTGAGTGGCAGAAAAATATGCTTTCTCTTCTCAATTGCCACAGAATCTAAAACTTCTGATAAGTAGTTCACTTCTTTAGGATAACACTCTCCCTTTCTGGGCAGAGCAGAAGACAGGTAGAAGTATTACCTCTGATATAAATATCCCCCTTTCTCTTCTCTGTCTATAAAAAAGAATGTCTGAGAAAGAGGGTTTGACAGAGACCTGGAACTTGCTCTCTGTAGATGGTTCTGGGAGTCCCACTAAACAGTCAGTCTCAAGAAGAGAAAAAGCTACCTGAGACATGACAACTACCAAGAACTTCAGATGGCCACTGCCCTAGTGAATCCTCCCTGCTGACAGTAGTCATGGGAAATTCAGGATATGGGGAAAAGGCAGAAAGTCCTAGGGGATTATCCACAGTAGCAAAATCTAGCTGCTATCTACCATGAAGCCTTCACCAAAAGCCAATGCTCTTGGCACTGTTCTTGGACCTTCAGAACTCTGAACTAAATTAAACCTCTTGTCTTTATAAAGTACTTGGCTTGGGTGTTTTTGGGTATTTTCCTACAGCAACACAAAACTGATTAAAACATCATCAATTGCAAAATAAAACATTATTCTACCACTAACAAGGAAGAAACAGTATGTAACCTATTACAGTAAACTGATAAAACTCACCATGAATTTAGAGATTTACTGTATACTTTTTAAAATGTGTCATACAGTGGATAAAATATGAAGTGAAATTTAAAGCCACAATGCTAACCTTTATTATGAATATATTTAGTGTTCTACTCTATTTAATATTATTTCTTCCCAATATATTGGCCATGACTCATTACACTGATTTCACAATCTACTGATGGGGTATGAGCTTAGTGTGGGGAAAAAATGCTTATAGTTAAGGTATAGGACTTCTAGAGAATTCCACTGAGAACACAAACAGTTTACACAAACCTACTTGTAGGATGACTGAGGCCCAGTGGCAATCACTGTACAGTATATCAGCACACATCCCTGGGCCAAATTACCTAGAAACCCAAGGTGGAAAAATGTGTAGATATTGCCATAGGAATAATTCAAGATGCCAGTGCTGTGGATGCACTTTGCTATAATTAAGCCATGAGACATGTCAGCCAGGGCATTTCTGAGCTCTGATTTCTGCATACCTCCTGTATGTTGTAAGGTATGTGTCCAAAATTAGAGTGGTTGAAAGCCTCTTGAAAAAGTACAATAATCCTCCCTGTAACACCCTGCCAAGGTAGTAGGCTGCTATTTGCAAACCTGGTTAAGAGGGAAATACTCTAACTTTTGTTTTACAAGTCTCTACATATCCAAGTATAATAGCCAACCAGAATGTTACATTGTGGCCACAGTTTTCATACTTTGGAGTTGAATCTCCTCCACTCACACAAGGGCCCAGGGAGAAGTCAAACATGTGAGTGTCCTTCATTTGCACAGTGTTTGAGCCCTGTGCACCGAGGCAGACATGCCTTGTGTCACCCAGACAACTGAACGAGCTTTCCTAGGATTACAGACTAGATGAACATTTGTCAAGAGCATAGTACCTCTGAACCTATGATTGAGCTCTTTTGTTCTTCCCATGGAATGAAGATGGGTTAAGCATTATTCACCAAACAGAAATGGAAAACTTGAGTTTTCCAAAGTTTCCAGAAGCAGACCATCTGGTTACTCTACACACACACTGATAAACATGAACAGAATTATCATGAGCGGAAAAGAGTTTACTTATTTTTTCAATTTTAGGGTAGATTTTTGGACATATCACCTTGGGGAGAAAAATTTGAACATCCCTTCCCCTCCCCAAGACAAAACCATTGATAAAGACAGAAAACAAAACAAGAAGACTGTGATCCAAGAAATTAAAACCAAAGTGGTAAAAACTGCATCTACATAAGCTAAAAAATTTGGGCTTTTTTTGATCTCAGAAATGTATTTTCCTTTCCAGCTAAGATCTTCTGAATGTCTGAAACCATAGCAGTGGACAGTAATGGCTGCTATATGTTGTAAAGGTTGTTCACTGAACAAAGGCACTCAGCTAAGAGGATGACTGCCCTCCTTTCTCTTGCCTGATGTGCTTTATGGAGCAGTATAGCTTCCCTCTGGAGGGAGAGGTGCCTTTTCAAGATAGTATTGAGCACCATAGGGGTTAGTGACTGTCATGTGAATGAGGAGAGAAAGAGTGAAATAGGCATGAGATCTACCATACTTCAGATTAATTACAAATCACCCTCAAACTTTCTTAAATATCATCCCGCCCCAAGGAATAAATTGGTATGTTAATGCAGGAAACAGAGCCATAACCCAACTCTACAAAAACTCACAATATATTAGAAAAGCAGTTCTAAAGCCTAGTTAGAGCCTATTGATTAGAAAGAAACCTGGTTCAAAAAAATCCCCATGTAATTTGATAACAGCTGTGGGAGAATGAAGTCAGACTGAGAACTGCAATAGGAGTAATATTTTTTTCATACCTTAAAGTATGCCCAAACTAGAATTATGTTCATTAAAATAGACTGAACCTTGGCATAAATCCTCTTGAAACTCCCAACTCTGAACTCCAATCTAAAATAAAACAAGACGATTTCCCCCTCCTAGAAAACCTATTGGTCTCCATTACCAAACCAGCAGGTTGATTGTTTTAATCATTAATTAACCCACTGGAGCACTGACATAGAAACCAAGCAGCCGGCAGAAGGATTTACAGTAGGCATGACTTCAAATCCAGGCCATCTTAAAAGGAGCATAAAACTGGAAACTACCCATTACAACTCCTCATTCCCACCCAGCCTGCACTTCTCTGTGCTCCTCACTGCTTCTCACAGAGCCACTGATGGTACTACTGTACCTGCTGCTCACACAGCCAGCCTGGCCCTTGCTCAGCCTGCTTCTTGCTCAGTGGAACCTGTCCTTCAGTCACCGTTCAGGAGCCTCCCTTCTCCCTGACGCCTCCTCCTTACTCCCACAATTGCATCTTGTCAGTTGTTGCAATTCTGGGGGTAAATTGGTATGTTAATGCAGTTAGTTCTACCCCACTAGGAGGCGTCAGGCATGCTCTTCAGTCTGATCCCACCTACGTGCCACCTTCATTCTCCCGGGTCCCCTTTTCAACATAACCCCAGAGAGGCAACCTCTGCCATTCTTCTCAACTATTTCCACCACTATTAGCAATATCTTAATTATTTATTTATTTATTTATTTGCTTAGTTGTTACTTGCCAGCCTCCCCCACTACTAAATGTTAGTCTCCAATAAGGACAGGTACCTGATCTATTTCATTTCCCTACTAGTGCCTGCAGTAGGTAGTTACTCAACAAACATTTGTTGAATGAATTATGGAATGGATAAAAAAAAAACTCATTATTTAGTTTTTACCTTTCTTACAAAGAGCTACCATTTAACTTATCATTCAAACCAGAACACTTTTGAAGATGAAACAGAGTGCTAATTATTAATTCCATAGAGATAAAAACAGACATAGGCCAGGATAAATGATCACCATATGCCTGTTCCAAAATTCCTCATCTTTAACAGCCAAGTTCGCAAGATTCACAAAAGTGTTGGACAGCAACTAATGAAACATTTTTCTTCTGTTAAAACTAGGTTGCTTCTTTTCCACTGAGTGGACACTTTTCATCCACATGAGCAATGTCAGGCTCCAAGAAAGCACAGCATTCTTCCTCTAGCAGGGCTTTTAGCCTGTCTTTATTGATAACGGTTATCTCAATGAGCCCAAGGGAAAGTTATTTTGTTTCAAGGGCAGTGAATGCCAACTTAACTCCAAGTTAATTTCAGGACAGGCAGCAGTAGTGCTACAATCACACTCTGAAAGAAGAGATGGAAGAGGTTATAAGAAAATGGAAAGACATTCCTTGCTCCTAAGTAGGAAGAATCAACTAGTGAAAATGGCCATACTTCCAAAACTGCCATACAGATTCAATGCAATCCCAAGAGTATATTTCACAGAACTTGAGAAAATAATCCAAAAATACATTGGAACCAGAAGAGACCTAGAATAGCAAAAGCCATTCTACGCAACAGAGACATGATTGGGGGCATCACAATTCCCAACTTGAAACTATACTACAAAATAACTGTGATAAAAACAGCATGGTACTGGCAAAGAAACAAACCTTGGGGTCAGTGGAATAGATTAGAAGATTAAGACAGACATATTCAGCTACCTCATCACTGACAAAGGAGCCAACCAACCTCAGAGGAGGAAAGACAGACTCTAATAAACGGTGTTGGAAGAACTGGCTTTCAACTTGTCAAAGATTACAACTAGATCCCTATCTTTCACCATGCACTAAACTAAAATCCATGTGAATTTAAGATCTAAACATCAAAGCAGAAATACTAAACTTAGGGGCCGGGGATTTAGCTCAGCGGTTCAGTGGCCTGCCTCCCAAGTGCAAGGACCCGAGTTTGATCCCTGGTACCAAAAAAAAAAGAAAAAAAAAAAGAAATACTAAACTTATTAGAAAATATATTAGGTAGAACTCTCAAAGACATTGGCTAGGAAAAGACTTTATGAACAAATCCTCAGCATCACAAGAACTTGCACAACTTGCACAGCTGAGATCTCATCTTATTAAAATGTTTTTGCAGTGCAAGAGAAACCACCTACAGTACTAAGAGACAACACACAATGTGGGAAAAATGTTTACCAGCATCTCCTCAGACAAAGGACTACTATCTAGAATATATAAAGAACTTAAAAAAATCAAACCCCCAAAATATAAAGACCCAATTAAAAAATGGGCATATGAAATGAACAGACATTTCTCAGAAAAAGAAATAAAAGCAGCAAATAAACATATGGAAATATGTTCAACATCACTGATCATTTGAGATATGCAGATGAAAACAACACTGAGATTCCACTTTACCCCACAAAGAATGACTGCTATCAAGAAATCAACAAATAACAAATGCTGGTGGAGCTGTGGGGAGAAAAGAACCCTTCTCCATTGTTGGAGGGACTGCAGACTGGTGCAACCACTGTGGAAATCAATATGGAGATACCTCAAAGAGCTGGGACTAGAGGTTCCATTTGACCCAGCCATCCCTCTGCTGGGTATCTTTTCAAAAGAATTAAAAGAATCATACCACAGTGATATATGCACACCCATGAATATAGCAGCACAGTTTTTAATAGCTAAAACTTGGAAACAACCCGAATGACCATCAGTGTGAGACTGGGCAAAGAAGATGTGGTTTTCTATAAAATGGAATATTACTCAACCATTACAAATGAGAAACTAGAGACATTTATAGCTAAATGGATGCACATTGTGGCTATACTCAAGTGAAATAAATAAGACACATGAGTAAATACCAAATAATTTCTCTGGTGTGAAAAACTAAAAGTGTAAATAAGGTTCAAATGGTATAATTGATAGTGTGAAATAAGAAGAATGTGGCTAAAGGGGAAGTGGGAAGGGGAGGGGAAAGGAAATAAGGGAAAAGAAAAAGTGTGAAAAAAGTAAAAAATGGAAACAAAGTCTTCGTAAATAGGGAAGGGTGAAAAGGGTGAAGGGAGGGCACAGGTATGGAGAAAAAAATAAGAACTAAGATGTATCATATAAAGGTACAACATCCCAATGATGAATGTAACTGTGTTGCTTGCTTTAAATTACCAATAAGCTTAATGGGGGGCGGGTGCTATAATCAGCAGGGCAGGCAGGCACATCTGCAATGACTGTCCCAGCCCCGAGTTAGGGAAAAAGGCAGGGTGGAGAGAAATCCAGTGGAGAAGTAGGAGGATGGGATCCAAACCTTTCTACGTTGTAACCAGAAACAGCTGGGAAAATGTCCAAAGAGGAGGAAAGAACATGAAAGTCTGAGAGAAATTGATCTGGTTTAGCTTCCTAGGTCTGCCTCTTTGTAGCTACGGAACTTTGAAAATGATTTAGTTTCAGTGTCACTCCCCTATCTCTTCAGTATATGTAATTCTGCTTGACCCTGCTACAAATAAGATGATCAATAAAACAGTTATCAAAATGCCTGACACAGAGTAAGTGTTCTGTAGATGTTACCATAAAATAATAATCATTATTCTTAATAAATAATGTCATTTTCATTAAAATACTAGTATCTTAGTATAACGTACCAATGAAAGTTTCTAGAGCCATAGATTCCAATTTTACTGGTGCGATGACCACCCATGTATCCCTGAGGAAGGTATTTCACTTCCGTAGTCCTCAGAATTCTCATCTATTAATTAGAGGTAATTAGGGCCTACTTCATATAATTATTCTGAAGATTAAATGAAATCATGCTTTGGCATACGTCTTAGTGCATAACATTGACTAATAGTATTTTGGGAAGTATAACTTTCTAGAAATACAGGCACTAAAATAAAAACAAATTAACAAGGAAGGCAATCTTTTGAGAAATTTGTGGGCCAGCCTCACTAGGGGCCTACACCAGGATTCTCACAGTCTACTGTGGTATCTCATCTCAAGGACACCGGGGGTGAGGGGTAACATAACATCATCTTGCAAGGATCCCTAATGGAAAGAAGACAGTAATCACAAAGTTCATGTCCCATAAATGATTCTAGGTAAAGGAGAGAAGAGACTTGGGAATGGAAAAGACACTCCAACTTAAAAACCTCTGTTAGGATCATGAACACCTACTTTGAGAACCTGTACTCCAATAAAATGGAAAACACAGAAGAAATGGAGAGATTTCTAGATACTTATGAATTACCAAAGTTGAACAAAGAAGATAAAAACATTTTAAACACCCCAATCACAATCAGTGAAATTGAAAATGTAATTAAAAACTTACCAACAAAGAAAAGCTCAAGCCCTGATGGATTCACTGCTGAATTTTACAAGACATTTAAAGAAGAACTACTACCATTACTCTTCAAACTTTTCAATGAAATTGAAAGGGAAGCTATACTTCCAAATTCATTCCTGGAAGCAAGTATCACTTTGATTCCCAAACCAGGGAAAGATGCAACCAAAAAGGAGAACTACAGACCAATCTCCTTAATGAATATAGATGCAAAAATCCTTAATAAGATACTACCAAACAGAATACAGAGGATTATTAAGAAGATCATCCATCCTGATCAAGTTGGACTTATTCCAGAGATGCAAGGGTGGTTCAACAAACGAAAGTCAATAAATGTAATACATTATATTAACAAAGTCAAGGACAAAAACCATATGATCCTCTCAATAGATGCAGAAAAAGCATTTGATAAAATTCAACACCCATTCATGATAAAAACCCTGCAAAAAATTGGAATAGATGGTCTATACCTCAATTTAATAAAGGCTATTTATGAAAAACCATCAGCCAACATCATATTGAATGGCCAAAAACTGAAAACCTTCATGTTAAAATCAGGAACAAGACAAGGATGCCCACTATCACCACTTCTCTTCAATATAGTTCTGGAAACATTAGCCACAGCAATTAGACAAGAGAAAGAAATTAAAGCAATAAAGATAGGAAAGGAAGAAGTTAAACTATCATTATTTGCTGATGATATGATACTCTACATTGAAGATCCAAAAAACTCCACCAAAAAACTTCTAGACTTAATTGACAGATTCAGTAAAGTATCTGGATACAAGGTGAATACCCAAAAATCAATAGCCTTTCTATACACAAATAACAGACAGACAGAAAGAGAAATAAGGGAAAAAATTCCTTTTACAATAGCATCCAAAAAAATGAAGTATCTAGGAATCAATCTAACAAAAGAAACAAAAGATCTCTACACTGAAAACTACAGCACTCTGAAAAAAGAAATCGAAGAGGATATAAAAAAATGGAAAGATATCCCCTGCTCCTGGGTAGGAAGAATCAACATAGTGAAAATGGCCATACTACCGAAACTGCTATATACATTCAATGCAATGCCAATTGAAATTCCAACACTATATTTCACAGAACTAGAAAAAAGAATCCAAAAATTCATTTGGAACCACAAGAGACCTAGAATAGCAAAAGCCATTATAGGCAACAGTCACATGGCACCAGGTGTAACAATTCCCAATTTGAAACTATACTACAAAGCCACTGTGATAAAATCAGCATGGTACTGGCAAAGAAATAGGCCTGAGGATCAATGGAACAGACTGGAAGACACAAAAACAAATGCAGATGTACTCAGCTACCTCATCTTCGACAAAGGAGCTCACCATCCTCAGTGGAGGAAAGATAGCCTCTTTAATAAATGGTGTTGGAAAAACTGGATATCAACCTGTCACAGATTAAAATTAGACCCTTATCTTTCGCCATGCACTAAATTAAAATCCAAATGGATTAAAGATCTAAATATTAAAACAGAAACATTAAACTTGCTGGAAAGTAAGTTAGGCAGAACTCTGGAAGACATTGGTATAGGAAAAGACTTTATGAACAAATCCTCAGTAGCACGGGAACTAGCAGAAAGAATCAACAACTGGGATCTCATCTTACTAAAAAGCTTCTGTACTTCAAAAGAAACCATTAGCAGAACTAAGAGACAATCTACAATGTGGGAAAAAATTTTTACCAGCTGTACCTCAGACAAAGGACTATTATCAAGGATATATAAAGAACTCAAAACAATCAGTCCCCCCAAATATAAAGACCCGATCCAAAAATGGGCATCCGAAATGAACAGACATTTCTCATACAAAGAAGTGAAAGCAGCAAGAAAATATATGAAAAAATGTTCCACATCACTGGTCATTCGAGAGATGCAGATGAAAACAACACTGAGATTCCACCTCACCCCACAAAGAATGGCTGCTATCAAGAAATCACACAATAACAAATGTTGGCGGGGTTGTGGGGAGAAAGGAACCCTCCTCCATTGTTGGTGGGAGTGCAGACTAGTGCAACCACTATGGAAATCAATATGGAGATACCTCAAAGAGCTTGGACTGGAGGTTCCATTTGACCCAGCCATCCCTCTGCTGGGTATCTTTCCAAGAGAACTAAAAGAATCATATCACAGAGAAGTATGTGCACCCATGTTTATAGCGGCACAGTTTGTAATAGCTAAATCTTGGAAACAGCATATTTGCTCATCCATTGAAAACTGGATAAAGAAGATGTGGTTTTTCTATAAAATGGAATATTACTCAGCCATAAAGAG
>NW_022900913.1:29506644-29547008 GCF_012274545.1 Fukomys damarensis | reverse complement strand
TCTAGGTATACAATACAGTTACATTCATCATTGGGATTCTGTACCTTTACATAATAGGTCTTGATTCTCATTTTTCCCCTTGTCCCTGCCCTCCCTTCACCCCCTCCTCCCCTCCCCATTTACAAACACTTTATTTCCATTTTTTCAGTTTCTCATATTTTTTTCCTCTCCCTTATTACCTTTCGCCCACCCTTCCCACCTTTCCCTATACCTATGCCCTTTTAGAAGTCACTTTTTAAACACTGAGATTTTAATATTTCTCCTATTCTTAATATGATCATGCTGTATAATTGACCTTGGCCCAAAAATGCCTAAACTTTTTCTCTGGTGAACATACAAAACACATCTCAACCACCCCTTGAAATCTTTTCTGACCTTAAATTATTAGATTAGGTTGAGTGAAAATAGGAGTCTTTGTTCTGCTAAAGTTATGAGATTGTTTTAAAAAGAATACTGGTAATTACCTTCCTAGATATCTGACTTATTTTGTTTCATAAAATTTAAGAAATGAAAAACTCATTTACAAACTCCAATTTTAGTCATTCTTTAACTTACAGAAATTGCTTTAAGATGAAAACTCTGTTTCCATTGTCTGAGATTTGAATAATTGTATATGTACGTGTACTGTGTGGTAAAATATTAGAACTCCAATATCTACTTACTGTAACATTGGATGAGCTGGGTTAAATGTCACAAACAGATTGATACACATATAAAAAATAAGTTTAGCTCTGAGGATGCAATAATTTCCACTTGCTTGTCAAAAAAAAAAAAATGCTTTTAACTAACTGGCCCAGAGGCCCTTTTGTGTGCTTGGAAATGAACAAACTGATGAGAGAGGAGCTTTTCAAAATCAAACATTTTCAGTCTCTGTAGAGGCTGAAAAGACCACATATTGGTGTTAAATAACCTGAAATAGATGCTTGAAATCCAAATATACATCATAAATGTTAAAATGAAGCACTTTGCCAGTTTGGACAACAGATATATCATTTAAGGAACTCTTTTGAAAATCCTAAGTGGAGAAAAATAATTTGCTAAACTTCAATTTTAAATTACTATGTTAAAGTGATTCCAATTTCTTTAAAACTTTTCTTCATTTCAAATAAAATTATTTAATCTCTGATGCCTGCATTCCCCATCTTACAAATAAATACTCTAAAGCTTGAGAGACTTGAAAGCCATGTAGGACACTTCTGGGTGAGTCGTGGAGGCTTGACCTTGGGTACTATGTCTGGCCCCTTCCTCTCTGGCACTGTTCCCCTTCCCTGCTTCCTGCCACCCTGAATTACTACATCTTTGCCCCACCATGTTCTTCTGCCAAGATGTTTCTACCTTGGAGATGGGTGACAATGGACTGATTCCTTAAAATCATGACACAAACCTCTTCTTTAAGTTGTGATTGTCAGGTATTATGTTCCAGTGATGGGAAAGCTGACAAATACAATACCCAAGGGTTGGGTCACCAGAGTTAGCAAATAAATATACATGCTTAAATACTGTGTGAAATGCATGCATAGTAAAATAATTATTCATTGGGTGGTGGTTAACCTGGACTGCCAACTTGATTGGTTTAAAAGACACATAGGAAATTAATAAGGCACCCTTCTGGCTATGTTCAGGGGAGGTCTGAGGTTGGAGACTATACCTGGTCCCTAGCCTCTTCATCTCACTTTTCCTTGCTCTCTCTTTTTCCTGGATTCCAAGAGATTAAAAGTTCTTCTCCCCCATGCCCTTATGCCATGATGTTTCTGCCTTGGAATCAGCTGACCATGGACTAAAATCTCTGAATCCATGAATCAAAATAAATCTCTCCTCCTTTAAGTTGTATATGTCAAGTATCTTGTCTCCCAGATGGAAATATAATATACAGTGTTAATCTAAAATTCAAATTTAACTGGGCATCCTGTCCCCTGGTTACTTAATGAAAAGGGTGGCTGTAGAACAGGGTTCCCTGACTGGCAGGCCAGAAAATGGCAAGCAGCATTCCTGGTTCCCATGGGTTTAGTATTTGCATCTATCTTCCCACTGGTAGAATCCACTAATGAAAAGTCTGGCCATTCTTGTAACTTCCCATGGATAGATAAATAAAGAGGCTCTCTGAGTGTTTTCATTACTGTCATTACATTTGTTGTCCTGGTTAGAGAGGGGTCAAAAAGCCACAACCACATCTTCTTCTGCCCAGCTATTATTATTATTACTTAAAAAATACAGCAGTGAATGTACAAAAGCAGAGTTTCTCAATAATCCAACAAAACAAGATAAAGAAGCTAAATGACCTCGGCCCTTTACTATGTCCCTCAGCTTCTCAATCCTCACTTCATTCCAAAGGAAAGAAAGCTCACTGCTTCAAATTGCTGATTCTGTTCTCAAACTATGCCACCTTTCAACACCAGCTGAACTAAACGTTTTTAAAATCATTTTGACCACTTCATGCCAGCCAAAGTTCAAAATAAATGGCATCTGACTCCCAATGCCAGGGACACATTTGGCTATATGGGTCAACTGTCTCACAGAGGGCCACTGTTGTGCAGTGCATATTGAGGCCATTTTATATAACTATTAATCCTACCATTCCAGAATCCATCTGGGTTCCATTCAGTCTATGATAACAACACAATTCTTCTGGGATCCTCACCCAGCACTCATCTTCTTAGTTTAACATTTAAGACACCCAACTTCTCCAAAAGTGTTAAATTTAAAAATCTGGCACAAATAAACAGCAAAATAATGCCAAGCCAAACCAACTGTATCTATCCTGGAATGATGAGAGGGCACCTTTTTGCACTACATAAAAGAACTAAAGCAGCTCTCAGTAAGACCAACACCTGGAAACATTTGATTCAAGACCAGTCAGACATATGCCAAATGAATCTGAATCATGTTAAATATTTCCTGTCTCAATGACCAACAAGCCATGTTAAAACCAGTCCCAACTTCTTTTGGAAGACTTGTTCTATTCTTCCACATGAAAGGTAACACAGTCATGATCAGTGATGCAAGATTGCTAATTCTCATTGGTAATTTTCTCCATTAGTCAGGCACCAGCATTGCCAACTTAGAGGTCTCATATGCTTTGCAGGAAGCACTGGGAACTAACTGTCAAACTCCACAACTAATGGAAATGTATTCGAAAGGCCAAATTCCACCCTTCACTTGCATGGCAACAGTGCCTAACCAGGCACAGCAGCACAAAAATCATAACCTATGAGCAGACATTCTTTTCTAGCATTTATGGTCCGACCCAGGAAAACACTCACAGGAGGCAGGATCTCCCCACAACCACGAACCTGATTCTTTCTTTGTTCCCTAGGGAATGATTCACATTATGCTCATCACAATAAGGTAACAAATGGGGCTATGCATTGCTCATAACTAACACTCAGTGTGGTGGAAGAAACTCATTATTATTTTTCTTCTCAGGTGCCAGGAAAGTGCAGGTTGTTGGGAAGATTTTCACACTTCCCAGCAGGATTAGGTCAAAGGTCTACTTCATGATGCTTTTTGCTCCTCAGTTTCAGAGGGAATATTTCAGATGCTAAACAGGGACATCAGAAATTAGGTGGAGTCCTGGTCTCCACACTGGTCTTTGCACTTGGTTTCTTTTCTTCTTTTAATCTCCCCAGTTTACTCTGTTTTCCCCTCCCTTAAAACCTTTGTCTTTCAATTTCTTTAGTGACTCCCTGTTACCTACAAAGTAAAATGTAATCTTAGTCTCTCAAGGTCCTGAGTAATATGGCCCTAATTTGTGTTTTTATGTTTTATTTTCTCAACTTGAAATTTCTTCTACCTCATATGAATTACCAAAGCTGAACGAAAATGACCTAAAAATTCTAAATGATCCAAAATCAATCAATGAAATTGAAGATGTAATTAAAAACTTAACAAGTAAGAAAAGCCCAGGGCCCTGATGGCTTCACTGATGAATTCTACAAGACATTTAGAGAGGAACCAATGCCATTACTGCTTAAACTCTTCAATGAAATTGAAAGGGAGGCAATACTCCCAAATTCATTCCTGGAAAGAATGACCCCCAAAGCAGAGAAAGACCCAACTGAAAAAGAAAACTACTGGCCAATTTCTCTAATGAACACAGATTAAAAATCCTTACTAACTCACTGGCAAATAGAATGCAGATCATCAAGAAGATCATACACCCTGAACAAGTGGGATTTATCCCAGGGATGCAGGGATGGTTCAACACATGCAAATCAATAAAAGTAATACACTATATGAATAGAGCCAAGGACAAAAACCATATGATCACCTATGATCAGTAGATGCAGAAAAAGCATTTGACAAAATCCAACAGGCTTTTATGATAAAAACCCTCAAAAAATTGGAATAGATGGTTTCTACCTCAATCTGATAAAAGTCATCTATGAAAACCAACAGCCAATATCATACTAAATGGTCAAAACCTGAAATCCTTCACATTCATTAAAATCAGAAACAAGACAAGGATGTCCGCTACAACCACTCCTGTTCAATATAGTTTTGGAAACCTCAACTTGATTGCCTTCCTCCATCCTCTCATTTCCTAAATGTGCTAAAAATGTTTCTTGAAAGATTTTCCTGTGAAAAGAAAAGATTTTTCTTTTCATCTCACTTACCCACATTCTGTCAGTTGCAATAGTCTTTTTGTCCTCTTAGCTGTTGTATCAAGTTGGATGCTTTGTGTAGTAAGTAACAGAAATCAAGACATCAAGTATCTTTACTTGGTGGTTTTTAAACTGGAGTATGCATGAGAAATATCTGGTGGGCTTGGTAAAATAAAGACTGTTGCTCCCAACACCTATTTCTTCTAATCAAGTAGAATAAAGGTGGATCTAAAATCTTT
The DNA here is from genome assembly GCF_012274545.1 of Fukomys damarensis. Taxonomy (NCBI): domain Eukaryota; kingdom Metazoa; phylum Chordata; class Mammalia; order Rodentia; family Bathyergidae; genus Fukomys; species Fukomys damarensis. Next base: position 29,542,168 of record NW_022900913.1, on the reverse strand, counting down.
ATTTCAAATAAGTTTCTCCGAGTCATGCCAATGATGCTGGACAAGGGCTTTGAGAGAAACTGGGCTAAACCACAGGAAATTTGCTGTCATATGCAAGAAATTTAGGATACTGCTCCTCAAATGTGGCTTCACAATACAACCCACTTGGAGTCTTCCCAAAGTCCTGATGATCACACCTTACCACTTACCAATTAAATCAGATCCTGGGGTAAGACATAGACATCAGTATTTTTCAAAGAAATGCAGGTGTTTACATACATTCAACCAAGTTTTAGGTCCATGGACCTAGAGTTAGGGAGATTTCAGTCTTAGTTACATCAACAGTCAAGCAATGTCATGGTAGACTCTGTTTCTCTTGGACTTTCCTCTGCTGTGTTGGTCCTTGCTGATTTTTCTCCATCATCACAGGTTGTTTGTACCTATTCATAGTTCATCTCCTTTCCAAATAGTGCCTAAAGCTTGAAAAGAAAAGGGACAAATCCCTCACTTGTCCCCAAAGAAAATTTTTCTAGAAGCCTTCCAACAAACCCCTTGTCACATCTTTGACCTGAACTAAACCACGTGACTGACCTTAAGCCAATCACTAAGCAGAGAATGAAGTAATTGTGCCAAATGAGGCCACTGTTTCTCAGCCCTGACAGTACATAAAAATCACCTGGGGAACTCTGAAAACTATTGCACATTGGGAATCATGTTTGACCAATTCAGAATCTGGGCATGGGCTCTGTTAATGGAAATTTTCAACTTCTCCTCTGGTGGTTCTAATGTACAGGCATTTAAGGCCATTGGCTTTGACCAATCAATATTCTCCCCTAAGCCTTAAAAAGCTCAATGTTAGGAAAACACTTTGCCATCTGTGAAAGATACCTGTGAAATACCACAAGTAAGTCAAAGTTCTCTTACCAGGGGAGGGGTCTTGCTATTGGACAGACAACCATCACCCATGGGACACCCATGTGCTCTCATGAATGGGTTTGCACTTGGACTAACAGCAGCACTCTGCTCCACTTCTTTATACTTCTGACAAGTTCTGTTCTTAGAACAGGAAATATTCAGCACATGTATTTATTATTAATGCTTTGTCTATTTGCTTAGAGATTCACTAGTGGGATGAAGTCACTTTGCCTAGACATTTCATCCCATTGCATAGGACCACTCTGCCTCCCGATCTTATAAGCCAGAGAGAAGGCATTGAAAGGTCCAGCTCTGCTCCTTGATTAGTGCATCTGCCTCTTGACCTTGCCTTGGTTTTATGTGACGGGGAAATTCCACACTCGAAGCATGAATGCATGGCCTGATCGGGGCCAGGCCAGGAGCTGCAGCAGCATTTATGTGTGCCTGCTTTTGTCCTCAGGGCAGTGAGGGCCAAAGTGTGTCCCTCAAAGCTGACTGGAAGAAATCAGCACTGGGGCTCTTTTGTGCAACAAGTACATTTAAATGCATAATTGAGACACTTTTCCCCCTCTGCAGAGAGCTTGACATTTCCCTATTATGGTTAGAGGATAAGTATTGGAAGACTGACAGGGTAAAGAGAGAAGCCACAAACTAAATTAATTGGATTGATAGGGAGAGAGGAAGGCTGACTGTGACTTCACAAGTACAAACTCCCTTTCATTCATCAAAATCTGGGGCACAGCTCCTCATTCACAACTCCTACTGCAAGAAATACTGAGTGACCTTGGCCTGAGAGGACGAATTGAACATTAACCTGTCGGCTATTACATATTGAGTAGAACAAGGAGATTCGAAGAGCAAAGCGAGATAGTCATTTGGGACTTTTTATTTCAAGATGGGAGAGATGGGATTTCATCATTTATCATTCCCTTTCATGTAATAAAGTCTGAAATAAAAAGTTTATATTCTGTTACACAAAACTCAATTCTCTGAATAATGTTACTTCTCATTTCTTTCCTTTCCAACCTCATGATTAGGCTGCCCATCTCCTAGTAGTTACTTCATTCTTGGTAACTCTAGCTGCCTTACATACACATCACAGGACTGTCTCAGCTCGTACAAGCCTGAGTATCAAGTTCACTACAAGACATGCAGAAAACCACCATTTCTTTCCCATCATATGGCCCTTAATTGAAAACCCTTGCATCCACCATCACCTTGTAGGAGAGATATTTTTCAAACCTCCTATTTCAGACCCAACTTTCTAAGGATTTGGAGGGGAGGACTTTGAAAATACTACAATTTTGCTGTCACCAACACATAATGAAACTTCTCTTTGAGAGGCAAGTGAATCTCAGTTGATAAATTTTGGAGGCCTCAGGCTGGCAATAGACTGAATGATGTTGATTTCACTCCTCTTTTCAGCAACATTATCTGAGAGCTCTACAAAGCCAACAGTATAGTTTAATGAGGCCAGAGTAGGAGCTAATGTTTGTTCTGCCAATTGCCTGTTCCTATAAATCTTACAAAAACCCCACACTGTTTACAAAGATACACCATCCAAGTGCCAGAGTAAGGATCAGATTCCTTTCCTGAAACTTCATTAAGTTGTAGCAAAGCTCAAGTGTATAACTTCCATCCTTTTCCCATGAAGAATTTTTGTAGAGCATGAAAACTTTACCACACGTGGCTGAAGGAAAGGCTAAGGGAGTGTGCCCCTGAGCCCGACAAGTGTACTGCATTGGCTAAGTCTACAGTCATTCAGGCTTCTAAAGAAACTGAATATCTCAGCCCTTCTGATCCTCTCCTCCCTAAATACACTGTAACATTGTAAAGAGAATATAAGATTTCTCTACATATTAAAAACAACAATAAACAACCTCAGTTTTTCTTTACCAGACAATCCCCTACTGGTGTTCAGGGTGTACAGGGAGAAAGGGCAATCTCCATAGCTGAGAATTTCCCATTTTCTGATCACACTGCTTGATGGATGAGTGGTAAAAGTTGTGTTGTTACTTACTCTGCTACTTCTTGAAAGGAAAGAAGAGACAGTCGCCACAATACTCCTCTATCCCCAGCTAAACAACTTTATTGCCTGCCTATCCAAATCCTCAAGTTTTGAGAGGTGGGCAGAAAAAATGGTTAAAGGAATATCTAAGGAACTCCCAGGGAATCTGCAGGCTCATTAATCCCAGCTGATCTTTGAGAGATGACAGCAGAAGAGATCTTCTTGTTGAGTCATCTAGTGGGTAGGACAGCATGCACCAAGCCAAGCATAAGTACTTTCCGATGTCTAGGAATCTGGCCAGGGAACAGGCTAGTGGGTGTGGTCTTAGGAGATGAGGCAAGCCTGAGGCCCAGCTCTGGCACTCCTTGATGCTACAGGTGAGAGATGGATGACTTACTCAACTTTCATCCTCATCTCTTGTTCTGGAAAATAGAGATGACAACATAGACCTACTCAGGATTTCCACCACAGATGGCTACTTAGGAATTTGCCAATAGGAAATGTTGACTAGTCCAACTGTTCATGAGCCTAGCTTCCCAGATCTGAGGATGCACCCAAACCTCTCCATTTGCAAAGCTTTTCCTGGGCCTTATAGTTTAAATTCAGAAAATGTTCTCACAAGACTTTTTGTAGGCTTTGCTGGTTTGTCACCTCTTGCTAGAATTGTGAACACACAAAAAGGAAGGACAACTGTATATATGCATTTGTGTTTTGGGTAGAGAAGTCTGAGTTTAACTAGGAGACAAGTGAAAGAAATGTCTAACTTTTTAGAAGATTGGCTTTCTCCCTGGGTATTTCTTCCCTCTGCATGCCACCTGTCCTTTGCTTTTGTAAGCCAAAAGAAAATATTCAACATGCTAATTTGAAAAATACTTTTTTACAAAGATGATTTTATATGATGTTATTTGCCTGTAGGTCAGATATTCTTATCTTTTGGCTGACTGCAATATATATCATTTCTATAGCAAATGTTCTGTCACCTTTTGTCGTGCATGTAGAAACATTTCAAATCCATTTGAGCATTGTCTTTGCTTTTTTTTTTTTTTTTTAACCACTGTCCTTGTAAGAACCAGACCTTGAATGTATCATGTGCAGTTTGGAGCACATTCCATAAAAGTATGGGTTGCCTTCCTCTCTTACTCTCAGTGTTTCTGCTTGTCCCTCATCACTTAACATATCTTGTTGGTATCCGTAGGGCAGATACCAACTTAAAGAGGCAACTCAATAGCTGATAATTAATGCAACTTTTTCATGAAGCATGGAGCTGGATTAACACCTGCCACACAGGAGTTGAGCAGTGACTTTTCAGAATTGTACTTCATATCACTTTGTTTAATCATGCTATAAGGGATTCCTGCATGATCCCAAGCTCCTCCTGCATTTCTAAATGTTTCCTCTGCTTCTGTGATCGGTTTACCTCAAGCAGTGTGCTTTTGCTATCAATGACATCATACTTCCAAGTTGGTTTGGCAAGCTAGATGGGAATTCAGGATGAGAAAATTTCTCATGCTGGTGCTTTCTTGTCCCAAGTTCTTTCAAACAACAGCATTCTAAAATTCTAGCAAGTCCAAAAAGTCAAGGAGTAGGAATAATACTAACCGGTTAAAAATGTCTTAAGACTCAACTTCTCTCATTTTTTCCAACCCTTGCCCCCAATCCCCATCCATTACAAGCCCTGGCACTGTAAATCCAGAGTTGAATTACAAGCTAGCAAAACATTGCCCTGGGCCAGTCCACAAGGCTGGCCCCTATCTTGGATATTCAATATGAATCTAACCCAGGTGAGTTCTCATTTTGGGTCTCAAGTAATTTACTCTCTTGGAGCAAGATCTTGTAGCCTAGAACCACATATCATAGATTCAGAAATTTCATAACTCACAGGCTTTGTGACTCTATACTTCTAAGTAATATGAACTAAACATTCTGAGTAATTATGCAGTGGATTTTACAAGTACTCTCTATAGTATTCAACATTGTAGTATGCTATTAGAGTAGGTATCCTTTTTCTTTATTACTGATAAAGGAAATGTTAGAAGATATCAAGCCTGAACTAAAATTCTCCATGCCAGGAGAACCCTGGAAGATTGTACAGCACATTGTACAGAGGAGGAAATGGATTTTGAAGAGTTAAATGTCACCCTATCCAAGGTAGTCACAGTAGCTGTAATCATGGCTGGGCCTATTACTTTGCTGTGCTCCCAAGATGTGCTCTATTTTACACCCATCATCTTCTCTCCTTACAAGCCAGACTTCATGTAAAAGCTGCCATGAGGTAGATTCAATTCCAGCTGAGAGAGGTTCATTTGCTTTGGGTATTAGTCAAACTCTCAATATTAAGAAAAATATATGTCTTCATTAATTTAAAATGTTAAATAATATTGACACTTTTAAGGAAAACTACGGGGGCTCTTTTTTCCCATTATCATGATCCAAAGTCTTCATGTATTTGAGGGAACTGGTTGTTCCATATCTTAAGAGTGATGTAGACTCTCTGAATCTATACTTCTAAAAACAATGTGCTGAGAGTTGAGGGCCTGAGTAGGAACACATTAAAGTCTTTCTACTCCATGCATTATATTCTTTCAGATAATATGGCCCTTCATTCATTCCTTTCTTCCTCTCTTCCTTCCCTCCTTTTTCCTTTCTTTCTCTCTCTTCTTCCTCTTCTTTCTTGACTCTTTTTTATCTCCTTCCTTGATAAAGGAATGGTTGGGTGTGAATTGTTAAGATGAAGATATAGGGTATGTTCAATCAAAGATAGTTGCCTTCAAAACGTAATTTGTTTTCCCTCTAGAAATGAAAAACTCAGAAAAAGAAAATAATGCAGTAAAGACAAAAATAAGTATCTTCATAAGACTATGGAATTCTCCACTCCTAAAAGCATTATTATGAAGAAAGTGTGATGTTGGATGACATCATCATGGAGATAAAAGATTTATTTCTATATTTATTCTCACATCCCTCAATTTTGAGCCTGGACCTGGGATTCCCATGGGTATAAAAAGGGGCAGAAGGGCTGGGGATTTAGCTCAGTGGTTCTGCCACCTGCCTCACAAGCAATAGGTCCCAAGTTCAATCCCCAGTATAAAAAAAAAAGCAGGGGAGAGAGTTATCTCTCTTCCCACAGTTCAAAAATATCACAGCCAATCAAGGATAACATCTTTTCTAATTTCTTTCAGAGTCCAGATATGGTCTCATATGAGTAATACCATTTGTTGTAGATCAGAATGCAAAACTCCATTTGGGTCTCATTGCTAAGACTCATCAGAACAGAATTAGTTCTGGTCAGGCTGCAGAAAGAGAAGGAATTAATACTAATGAGTTGGGAATGTATAACTAAGCTTGCTACTAAGGAAAACAAATACACTCCCAGAGATTTAAAAATACTAATTTTTTCCATGAAAGTAAGGGTATGTTCTACCACCTGCCTTGCTTGCAAGTGCAAGGATCTGGGTTCAATCCCTGGTTCAAAGAAAGAAAGAAGGAAGGAGGGAGGGAGGGAGGAAGGGAGGAAAGTAAGAAGGAAGGAAGGAAGGAAGGTAGGAAGGGTGCACCTAAACCCCTTTTCAGGAAGGTTTATCACATAGACTTAGGGTTGTATGCATGCATTTCATCTTTTCTAGAGGTCTCCTTTTGTTTTTTCATTTGGTTTTCGCTGCTAATTTAAGCCACACTTAACAATATGGAAATAGCTCTAGCTATGATGGTGTTGACCAAGTAAGGGCTTTTTATGTATTTCTCTGATGCTACAGAAGTGAGAAGTGAGATGGTCACCCTACACCACCTGGAAATTATACTGACAAGTTGTGTGGTAAGTACTTCCTGGTGGACTTACATTTCTCAGGAGAGTTTGGAGCTACTGACCTCAGAAGTGAGGCAAGGCTCTGAGCCTGCCTGCTCCACTGCTCATTCATAGTTTCCTTTCATCTCCCTTTCAGGCCAGGAGCTCCACAGAGCTTTTCAAAGCCCATTAAATTGGCCCCTAGCATTTTTTTTCTCATTGAGTTTATTGGTACTTTTTAGGTGTACAGCACAGTTACATTCATCATTGGGATCTCATACTTTTACATGACAGGTCTTGGTTCTCATTTTTTCCCCATACCCCTGCTCTCCCTTCTTAAAAGTAGAATGACTGTTTGTTTAGCTGAATTAAGAGAAGTCTTCTATGGCCAGTGAAAGTTTTAGTGAGCCATGTCTGGAAGAACTGAAATATTCAAGTGAGTTTCTTTGTTTTAATCTTTATCATTTCTTTATAGTCTGTGAGAATGTAATGCACACTGAGGTTTGAGGCTGCTGATGTCAGTTGGGAAGTGGGAAGCCTTTCATAAACCAGAGAGAGGAGGAGTCTTGGGGGTGCCCCTGGAATATATGGACTAAACAGACCTCTTGATTGAACTGGAAAAGGACCTGAGAATTTCATAAAGCCAGTAACGGGCTTTGATGCCACTTGCTAGGTATACATTGTGTTAGATAGTAAGGGCTTTCTAAGGACAGAAGTGGGGACATCTAAAGAGAAGTTACCACCACAGGTAACAGGGAAGATATGCCAGATGTAACAAAATAATAAAGAAAAGAGCAAATCGCCAGGGATTTAGCTCAGCGGTTCGGTGGCCTGCCTTGCAAGCGCAAGGACCAGAGTTCAATGCCCGGCACCAAAAAAAAAAAAAAAACAGAAAAGAGCAAATAATCTAGTTCATAAGGAAAAGCTGGCACACAGCATAATGGTACTGTGTCATCTAACCAAAATATGATAGAGTTATAGATGTGTGTGCACGTGAACAGAAGCAAATTCACTACATATATTAAAAACAGCCTACTACTTACCACACACAGGCACTGTTCTGTAGTCGGTGACACAAGTCACAAGACTATTTAGACTATGAATGGTAGTTTGCTTCATGTAAGCAAATTTGACTCTCAGATGTAGGCTTGTCATGGTTTGTTTATAGTTTACCTACAAGGGGATTTAAAGAAACAATAAAACACCGAATACATAATCCCACTTAGTAAGGATTCAAAGTAAGTATTATCTTCAGTCTCATTTTATGGAAACATAGCAACATTAAAGCATTTGCCCAAAGTCATTCAGCAAGTGGAACTGGTGGGATTTGACCCAAAGAGTGTGAGGTCAGAACATAACTGTTAACACTGTAGTATTTTCCATCTCTATAGACATCTCTTGGTCTCTTACATTTGTCACTATGCCAAAAATGCACATAAGAGGATGCTTGTGGTAGTATAATCTATATATCACATTATCATAAATTCCTGAATGTTCCACTAGAGAGAACTGGCTAAATAAACTTTGGTACATTCATTTGAGAGAACAATACATGGCTGTTTAATCAGTATGTAAAATCTAATGCTACACTGGTTTCTTCTTAATTACTGGATATGCATCCCTAATCTGAAAATCTGAACTCTGAAATATTACAAAGTCTGAAACTTTTTGAGCACTGATATGATGCCACAAGGGAAAAGTTACAGCCCATAGCGGTTTGCAGTTAAAACATAGGTACAATGAAAATATGTATTGTATAAAATTACCTTCAGGCTATGTATATATAGTGTCTGTGAAACATACATGAATTTTGTGTTTAGACTTGGGTCCCATCCCCCAAATATCATTACATACACACAAATACTACAAAATAAAAAAGTCAAAGTAGCTCAGTTCCAAGCATTTCAAATAAGGTATACTCGACCTGTATTATAAAGTGATGGAAGCCTCTCTGGATATGAGTAGAAGAATCAAGAAAGTATAGCATAATACTATGGTGAACACCACATCTGGTTCAACTGAGTGAAAATTATCTCCATTGGATAAGTCTTAATGCATAATGCTGATGAAAAAGAAAAGAAAAGATCTACACAGGGTCCTTCACTTTAAATTATATCACATCCTCTCAGTCTACACTTCTTTTACATCTCCTCTTTTTCTCAGATATTTCTTAGAAAACATTTATCAGCCATTCTATAATAAGGTTTTGATAGTCCCTCTTTCGTGGGATTGTCATGGTTGTAGGTGTTGCCTGGTCTCACGTCCCAGGAGAAGGTGACTCATGACTGGGAGTTAGAATCAAAGCTTGAGCAAGAAAGAAGTTTTGAAGAAGTGATTCTTGGGTCAAGTCTATCTAGACACCATTGTTAAGTTCTTTATTGGTTCTGTAAGTGGTGTATATAGCCTTAATTCATTAGGCCAGATTATTTTATTAGGAGTTGTGCTTCTGCAGAATTTTGACAGGAAACAGGTATAAAGTTTAAAAAGAAAAATACAAAATCAAACCAAGAAGAGGATGATTAATCAACAATGTTTTAGAGAAAAACCTTGATCGAAACAGGAGAATGTGAAAACTGTCAGAGTCAAAATGGAGTCACTCATGCCAACCCTTACCAAAAAAGTAAACAGAGCCAGGAGAATATGAAATAATGGCTTATATGTAAGATGGTCTGATGGTAACTATCACAAAAGACTGTCACAACCTCAAGCTTGCATAGAGACCTGCACAACCTTATATAAAAAGTGTTTCTGCAAGGACATTTGGCCAGAAATTGTCTGTCAGTTCATCTTTGGACTGACACAACTCTTATTATTAATCATTATGGCCAAGGATTATTGTTTTAAAATACCTGATGTAATGCTCCTCATTTTTACTTTAAAAACTTTCCCTTGCCTTAACCTCCTTGAAAACCTTCATTGTTTACCATGACACATGTATTCTTATACAATGCTCTGCTATTCCCAAATAAATGTCAGTTTTCTTTGGATGATATCCCTCTGACTGTTTATATTTAGTTTGACAGCCCCAATAAACTCATTGTAAATTGAAAGTATCTTCATATGGAAATGCACTCAATACACCCATCCTACCAACATCATACACAGTAGAGAACCTGTTGCTTAACCTTGTGATCATCCTGATTGGCTGGGATCTGCAGATTGCTGACACTGCCTAGCCTCATAAAAGAGAGTATCATTCATTTCACGTGGTAGGGGCAAAGCAAACTTCAAATTGTGAAGTATAGCCTTCTTTCTTTTGCTACCTCATGGGCACCACAAACTGTTTCTCCTCTGCTGTGTGCCACACTGCCTTTGAGCCATCCAACTATGGACAAAAACCTCTACAAACTGAGCTAAATAAACCCTTTCCCTTTTAACTTTGGGTGTCATGTATTTTGTCTCAGCCATGAGAGAAAAATAACAGAATTGATAGAGAAGTGGGGTCATTGCTTTGAAATTACCTAACCTGTTGGCTCAAGAGCCTTTGGAAATGGCTTGCAGGAAGGGAAAGAGTTAGGAAAGTTTCAGGCATGCCATCTTAGGCTGTACTACATGGAAGATTCTGGTCAGAGCTCAGAAGACAGGAAAGCTGGTAATAACTAAGCTCAGGAAGTTTCTGCTGGAAAGAAAGACTGCATTCATTGACTGCTGGACTGAGACAATGTGTGTTATTCCTTGGTAGAACATTTGTCTACATTTTCTCCATGTCCAGAGCCTTTGCCAGAGACGAGAAGGGCAGCAGACTAATTAATCTGGCAGAAGAAATTTCAGGTTAGTCTAATGTTGAGACAGTGGCATGGCTACTGTTGGGGGATTTTAGCCAGATTTATGTTAAGAATCAAGAGCAAAGAGCCTAGCAGAAAGATTAAAACATTGTGAGTTTGGCTAGAAAGAAAGCTCCAGTTTTAGACTGCTAAAATTATGGACTGCAAACATAGAGCAGAGGAGATCTTGATTACTGAGAAAGAAAAGGAGAATAGAAAAGATGGCCTGCAGGAATCACAGAAAGCAGCAGAACTCTACTCTTTGCAAAAGTGAAAGACTTTGAGAAGAGAGCCCCAGAACACCATGTTTCAAAATGGCAGTGGCCTAAGGAAGTTGTCCCACAGGATTTGGTTCATAGGCACCCTACAGACAAGAAAGAAGGAAGCCTGGCTACTGCTTCAATTGCTCATGATACTTCAACTCAGTATCATCTTCATGGTGATAATTTTAGTCACATGCAGAATGCAAGAGTTGTGGGATCAGGAACCTTCCACCCTGATTTCAGAAGGCCTTGGAGGCCCAGCAGTGTGTCTTTGAGAGGGCAGTGTGTGAAGCTGTGAGTATGGAGCTGTCTGTGTGGAGGGAAGGTACAGTGAGGACCCCAGAAGTCTGAAGAAGCCAAGAACATGAATTATCTGAGGAAAACCACAAGGCAGCAGCAGAGCAGGCCCAGGAGAGAAGCCATGGGAGCTACCACCACCAGAAATGCCATATGATGGAGATACCCAAGTCCTTTGGAGTTCATACATTTTTATTTTGAGGGGGGATAGCAGGGATCAAACTTGGGTCCTTGCATTTTTGAGGAAGGCAATGGAACCACTCAGCTAAATCCCCAGCCCTGGAGCTCTTATCTTGCTATAAATTGCCAGGGACGCTGGAAGTGGAACTGTGGGATATAATGTTTGCCCTGATGAGGTTTTTTTTTTTCCTCATTGAGTTTATTGGTACATTTTAGGTATACAGTAGTTACATTCATTATTGCGATATTGTACCTTTACGTGATATATCTTGGTTCTTATTTATTACCCATATCCCTGCCCTCCCTTCACCCCTTCCTCCCTTCCCTATTTAAAAAGGCTTTCTTTCTGTTTTTTCCTGTTCTCATAGTTTTTCTTTTCCCTCCTTTCTTTTCCCTTACTCTTCCCATTTCCCCTACTCCTTTAGTCCTTTTCTTCCTATTTCACATTATCAATTATACAATTTGAACCTTATTTATACTTTTAGTTTTTCACACCATAGAAACTATTATGTATTTACACGTGTTTCCTATTTATTTCACTTAAAAGTAAGGCCTCAATATGCATCCATTTTCCTATAAATGACTCTAGTTTCTCTTTCTTTATGGCTGCATAGTACTCCATTTTATAGAAAAATCACATTCACTTTATGCAGTCTCTAGTTGATGGGAAAATGGGCTGTTTCCAAGTTTTAGCTATTACAAACTATGTCCCTATAAATATATGAACATAGGTGCACATGTCTCTGTGGTATGATTCCTTTAATTCTTTTGGAAAGATACCTAGCAGAGGGACAGCTGGGTCAAATGGAAACTCTAATCTTGTTTTTTTGACATATCTCCATATTGATTTCTGCAGTGGTTGCACCAGTCTGCACTCCCACCAACAATGAAGAAGGGTTCCTTTACCCCACAAGCCCAAAATCCAAGTTTTTGGTTGATTTCTTAATAGCAACCATTCTTCCTGGAGTGAGGTGGAATCTCAGTATTGTTCTCATCTGCATCTCTCTAATGACCAGTAATTTTGAACATTTTTTTCATATATTTATTTGCTGCTTTTACTTTGTTGTCTGAGAAATGTGTATTCATTTCAGACACCCATTTTTGAGTCGGGTCTTTATATTTGGGGGGTCTGGTTTTTTTACATTCTTTATATATTCTAGGTAGTAGTCCTTTGCTTGAGGACCAGCAGGTAAAAATTTTTTCCCACATTATAGGTTGTTTCCTAGCTCTTTTGGTGGTTTCTCTTGCAGTACAGAAATATTTTAATAAGATGAGATCCCAGTTGTTGATTCTTTCTGATAGTTCCCGTGCTACTGAGGATTTGTTCATAAAGTCTTTTCCTATGCCAATGTCTTCCAGAGTTCTGCCTAACTTACCTTCCAGCAAGTTTAGTGTTTCTGTTTTAATATTTAGATCTTTAATCCACTTGGATTTTAATTTAGTGCATGGTGAAAGATAAGGGTCCAGTTTTAATCTGTGACAGATTGAAATCCAGTTTTTCCAACACCATTTATTAAAGAGGCTATCTTTCTTCCACTGAGGATGAACAGCTCCTTTATCAAAGCTGAGGTAGCTGAGTACATCTGGATTTGTTTTTGTGTCTTCCAATCTGTTTCACTGATCCTCAGGCCTATTTCTTTGCCAGTACCATGCTGTTTTTATCACAGAGGCTTTGTAGTATAGTTTCAAATTGGGAATTGTTATACCCACTGCCATGTGTCTGTTGCCTAGGATGGCTTTTGCTATTCTAGGTCTCTTATGGTTCCAAATGAATTTTTGGGTTCTTCTTTCTGTGTTTTCCATTTTATTAGAGCACAGGTTCTAGAAGTAGGTATTGATGATCTTCTGGATTTCTGCTGGGTCTGTTGTGACTTCAACTTTTTGTTCCTGTTTGGATGGATTTGAGCCTTTTCTTGATAAGGTTGGTTAAGGGTTTATCAATTTTATTTATTCTTTTTTTACAAACTGACTCTTCAATTCACTCATTTTTTATATAGTTCTCAGTCTCCATTGCATTGATTTCTTCCCTGATCTTTATAATTTCCTCCCTTGTACATGCTTTGGGTTTGTCTTTCTCTTCTTTTTCTAGGAGCTTAAAATTCAAGATTAGGTTGTTCATTTGAGCTCACTCTGCCCTCCTAGTGTCAGCATTTGCTGCTATGAATTTCCCATGTAGTACTTCTTTCACTGTGTCCCATAGAATCCTGTGTGCTGCTTTGGCAGGAAGTTTTCTGTCTAATTTTGTGAATAGATTTTTTTTATGTCATTTGTATTTTCTCCTTCTTTTTCATGAACTTCTATCAGTCTTATATTATTATTCTTTGTGTCACCTAGGAGTTGTTGGATTGATTTCTTATGATCCTTTACTATTAATTTTTAAGAAATCTCTCTATTCATGGTCACTGACTGCCATTCTGTCTTCTATATCTGATATTCTGTCTTCAGATTGGTTCAGTCTGTTGGGTGTACTTTCAATAGCATTTTTCTATCTCCTGGATATTTATCTAAACCTGTTTCATGGATTCCATTTCTTTCCTATGCTGGGCATTCAGGCTTCTATTATGGTCCTGAACTCATCTATTTTTTTGTCTGTTTCTCTTCTAGACTCTCTAATCATGTCTTTCATCGTGCTCACCATCTCTCTAGTTATCCAGGAAATTATTTCTGTTTTGAATTTTTCTAGAGCCCAATTGATCTGTTTTGTTACTTCCTGTGCTGTCAGTTCAGGGTGTCCATGTGGTTGATTGTCAAACTTTTCCACCTCATTTCCCCTAAAGTTTTTCACTGGTGAGCTGGAAGTCTTTGTTTCTTCCTTACTTAAATGTTTTCTCCTTTCTATTTTTGTTGTTAGTACTGTCCTTTGTTTAATTCCTGGGTTAATACTTTGATATTCCAGATATAGCTGATCTTTAGCCTCTAATGACTCAGAGACACTCTCATTTTTATAGTATCATGAAGGACAGCTGATTAGATCAATTACATCACCTTAGCCCAAGTGATAAAATCAGCAACACAATAGCATCAAGCACAGTTTAGAAATTGACAATTTGTGGTAATTATTAATTTATCACCTTTAATCATGTGAATTAAATAAATAATTGAGGGCCAGCCCAAAATATGTTTCTAGTTAATACACTCTTCAATATAACAACTTTACCCTTAAAGACGGAGACTTAGAAGGAGTTGAGAAGAGAGGAATACATAGGTAGAAGAATAGGAGAAGGTTTCAAGTGAAGCCAGATGACACAGGAAGGTCATGCAAACTCTAGGAAGCTGTTGAAGACAAGAGGGAAAGACAGAGTGAAAGAACAAAGACAAGAATAGAACAACTTAACAGTAATAGGGAAGCTACAAATTGTACTCACTTTCCTGTGAAACTAATGACAAGAGAAGGAAAAAGAGAGAAGAGAAGAAAAAGAAAGAAGAAATCTGAGTTAGGGCAGGTACAGGAACAAAAAGGGAGATGAAGAACATGTGGGAGGGGGAGAGATCAAATGGGAAAAGGAAGAATTTGAAGATTGGGAAAAATAAAATAAAATAAATTAAAAATAAGAGGAAAAGAAAGAAAAAAATAATTTAAAATATTTTTGAACAGCCTCCTTCAGGGTATGTCTCTGCTGTCACAATAATGTGGGCAGCAATGTGCAGATCTAAGTCAATTAGTCTCAGCAAGCCCACAGCACAATCCTGAGATTCAGGCTGATTTCTGGCTGCAAGGCCCAAGTTGAGTTTGCTGACCTCCTGCAGGGTTAAACTCTGCTATGTTCTACTGCAGGCTCCAGCTGTCCTTCCCCTGAAGATAGTCCAGGTTCTAATGGTAGGTGGTGATTCCTTCAACTTACCAACTTATGATGGTCTAGTGTGCCTTTGTTGCAGTTGTTCACTTCTGCTCTATCTTCTGGAGCTCAGTACAATGGACTTTATGACCACCCAAGAGCACGGTGGGTGGGAAGGTGATGCTGCAGGGGTGCCCACATGGCTCAGCAGTCCTCATTGGTCTGCTCTGCTTGAAAGGTCATGGTGCTGGGGGTGGTGAAGCAGTCAGCTCCACTCAATGGCTCAGCAGTCCTCACTGGTCTGCTCTGCTTCCTGATGGGTTTTCATTTTGCTTTGATCCCATTACTTTGTATCCTCCATCTGTAACTTTTGGAATGGAAATGTGTAACTTGTTGGAAATATTTAACTTTCTTCTAATTTGTACAAGGTCTTACAGCTATGAGTTTGCCTTAAATCTCAAAGAAGACTTTGAATTTGGACTTTTCGGCAATTCTGAAACTTTTGGGACTTTGGTCCCTTCTTAGGAAGGGACTAAAAGCTTTTTATTTTTTGCATAAAGGGATATGCATGAGTCATTGAGGGGCCAGGGGCAAAATGTGGCTTATGTTTAGATGTCCCACCAAAGTCTTGTGTGGTCTTAGGTGGGGTTTTTTCAGAGGTGGCTGGATCCAGAGTTTGCAACACTGGACCTGATTCATGGTAGAATGCTAGGCTCAAGAGTGCTAGGAATAAGGGTGTGAATATGATCTACACTAAGTAGTCTAGATAAGATGAAAGGGGCAGAAAGATACTATTAAAGTGGGTTGTCGTTGTTTGCTACCATGTAGTCACCATGAACTATTTCTCCTCTGTGATGCCTCTTTGCCATGTGCCACTCTACCTTGGAGCCAGCCAACTATAGATGGAAACCTGTACAATCTGTGAGGGAAATAAATTCCCCTTTAAGAAAAAAATTTTTGAAATATAGTTTCTATTGAATGCATATCACTTTTATACTATTATAAAGTCAAAAAATCTAAATTTGATTCATAAGTCAAACCATTCAGGGGCCATCTGTATATGACATACATTTGTGCAAAAACCTAAAGTATAGAATAATATGCACTGTTAGAGCTGCATATGTTATACATATATAGTAAAAGCATAAAAACACTCACAGGATCTATACCCACCATCTTCAGAATGTCACTTTATTTCTTAGCTGGGTCCATTTAGTTTTTTAAAAAAAAGGCATAAATGAAGCAAGTGTAGTAATGTTAACATTTGTTTAATGTAGGTGATACATATACATTTTCCTTTTATATGGCTTTCTACATGTCTGAAATATTCTGTAATTAGAAATTTATATATAAGTATACAATAACATGTTATATGCACATTTTTATGTGTGTATGCATGTACACAAATGTATTGGTAGCATAACTATAATACTACACAATGTATTATACATAGTATAAAATAGTTTATATTATACATAAATTTTATTTTATATAAAGTTTATTTATATAAAATAAAATTATATAAATGTATATGCAACAGTAAACATTTATATACAACAGTATACTATAATACTATATGGTGCATTGTGGATGAGTCATACACATGTGGAAGACTAACAGGCCTCAAATATAAACAATGGCTTCTTAAGAGTATAAACAGCGTATTTTCTTCTCTAAGTTATTCTGTATTTTTCAAATTTGTTATAATAAATACAAGATAGCAAATAGTACTGCATATGTCTTTTTAGAAAGTATGTAAGTTTAGGCAAAGTGGAGAGAAATAGCAGGCACGGTCAGCTCCTTTGTGATACAGGATGACTCAGTCGCTTTGTAGCATGGTTTCCTCTCCTGCACAGTGGTGGTAACTGGAAATCCGTTAGATATGGGCTGCACATCCACTAAATCCACTTATTGTTTCTGTTAACCTGCTAATGTGGGTCTTGGAGTTCAGGTAGCCAGGTATCTAGCTAGTTCTTGCCAATGGCACAGATGGAAACATTTAGGAGTGAGCATGCCTCCTCTGAAGTTTCTCTCTTCCCTTTGCCTGATACTTGCTTGACCCTTTGTTGATATAGTGGAGCCATCATGTAGAAGGAGCATCGGTCACCATGTGTCGTCACTTGGATGAGAGTAGCCAACCCAGAAACATGCATATTTGGTTTGGTTTTTTAAATTAATTTTATTGGTACATTTAAGGTATACAATATAATGACATTCATCGTTGGAAATTTGCACCTTTACATAAGCATCTTGATTATTTTTCCCCATCCCCCTACCCTCCCTTCAACCCCTCCCTCCCATCTACAAAGACTTTGTTTCCATTTATTTCATAGTTGATTTTATAAGAACAAGAAGTAAATGTTTGAGGCTGTTACGGCAGTTTGACTTCTCTGATCATTATAGTTAATGCAGGTGATACATTAGCATAGGCCATTAAGTTCAGTAACTTGGGGTTAGGGCATGTAAGACTCCCACCTCCCCTTATCTAGTTATACCAGTCACAGTGTAAGCTTGCACAGATAGATGTCCTTGACAAGATGTGGTGTTGCACTGGTACAGTGTTCTAAATTTGCCTTATTAAAACACCATTAGATCATACACACTATTTTATACTATTTATACTATGATCGATTTATACTGTGATCAATGGTTCTCATGTAGCAAGAGCCCTGGAGATGTGAGAGCAGTTTACTCATACAGGTGCCCATCAGGGTCCTTTACTGAGAAAGACCTAGAGAAGGTGACTCACAACTCAAGCTTAATTTTCTTATCTGTGAAATGTGGAAAGGACACTTATCTTTCACGCAGTTAATTATGGGGATAAAAGCAATATTCCCTTCATGTCACCTCTTTGACACCTACCTCTGATGAATCAGCTCAGGAGACATTTCTCCAGTTTTTATTCAGAACACTGAGGTTTTGTTAAAACTCACATTTTTTTGGAAGCACGCTCCCCCTCACAGTCATTTCCTTGAAGGGAAATGGAACCCGTCTGGTTTTGATTCATTAACACTCAACTTGTTAGCATTGTTTTATATGTGTCAGCCAACTTCCTAGTACCCCTCAGAATCTTGTTTGAAACGCTTCATTTTAAAAGTCTAGCAAGTTTATTTTTCTTTCTTTCTTCTTTTTTTTTTTTTAATTCTAAAACTGGACTTTAACACTAGTATGAGTTTGGATTTGTTTTTAATGTATGACTGACTTCCAATCAATTAGGAAAAAAACTACACTTTGGCTTTCCTTGTTTTAAAATTTCAGGTCAATTTAATTTACTCTGGAAAAGGGTTTCCATATTGCAAGCCAAAAGAAGGTTTTTGTGTTTTGTTGCTCTTTTGCTGCATCGTGGAACTATCACCTCTTCAAGATTCTTGGTTTGCCACCTAAATGAAGAAAATGAAGATCTTTACTACATATTTACATGGCACTGGCTTTCTGTTGACCCTGTCTTTATTTGATTTGGTAAAGGGTTTTGGTGGAAATTGGTAAGAACTTTTATTCATAAAGACAGACTTGGGAAATTACACATAATTATCCAAACCTATACTTAGCAACAGGAAAACAGACAGGAGTTGGACCCTGCTCCTGGTGTAAAGGGTTTCTCAGAGTTTTCTCTTGATCAGGACAGCAGCTTGACTCTATCGTATCGTTTTTCCCACCAAATCCATAGAATAAACACAACTGGGAGACAATGCAGTTTGCTTTCCATTGTATAGAAATAGGTTTACTCTGCTACTTGCAGGCTGACAGTTGTTCATTGTTTCTGCTGCTTCAAGTTTTAGGAGCCAATTTTTTGTCTGATTTCTGGGGGACACAGGAAAACTAAAAACAAAGAAGCCACTTCATTTGCTAAGGGTCGCAGCTTGTGCTATTTGGAGGTAAGTTTGCAACAGATTTGATTTTTGGGTAAATCTCTGAAGGAAAATAAGTCTCTCCCCTTGAATTTGCATTAAAGTTTGAGGCTCGGATGGGCTTTCTGGACATTTGGTGGGTCTGGGCAAGTTGGCATAAGTACTCATTTCCAGATGAGGAAGGGATATTTCTGATTCATAAGAGGAGTCATAAATTCCAGTTCTCTCTTCTACCTTGCTACTGTGCAGAAGCAGGGCATGAAATGTCAAGCTTGGTTTGTATCTCTCTGCTAACAATTCTAACTTAGTCAAATAGGCACATGGGTATAAGATCAGTTTTCTTTTCACTTATACCAAAACTTTCATATGGCCAAAAAAGTCACAGACATGTGGCGGAAGGCAGTAAACAGTCCTCAGGACCCTTCCTTGTTTAGTTTAACTAGGTCCGTGGAGCCCAGTGAGAGTCTGCCCACTCAGAACAAATTATATAAAAAGATGGGAATAAAATCTCTCCAAATGCCAACAGAAGTGTAATCTTGGAAAATCACATTTACGGTCTGTTTATTTTCATTTTCTCCCTTTTCTGATTTTTTTTTATATAATGAGTATGTGTATTTTAAGTTTTCTTTTACAAAAAGATGGGTATATATGTTTGTTTGTTTTAATTGAGCAAATAAAATGCACAAGTTTTTTTTATTTGTCCCCTACCCACACTGTACTCTCTAGAAATCACAGTTGGTTTTGTGTATAAACCTTCAGAGCTTTTCTCTGTTATGTATGTGTAACTGTCAACATTATATCAAGAGCATAGGACTCCATAGAGCAAATGGAGAAAAATTTTCCCCGTGCTGCCTCTGCTAATGTGCTAGGCAGCACATTGCAAGTTTCTTGGCCACTCAGTCATCCATAATAACAAGTTACACATGCACAGTCCCAGGCTGCCTGACTGCGCACACAGTGAGTCCCAGCAGCTGGAGGGCATCTTCTGATTCTAAAAGATATAGGTGCTGGCCCAAGAGCGAAGGCTCAGCCCCAAAGTAGGTGTGTCAATGTGATGAAGAGACTGGAAAGGTATGAGCAGAACCCTGGCAGCATCTCTACAGGTAAGATACAGGCTGGCTCAATCCCATGTGGCCTGAGGGGGCCACTGATGCAGCCCTGTCTCTGCTGCTAGAAGCAGCATTCTCAGTGGCTGGGCCACAGTCCAAAGCCTGATGCTGCCTGAAGCAGTAGATAATCTTTGGACCTGGATGGGTGCAAATCTGTACCCTCTGAACTCTGGCATTCTGAGAGACAGCCTTGAATCCCCACTTGTTAGAGTGAGGTAATGGTGGAAATACCATTACCCCCAACAAATAAGTCATTCCAAAGAAATTCCCCCTCGGTCTTTTCAACTTCAGTCTTTCCATATCCTTGAGCTGAATGATAGGCTAACAGAAGCTCATTTTAGAAGAGAACTAATTGCAAACTGCTTTATTTTGAATTTTTAAGGCCTTAAATGAAGCTGAAAAAAGAGTCATTGTAAGATCTTATTATAGGCCTCAAAATGTCACTGTTGTTTCATAGATTAAAACATATCAATGTTCTGAAAATTGTTGTCTTATCAACACATCTAGCAATCTTTTCATGTTAGGGGTTGTTGGACTGCCTCATTGTTCTTAATAGCAGCATAATATTCCACTGGACTGATTAAACTAAAGTTTAATTACTCCCTATTGACAGTCTGTTTCCAATTTTGGATTTTTTTGAAATTGTTTTTCTTTTTATTGAATTTATTGGTACATTCTATGTTTACAGTACCGTTACATTCATCCCTGGGATCCTGTACCTTTACATGACAGGTCTTGGTTCTCATTTTTTCCCCTTGTCCCTGCCTTCCCTTAACTCCAATTTTGGATTTTTAAAAGCAATGCTATTAAGAGTTATTTTTGTATTCCCATTCATGCGAGTCTATCTGTATGTATACACATACTAGCAATTCTCTAGAGAAGTAAAGCCAAAGGTATGTATTTAAAAACTTTTGCTATATACTGCCAAAGTGCCTTCAGGAGAGTCATGTGGATTTCTGCTTTCTCCAGAAGTGCATGAGAGTAGCCATTTCCCCACACTTTTGCTAAGTATTTACTTTTTTTTTTTCATCTTTGCCACTTGGGAGGCCAATGGTGATCTCATTGTTATTTTATTCTGTACTGTCTTGATTATTAATGAGGTAAATCATCAACATTTCTCGTGTTTGTCCACTTGTATTTGTGTTCTGTGAATTGCACAGTAATCTGTCCAATTTGGGGTTCTAAGATCTTTCTCTGCTCTCTGGAGTTTTAAACAAGGGAAAGATGGCAAAACAATGAAGGGGAGATGAATTGTAACAACTTGCTAAGAACCCTGGCCCAGCTCCATGAGAACAAGAAATGGTGGAAGTTTTACCACTCAGATTGTATCACTATTTTTTCCAGAACTCTTTTCAAGTCTGAATCTGAAACTCCCTCAAATTGACACCAGCTTAGTAAAATGTTACCTGATTCCTTGCATTGAATGAGCGCACATACAAATTACTTCAACTCTGAAGTCCAGCTCATTGTATTTGTGTCTCCTTGTTTCTTGCCCTTAATTTTATACATATTAAAAGTTACTGAAGGCAAATTGAGTTTGGAGGAAGAATCTAAGGAGATTATTTAAGAGTACCTAGCAGCCATGGCAACATGCCTTTAGAAGGAGCCTGTACTCTGTTAAAAAATATTCCACTTACGAGTAATGAGAGACATTTTCCAAATAGCCCCAAGCTAATCAAAGAAAGAATAGGCAGATGGTTTGGAGGTGTGTCAGAGAGAGGATTTATGAAATAAGATTAGAGTTATGCTGGAAAGTAATAGCAATTGTTGTAAACAGATGGAACAGACTCACTTTTTGCCATGCATGGGGCAGAGGATGAAGGAGTCTTTTTTTTTTTTTTTTTTCTGCTTGTGACTTAGCTCTGGCTCACTTAGTCACATAACTTTCTGGTGTTTCACACATGTGGCAGACAGTTGCATAGACTATATATGATGGCTTCCAGTTGTATTTCTTCAGGTCTAAAGCACTACACTACATTCTAGTTGTAGCTATCCTGGTGGTACTGGTCCTGTCTTGGTCATGTTTGGCAAATTTGTCTGTATTGTTTTCTATGTGCACATAACTATTACACCCTTTGAACTGTCAGTTTAAAGAACACTGGAGTCAGCCTATTTATTTCTGAGTATGTATTTAAGATGGGAGGAATTCAATTCTCAGCAGAGGAAGATGTAGAGCACCTCTCTCATATTTTGATCTATTTGTTTATTAGCTCAAATCCCAGCCCTTGAAGGTGTAATGAATGAGTCTGTTTCTGCCATAAATTTTAAATTTCAGATCTATCCCTTCAAATTCAACTAAGATTTAGAAGAATAATGCTTCCTCCGGAGAGTATTTTGGTATTTTTCCAAGGAAAGAGACAGAGGAGCTGCCAAAGAGGATCTGATGAGTAAGGTGAGAAGGTGGTCACATGGACTAGAGCTCTCAGACTTGCAAACAAACTAAGGATCCAGCCACACAGCCTGGAGTGCAGGCCCACAAAACATAATGGACAGCTTTCCACTTAGCTGATGCCATATCAGAAACAGGATCCCTCTCATGCTGTCATCCCTACAACCAGTTGTATGACTGTCACTGTCAAGAGCAGCTTAAAGTCACCAAGGTTTTGAAGAATTCAGTTTATTGAAAAAAAAAAAAAAAAAAAAAAAAAAAAAAAACTTCAGTGTTGAGTGTGAATTAAAGCAATGCAAAAGGACATGTATTTGAAATGCACTCTTCCATCTCAGACAAAGATTTGCTTTTTGAGTTGGTTTCCCCAATATTTTATTATGAAAATTATCAACATACAGAATATTGTAAGATTATACTGTGCCTAAGTAACATTTTGCCATAGTTATTTTACCATATAGCTATCCAGCCAGTTAACTCTATCCATATATAAAGCCATTTAATTTCTTTGATATATTCCAAAGTAAGTTTGCAAGATCAATGTACTTTGCCCCTAAACATATCAGTATGCATTTTTAAACCAGAAGTCAATATTTGCATGCTGGTTTTTTTAGTTTAAATTTACAACAACTAAAATATACAAATCTTAAGTGTGCCATTCCATAACTTTCTAATGAGTTTCTGCTTATATTTATAGTTTAATTAAAATCATGTTCATTAATTTGTATGTCCTAATTATGTCTCGCATAACAAGATGTAACAGATAACACAATGACATACATTAAAGACATATTACAGTTTTCACATCATAAAATGTGGATACTCTTTCTTCTGATTTTTATAAGATAATAAACATTGGTGTTAAAAGTTAATAGCAATTAAAATGTGATTCAAAACTTCCTCCCACCCTTTAATTTTCTAAACAGGTTTAAGTGGTGGGTTTCCCAAAACAGCAAGGTGATCTACTTAAAAAAGAAAGCTGCACCTCGGTTTGCAAGTGGGCTTTATGCCAATCAAGGCTTTTTCAATACAGCATAGCCTTGGTATTACAGAACCCAGCAATAAGCAGGCGCTGAGGCTGATGGGAGACATCCTCTGATGCCATAACCCCTGATTTTCTTATATTCATGAAGAACTCTTCATTGCACAAGCCAAATGACTACTAGGAAGCCAAGAGGAATGTAAACTATTAAAATAAAAATTTTCATAAATTCTTGTCTGTTGGTGCCTTAGATAAAACATATTTCACTTGGGAAAAAGTCTTCTATTAAAAAATTTTTTTTAAATCAAGGAATTTAATTCTCATCCCATTGAGGCTCAAGGATCAAACCTTTGCCTCTTGTGTTCTTACTCCCTTTCCATGATATTCTCCACATATTGAATTAATAGCTATATACTCTGTGGTCTTGTGTACAGCAATGTGTCAGCTTCTGTGGGATTTAGAAAAATAAAGTAAGCTAGAGTGCCCTCCTTATTCCAGTCAAATAGCTCCAGAGAAGTACGAATAATTGTGATGAACAGAAAGATTAGCATAGCAAGACATGGTAATACTAAACATGTAAGTTAGTATGAAATTTAAATCATGTGGACTACAGACATGCTGATTTGAATCCAGAGAAGAGAGCAAGAATAGGAGTGTGGAGAAAGCAGGTGAGGTAAAAGCACTTCACAGACTGTCTGGGGTAGATTGTATGTACAGACTTGTAGAATCATTTGTACAAAGCTTATCCTGGGATCTGTTTCAACTAATTGTTTATTTCATTTACTGTGGGAAAATCCTAAAGCCACATTTCCATTGACCTGGTTTCCAGACCTTGGGATTTACCTTTTAATTGGGCCAAAGCCAACTCTAAATATTAAAGTCAAGTCTACAGGGGTCCCTTATTGCTAATCTAGAAGTAGTTGGAAATTGTTTTCCTTCTCTCTTCCTTTTGAGAGTTGAAATCACGAGAGTAGGGGCAAGATGATAGCAAAGCAGGTAAAACCAAATTTAAAAATTAATGCTGTAGAATGGTGAAAACAAAGCCATGAATGAGATGGTGGCAAATCCAAAGGGAAGACAACGGCTGGGTCCAATTAGATTTGCACAAAGGTTCCCCAGTAAAACGTTTGCCGTCTAAAGTGATAAGCATTACCCGTGTTACACAGATGATTTAATTTTCTGAGATCTTGGTCTTTGGCATTGTTCAGATCTGGTTCCCTAATACTGGAAGCACCAGGTTCACTGCCTTGAAAATCTAAAACATATGACAAAGAAATTCTAGTGAAATCAATGAGAAATCCTGCTTATTCAAAACTACTAGTCAATTCAAATACCTTTCAATAATCGTGTAGTGCCACATGTTGAAAGCCTGTAAAATTTCAATGCTGTTTACCCAAGCAGCTTGCTGGTACAGCAAGGCAGGCATGAAAAATGTCCAAGCTTACTCCATCTGTAACTGTACACTGCCCTCACTTCCAACCTGGAACTGACTATTGACATTCAATAGTGCCACAGGACCCAGGAAAGTTCTTAAATAACCCTGCTTGTTGCAAGCACTCTGAGCTACCCTTTTCAGACCATTGCTTGTAACTGCACAGCCCCAAGAATTCTAACTAGGTCAATTCACAAAGACAGGTGCTCTCAAATGATTTGAGCATTCCCAGAAACACTTCTGTCCTGAACTTTTGCTGTTTTGTTCTAAAGATTAGGCTATGTCTGCATTAATGCTGGTGTCTTCCCCTAAAAAGAAGAATTCTTATATTCCATTTCAAAGGTCTGGAAGCCAAATTGAACACGGCCACCTGATTTCTTAATTTCTGTATCTTCTAAATGTTTCTGAACAGTATCCATACATGCATCCTGCAGAGGGAAGTGAAGATGATCCTGGGATAATGTATGCATGAATGTCCATGGGAGTTAATTTTGTTTAGAGTGGTAAGTTCTAGAGGAATTTACTATCTCTTCTTCTATGGTCAAAGAAGACTTAATAAGAATCTTAGGTACACACAAAGGAAAAATGTATCTTAATTTGGGCAAAATGAACTTTAATTCTATAAAAGAAAGTAAACAACAACATCAGATGTCACTCCTTGGTGGTTCCACTGTACAGAGACATTTCAAAGATCTAACAGCAAACTAGGTACCCCAGGACTGTAAGGAGAGCAGCAAGGCAAAAAAACACCAAGTCAGAGTTTAACCATTTTCTTCAGCATTCTTGCCAGTGCAGAGCAGCCACCTTATAATATTATCTATGGGGCAAATGGGTCGTCTTGTATATACTGCTGAAAGGAAGTGAGAAACTAAAGACATCAGAATTCAATACAGGTCCTTAAGAGTTCTAGGGATGTGCCTGAGTCCCCAGCGTCTGCCTGGAGTTGACAAATTGAATTAACCAGTTTCCTGGAAGCAGCAGGTGACCAAGTCCATTAAGCTAGTCACATTTTATTGTCATCTTTGATGGATGAGCTATTCATGGAATCCTTTTTCTCTTTGAGATTTTGCTTACTTAAATCCCTATTACACATCATGTATGCAGCCCACATGAAGATAACATGGCTTGATTCTCCCTGATGGAGCAGGATAATGCCTCCTGAAATTGATTATATTGGTGGTCTTATTTTAAGTGAGAGTTGAGCTTAGGGTATCGATCTTAGTTTGCAAAGTGTTTCTTTAATCACTTAACTAGCTATTCTTTGAGATATTTAAACTGGCTTCCAGCCTCAAGGCTGAACATTAGAACCAAAATCCCAGGTCCACTTCTAAAATGATTAGAGCCTAAGGTCTGGTGTAAGTTCTAAACTGTGTGGACTACAGATGTGTGCTCCTGGAATCCAGGAGAGGGGAGTGGAAGAGCCAAATAAATATGGAAGAGAGAGGATCACTGGTCCAAGGACTACAGACCCAATTCTCAAAAGAAGAGATCAAGAGGATTCATAGATTTGTGAAAGAAAAATGAAAGACAGGATGAGAAAGCACAAACAAATAGCCTCCATCCACAACAGATGAGATACATCTTTCCAAAACACTCAGGAGGCACCCTGCCAACAGTGCTCAGTAGTAAACAGCCACTCCATCAGCAAAGAATAAGAGAAGCCTCAGGATGAGGCAGATCTGCAGACAAGGAGATATCCAGGAAGTCCCAGCTTACTAGAGGCCCCCACTGTCCAGGTCCAGGAATCCGATATGGGACTGGTCCCTGCAGACTGGTCAGGAGAGCAGCCCCAGAAAGCCACATGGCTCTTGAGCTCACAAACATCTTTGTAAGTCATATCCAACTGACAGAGAAAGAGCACGCTGGCCAGCTGCTGTGAGACTCATGGGTCCGCTCCACTGACACGGCCTGACCTCTCAGTCAAGTCCTCACTTGTGTTGCAAGAGGGTTTTCTGTACCAAGGAAATTTTACCCATGGGACATTTCCACAGCTCAGAGAACAGCCCCAAATTCTCAAAGGTGTCATTGCTGTTGTGGGTGTTTAATCTATTAGCATCCTTGGAAGAGAGTAATAAGAAGAGCATGAGCTCTCGTGACAAAAAAATCTGAGTTTGAATCCTGACTTTGCTATTTCCTGGCTGTTTGACCTTGAACAATTTACTTCCCCTTTTGAAATATTAAGTCCCTCATCTTTAAAATGAGAGGCATACTGTTTCCTGACTATTGTGAGCAGTTGAAAAACAGATTAAATTATGTGGCAAAAGCCCACATATGGCACAGTGCCTGGCATATAGTAAGTGCTCAATGCACGATGGTTATTATTGTCTCCTTAATCTACAGTGTTCTCAGATTCTGACTTACATGTATTTGCACTCTCACCCCCCCTTTTTCCTCTCTCTCTTTCTTTCTCTGTACATACTCTCTGAGTCTCTTCTGTCATCTAACCTCTAGTTCTCTGAAAAACATAAGATCTTACCTCTTTATTACTAAAACCTACAAAAATTTAAAAATATTTAACAAGTTCTCAATATATATACAAAGTACTCAGCTAGACACTATGTCAGGTGCTTTGAAGATGGGTTCAATGACTGTAAACCCAGCACTTGGGAGGCTGAAGCAATTGGATTACAAATTTTAAGGGTAGCCTGAGCTAAGTAGCAAGTTCAAACTGCACAGTGAGATCCTGTCCCCAGAAAACAAAACAAAATGAACTCTGTTGAAGAAATGGGCAATAAAGCTGGACAGAAATCTCAAGTCCCAAAGACATCTCTTTTTCTTTATTTAAGTACTTCTTGAAATCCTATCTTCACCATAGAACCTTCCTTTAATAAAGAGGAAATCTGCTGGAAATCTTCCCTGAGCCACTTCCTTAATGCAGATCCCCAATCTGAAGCACTAGTCTACACCAGGAGTGAGGGGATGGGTAAAAATAGATATTGACATTCCCAGAAAAAATGTGGACACATATGTGGTTATTCGTGACTGAACTGGTTATTAACAAATCTTAATACCCCTATGCCTACTACCTATCACAGCCTTATGAATGAAATGCAAAATTTTCCTTTTTGAAGTCACCACTATCAAGTACAGCACTGGCTTTTTCTGAGGATGAGTCATATTTAGGAGCCTGTTAGAAGCCAAATAGAACAAAGAATAAACCTACAGACCACGTGGGGAGAATGGAGTATTGACACTCTTCCCCTTCATCCCCAAAGCAATATATATGAACACTATACCTATGAAAACAGGCATCCACATGCACCACACAAATCATGCCCCTCCTCTTGGCAGGCACCCAACTAGCCCCAGCTGCAGCCTGAAGTAAAATATCTTAGCAGCCACTTGTGGTGGCCATGAAATATGATCAGACAGGAGTCAGATGCCTTATACCTGCTCAACTTTGAAACCCAAGTCCCAGAGAAACAAATGAATTTATCCCGAGGCTGTCTGTTTGAAGAGTCCACTGATTATAAATCAGTAAGGACTTTTTTCATCTGCATAGATTTGTAAACCGGCGTCAACCAAAGTTAATGTGGGGGCTCTCTGAGAATAAGGAAGTCAACAAGGGACCTTTATTCACATGCCAACTCTGCTTCGGTTGGTGGAGATACTCTGCAGAGGAGGACAAGCTAGCAACATGCCAAGCCCCAGTGCTTCTGAAATGAATAGGGAGCATATAAAATTCAGCTCAACTCGAGGATAGTGTGAACTTCCACAAAATTATAACTCTATTTTCTTATTCCCTTCCACTAAGGCACTGCAGTATTTCAATTCAGTTCAATGTATTGAATCACTAAAGTGATCACTATGTATTTAGTCATTTATGTGTGCCTAAGGATGCTCTTTTAAAGTGTCAGGCATGGTGAGGGGAAGCAGGGAAGAGACTTAAGAAAAGTATAGGGCCTTCTAGAGTTTATAATATACTTACAGTTTTTCAATGCTCACCTCAGCAAAGGTGTGCTTCCTCATGCACACACAGAAAGGGGACGAAGTGGGGAAGAGGGGGAAGAGGGAAGGACCAAAGTGGATTAAAGAAATCTTCATGGATGATGAATTTAAGGTGGGACTTGGTGTTCATTCATTCATTCATTCACTTGTTTCCCGAAACAGACCCTGGAAACGTGATGATAAGCTAAACAAAATGCAGGGCCTGTCCCCACAGCGCTTACTAGCTAAAAGATGACCAAGCTTTCACAAAATTGCTTCACAGCGCACTCAGTGGCAGTTCTTGCATATTTTCTTTCAGTTCGCATATATTCCCACCAGTCAGGCATCCATTTTCACTCCCCCTGGAGTTTCCCAGTAAGCACCCGAAGAGCTCCTGTTTTATTATGAGTTTACCAGGCATCAGCCATGGCCGAAAGCTTACATACATCATTACCTCACCAAACCCTTGAACCAACTTTACAAAGTCATTGTGCTCATCCTCACTTTGAGTGTAGGGGTCAAGCCTAAACTGACTAACGCTTTACCTTTGTCACATAGCTTGCAAGGACTCAGATACAGGTTCCTCAGATTCCAGAGTCATCTGCTCTAAGCTGTGTTCCTTGATGATTCAACTGTGTAGATTAAGGGCCTTAAGTAACAAGTATTTCCCCATTACCTCCACGAGGACAAAAAGGAAAATGTTTCAGGTTGACATAAATTTTAAATGCTTCCTTTTGTGACTCTCACAAAGTAGTTATTCCTGCCAAATGATAATCATGCCTTTATTTTTCCTTGGGCAATAAATGAACAACAAATATTTATTCTTTTTAACACTGAAGGAGTAAGCAAATGAATCTTCTATTTAGCCTCCATCCTGAGGTTCTCTCAGAGGGGTCACCAAGAGAAAAAGCTGATGGTTGCTCTAAAATACTGATTCCCAGGAACTTTTCTCTCCTCTTTAAATGTCCAACCTCAAAGGCCACCATTAACACATTTAGCAGGCAATTCCTCTGAGGGCCTTAGAACTCTCCTGCTCAACCTAATCCTCCCTAAGGTGAACCAATAAAAGAGGGGAGACCTGCCACAGCACCTGACATTTTCCATGGCCTCTTTTAAGGAACAGCTGGACCATAATAGAAGGTTACTCAGGGATATCCATAGGTTTGACAGGAACCCGTATTTTAAACCGGGTGGATACTAAATCCATCCAACTCTGGAATGTTAGTACTCTCTCAGGAACCCGAGAGAAGTTTCTTATGATGATCTATAAATCTCCTTGGCTTAAAATACCCAAAATTAGTTTCTGCGCCGTGGGAACATAAAAATGATGTGGCTTTTTTCTTTGACATGTCAGTTAATAAAGAGTGGGAGGTGGAGCCCGGATACTGCCTGATAGGTCTCTTATGGGTTTACTCATTAAAAATGAGAAGCACTTTAATTACCTGTTTGGTTTTTTGTTATATGTGTGTGTTACATGTTTTTTAAAACAAGGTCTTGTGGACATGCAGGAAATTATATCATTAATTATAGCTGTCAGGATGTTGTGTGGCCCACCATGAGTGAAATTTTCTTAAGGCTTATTTTTTCTTTTCTTTAGTTTTTTTAATTATTTTAAATATTATTTTCATACATCCATAGATTCTAACTACATAGTTAATGAGAAGAGTAAATTTTTTATTATAGATAATTCAACAAAATAACTTCATGAATCATGTATGTGGCTTTAGGATTCATTAGTTGATGGCTTGCTTAACAGAAAATTTACTTTCCCAAAGAGTATGTTACTTCACCTAATATCAAGGCTAATTTGAATTCCTAAGCCATAAAGGAAGAGGATTGACACAGGATTGAGCTGAGATCATGGATCCTAGAAGGCATCCCCCACTTAAATAGAAAATAGAATGATACATATGGAGTGCAATCCCCTTGATGCTTTGAACCACACTAGCTTTTGTAGCCAGGAGGAATGAAGACCATAATAGAGTTCAGTAGTCTCTACAGTAGTAGTCAAAAGGTAGCATCCTGGCTTTCGGCTAATGCTACTCAGTTGCCTCAGATCCTAACTCCCATTAGGCCTCTTTGGGTTGTTTCTCTTGTCTTTGGTAGAAAAATTCTCTAGTAACCTTGGAAAAGAACCTTCTCCATGCCACCAACCTAGAGTCAGCTTGTAGGGAACCCTCAAGGAAGCAGCCATGCAGACTCTCAGACCTATTCAAAGAAGAGATAATTAGAGCCCTGATGAGTAGAGAGAAAAGAAAAGTTTAGCCAACATACTCTAAAATTAGCAAGATCCTTCTACATTTTTCTTTTTCTTTTGGGGAGTGGCACCGGGAATTGAACTCAGGACCTTACACTTGCCAGGTGGCAGCACCACTGAGCTAAATCCCCAGCCCAGCAAGATCCTTCTAAATGCTCTGCAAGGTTCTCACCTCTTCTGTGCTCAGTGGTTAACATTCATGGCCACTATTCTTACTAAAGGACAAAATAGAAATATCCTCATCTGTGAGGCTGCTCGTAAGTAAAGAAGGTACCTACAACACTGTAATGGATTCAAAGACTGGATGAGACCCTGAAGTACACTGCTGGTGGGAGTATAAATTAATGCAACCTTCCTGGAAACCTACTTGGCATGATGTATCAAAATATATAAAAATGTTCACACAATCCAAATCAGAATTCTTCTGCTAGGAATCTATCTATCTTAAGGAAATAATCAGAGATGGGAACAGTTTCATGTTCAGAAATGTGTTCCATGTCAGTGCATTATCACAGCAAATGGAAGGACAAACTAAATAAGGACAGTTGGAGATCAGTTAATAGATTCTAAGACATCTGTACTGTGGAACTTTAAAGGGCTATAAAAGTCATGTTTTGGATAACAGTTAATGGCATGGGAAAGTATCTATGTTAATGGTGATTGAGTTATGGGATAGTGGTGATTTTTATTTTCTTTTGTAGAACTGCCCGTGTTTTTCAAATTTCTACAATTAGCAATAATTATTTAAATCCAGAGGGGGGAAATGCATGAATATAGAACAAAAAAAATGAGAAAAAATGCTGTTCCAAACTTCAAAACAATGTTTTGAGATCCAGGTTTTCCTCCAGGGTTTTTTTGTGTGAATGGTTTGCATTTGGATTCACACATTTGCATTGAGAGATGCCAAAGCTGATATGCAAGCAATCTCCTAGCACCCCTTGCCTAGAGGAGCCCAAGAAGCCATCCTACAGATGACTATAGTCAGTGAGCTATAGAGGAACACTATAACCAAAGCATGTGCAGGCCTTGGTAGCCAAGCTCAATAAAAGTGGTTTGTTTCTTGAGATCTTTAAGAGCTGCCCAGCAAAGGTCATATCAATATTGATGGTGGCTTTAGACTGAAAGGGCAGGACACTAGTCATTAAATAGAGCCAAGTGTCCCACGGCACTTGTCGCCAGTGTAATTGGTGTCTTGCTTTCCCATGCCCTTATTCCAAGGAAAAAATTATTCAGTTGCATTTGGAGTTTCTCTGAACTATAGTAAACCTTCCAGTGAAGATCCATATCCTCCTTCTCTTTGTTGAACAACATGTATTAATCACAGGACAATTTTTTCTCTTCTACTCTCTGGTTTTACATTACAACTGTGTCAATCACATCACAGGGGGGCATGCAGAAGAAGATAAAACTTCCCAAATATGAGAAAAGCTGTGTCTTTAGCCAAATCCCAGGCACATTTTGCCAGACATTTTCCCCTAAAATTTTCAAGGCCACGTGTTTGAAAGGGAAATTTAATCCACATGTTTCTGATTCATATGTATACTTAATGCATCAAAATATCATCTCTTTGAAGTCCAAATGGCCTTTTTATGGACTTTTTCCTTAGGAATGGAAAGTTGTACTTGGCCAAGAACTAACAAATTCGAACCCTCCAAAGTCCAAGTTCTTTTCAAAGTTCCCAATTCAGGAGATGGAACTAGGCTTTGAAATACAACCCACCCTTCATCCCTCCAGTCACCCCAGCATGACTATAAATCTTGGGACACTTCATTCCACCTTGTCTTCTCAGTCTTGTTTGTAAATAGTCATGGAGGCTTTTTGGTTAAGAGCTAACTTCCAGGGAATTACCACAATAATGCTGTGAGGGAGAATGAACAGAGTTGGGGCTGGCCCGCACCTCTCTCCAGGAACCCAAGAAGGAAATCAAGTGGTCGGTGGAAAAATGACAGATTGGTGGGGGCAAAGCCAACAATTCATCCTCAACTGCAGATCAAGGGTGGGATTCCATGCTTTCCTTGGGAAGCCTGGCAGAAAAAAATCACATTTGGAAGATTTGGATTTGGAGCTTCCACAACATTATTCCCAAATGTTCTACTGTAGACAGTACTCCAAACTTCATATCAATCAGATGCAATCATAAGTCCATGTCACTTCTTCAAGACTCCTGTCTGACTATGAGTTGAAACATTAATCAATGCTGTCAAAGCAGGAAGTTGGGGAAGAGGACAGGAGAGATAAGAAAGAATTATCCATATCATGTAATGTTTCTGACAAGCTAAGCCCTCTCCACTACCTGGGCTCCAAATCACTAATAGCTGGAGGGCCAGGGAAAGGTGGGGGAGTCTGAGTTAAGCAGAGAGGTAATGGGTCCCTTTTCCAGTCAGTAGATCCCTTGAAAGCAGGTCTCTCTGCTATCCATTGGTCATATCCACCAATGTGCTTTGAATTTTTTAATAAATAAACTTTTATTGAATAAATTGTGTCTAACTAAATGAAATATAATGAGCCCCTCAACTGGTCTTTGAATATCGCTTCTACGTTTTTTCAGTCACTTCTCCCAAAATCTGTCTGTGGCTGGGCATGGTGGCTCACTCCTATAATCTTAGCACTGGGGAGGCTGAGGCAGGAGGATTGCTGTGAGTTTGAGACCAGCCTGGGCTACATAGTGAGTTCCAGGTCAGTCTCAACTACATAGTGAGACCCTGTCTCAAAAAACCAAAAAAAAAAAAAAAATCTGTCTGCCAAAAAATTATCAGCACCATCTCCCCAGTGTACCTACCGTTAAGCAACACGTGGTAAAAATGAATCAAATCTATACCTTAAGCAATTTGCCTGCCCCCCCATCATTAATCACTTTGAGTGGGTGGATGAATGGTCATTTGCAGATGGATGTCAAACACAGGTAATATGGACTATAAGTTCCATTAAGCTTGCTTTCTAAAAATAATTAGATATTTATCAACTCAAAGATAATGCATCTAAACTACCAAATCATGTCTACATTAGGGAGGAAGGAAAATGATGGCTTATTATATTCACCCCCTTTTTTTCAAAAGGCTTTCTGGTGACCTTCACCAATGGTCTGTTCTTGAGCATGTAAAATCAACACTGAGTTCAAATTATCAAAGTTGCTTACTAAAGCTTTGTCAGCCTCCAGGAATTACATGAAAGAAATAAGATGCTCTTCACCTTTCAATTTCCTTGGTGAAATCTGCATCTGTGAATTTTTGGTAATCTGAAGGTCATAATAAGCTAACTAGGCCACCAGTTCTTCTTCAAATAGTGTACTTTGCCATGAATATCTTTTAGAGAACCCAGTGGAGTGTTACTGCTGGTATCCAGATGAAAAACTGAAACAGGTGTACTATTACATAATAAGTCAACAAGCTGGATTTAGAATTTGAAGGTCAGCATCTCCTGCCCATAGCTTAAACCTCTCAGCAGTATCATATCCCTAAAGCTCTTCCTTCCTCTTTACCTCAGGGGACCATAAGGGACCTCAGGGATGATCTAGTTCTGTAGGTTTTCAAAAAATAGTGCTTAGCAACCAAACCATTTTATGCATTAAAATCATTTTTTTCAGCTTTAATTGAGTTTATTGGTATATTTTAGGGATACAGAACAGTTACATTCATTGTTGGCATCTTGTACCTCTACATGACAAGTCTTGATTCTCATTTTTTCCCCTTACCCCTGCCCTCCCTTCACCTCCTCCTCCCCTCCCCATCTACAAACACTTTATTTCCATCTTTTCATTATCTCACTTTTTTTCTTTTCCCTTTTTACCCTTCCACTACCGGTCCCACCTTCCCTACACCTTTAGCTCCTTTCTTCCCATTTCTCAATGTCAGTAATCTTATTAGGATCTTCTGTATTAATGCAGATTATTCACACCAGAGAAACTATTCGATATTTACACATGTGTGCCTTATTTATTTCACTTAGGAGTATATCTTCAATATGTTATGCATTAAAATCTTATCCAAATGGCTTATCTATGCTGGGGGAGGGTGGGCTCTGGTTGAAAATCAAGTAATGGGCTATTGGGATCACCCTGTCTTTGATCGTGAAAGAACTCAAGAACTGACTACAACTCCTTAAAGCACAGACTGTAAACCTGTGAAATAATTCCTTCCTCACCAAATGGTGAAATGGTTTGTTTAGGATCTCTTAGCTAATGACAGAACCAAGCCTAAACCCCAGGTGCCCTAACTGCGTTGAGTGCTTGGTCTGTCACATTGCACTGAAATATACTAATTGGGAAGATTAATTTTCTAGTTTTTTCTATCTTAATGTACATTTTATTTTTTTACTTTTAGTAGCACATGTTTGCAGTACATTATGATTACATTTGTACATGTACATAATATATTTCAATTCCCCCCTCCCACCATCCCTTGTAACATTTTCCAGCATCAGATTCAGATTCATTTATTTATCTTATAAGACTTTAAAAATTAAATTATCATATATACAGATAGACAACCAGATTAATAGACAAAAAACAATAATAAGAAAACATGTAAGACAATTTTGAAAGTGTACTAAGTCAAGGTACACATTTAGATACATTGTCCACACTGGATCACAACACCATTCGTTTTTTGGGTTTTTTTTTTT
>NW_022900913.1:29452995-29506592 GCF_012274545.1 Fukomys damarensis | reverse complement strand
ATATATATCAAGTTTTCCATGTAAAAGAAAATATGCAGTATCTAAGCTTGTGTGTCATTATTTCACTTAACATTATGGTCTCAAAGTACAGCTATTTTCCTACAAATAAATCATTTATCCTTTTTTATGATACTCCATTGTATATAAACACATTTTTTTATCCATTCAGCTGTTGGTGGACATATGGGATGTTTCTAAGATTCAGCTATAGAAGACAGGATTTCAGTTCGTGACCACGAATAAAGATATTTCTTTAAAATACTAAGAAACCACAAGAAATTGATCCAGCAGCTGCTAAAAGATAGAAAGAAAAATAACGTGATATGAGACTAATAGGACTCCACAAAAAAGCAGAACATAAAAATGGCATTAAAAAAAACTGTTCACAGAAGTAATAGCAGAAAATTTCACAAAGGAAAAGAATTTGACATACAGATAAATGAGGTATATAGAAAGCTCCATCTAGCCATGATCAAAAAACATCTACACCTAGATACATAATACTTAAGATCTTGGAAACCCAACAGAAGAACAAAATCCTACAAGCAGTTAGAAAAAAGAAACAGATCACATACAAAGGAAATCCCATCAAAATCACAGCAGACTTCTCTACCCAAACCCTCAACGCTAGGAGAGCCTGGAATGAAGTATTTCAAGCCATAAAAGAAAATAACTTTCATCCTAGACTTTTGTATCCTGCAAAATTATCTTTCAAATTGATGGGGAAATCAGATACTTCCATAACAAAGAACACCTGAGAAAATTTGTGAATACCAAACAAGCATTCCAAACAATTCTAAACAATATCCTAGAAAAAAGACAATGAGGGTCAAATCTCCAGGAGGCCTAATGGAACAAATCTATCAGACAAGGCTAGAAAATAAAGGGAAAGGGGGGAAAATAAAAATAAAAGCGTCAACAACAGTAAAACATCATAACAAGGATGATTCAATGTTTATCAATTATACCCATAAAGGTTAATGGCCTCAATTCACCAATCAAAAAAAAATAGACTTGGAGAATGGATTAAGAAGAAAAATCCAACAGTATGCTGTATACAAGAAACACACCTAATTCATAAAGAAATTCATAGACTGAAAGTAAAAGGATGGAAAACAGTTCTCCATGTGACAGGGACCTGGAAAAAAGCAGGGTAGGCAGACAAAGTATACTTATTTAGACAAAGTAGGCTTCAAATCAAAACCAATTAAGAGAGACAAAGAAAGTCACTACATCCTTGTAAAGGGAACAATCCAAGAGGGAGACATGTCAATCATAAATATATATGCACCAAATACTAATGCCCCAACTATACAAAACAAATATTAAAAAATATAAAAACAAAATGCACACTAATACAACTGTAGTGGGGGACCTGAGTACCCCACTGTCACAAATAGACAGATCATCTAGACAAAAAAATCAACAATAAAATATTAGAATTGAACAAACCTTTTGAACAAATAGACATGGTAGATGTCTGCAGAGTGTTCCACACCACAAAATCAGAATATACATTCTTTTTGGCTGCACACAGGTCATTCTCCAAAATAGACTACATGCTAGCTCATAGAAGATGTTTAAGTAAATGCAAAGTAATTGAAGCTACCCCATATATATTATCAGACCATAGTGCAATTAGACTGGAAATCAATAGCATAATAAACCACAAAACACCACAAACATATGGAAATTGAACAACACTCTCCTGAACAAGCAATAGGTAGAGAGGAAATTACAGAAAAAATTACACAGTTTCTGTAATTAAATTACAATGCCAATACAACATACAAGAATCTACAGGACACAATGAAACCAGTTCTACAAAGAAAATTCATAGCAGTGAATGCCTATACTAGGAAAACAGAGAGAGCACAAATAAAGAAACTAATTGTTAAGCTCAAGTACCTAGAAAAAGAAGAGTCAGACAAACCAAAAGCTCATACAAGGGAGGAAATTATAAAGATCAGAGCAGAAATCAAGGCAATGCAAACTAAGAGAACAGTACAAAAAGAATCAATGAATCAAAGAGTTGGTTTTTTGAAAGAACAAATAAAATCAATAAACCCTTCACCAACCTTATCAAAAAAAAGGAAAAAAAAAGCTCAAATCCATGCAATTAAGAATGAAAAAGGTAGAAAAACTCAGCCTTAAAGAATGAGAAATTAGATTCATTCATAGGAAAATGAATAAATATTGAGGATATACTCCTAAGTGAAATAAATAAGTCTCACATGTGTAAATACTGAATAGTTTCTCTGGTGTGAAAAACTAAGATAGTACATAAGATCCTAATGAAATAATTGACAATGTGAAATAGGAAGAAAAAAGCTAAAGGTCTATGGAAAATGGGAAGGGTAGGGGAGAGGTAATAAAGGAAAAGAAAAAATAGAAAATTAAAAAATGGAAATAAAGGTTTGTAAATGGGGAGGGGAGGAGGGGGGGAAGGGAGGGCAGAGGCAAGGAGAAAAAATGAGAACCAAGACCTGTCATGTAAAGGTACAAGATCCCAATAATGAATGTAACTGTACTGTATACCTAAAATGTACCAATAAACTCAATAAAAAAAAGAATGGAAAAGGTGAAGTCACAATAGATACAGCAGAAATGCAGAGGATCATCAATGCCTACTTTGAGAAACTGGACTCTAGTAAAGTGGAAAACACAGAAGAAATGGACAGATTTCTAGATGCATATGAATTACCAAAGTTGAACAAAGAAGGTATAAAAATTCTAAACATTCCAATTTACAATAAATGAAGTTAAAAATGTAATTAAAAATTTACCAACAAAGAAAAGCCCAGGTCCTATGGCTTCACTGCTGAATTCTACAGAGGGAAAATGCTGTTACTATTGTTTAAACTTTTCAATGAAATTGAAAGGGAAATAATAAATTCATTGCTGGAAGCAAGGTTATTTTAATTCCAAAACCAGGGAAAGATCCAGCCAAACAAGAGAACTACAAGCCAATCCCCCTAATGAAAATAGATGCAAAAATCCTCAATAAAACACTGACAAACAGAATACGGAGGGTCATCAAGAAGATCATATACCCTAACCAAGTCAGATTTATTCCTGATACAAAGTCAGATACAAGGATGGTTCAACATATGCAAATCAATAAATGTAATAGACTATATTAACAGAGTCTAGGAAAAAAATCATATTATCATCTCAATAGATGCAGAAAAGGCATTTGACAAAATTCAACACTCATTCATCATAAAAAATCTGCAGAAAATTGGAATAGATGGTTTCTGTCTCAACTAGATAACAATGATCTATGAAAAACCAACAGCCAACGTCGTACTAACTGGTCAAAAACTGAAAACCTTTATGCTAAAATCAAGAACAAGACAAGAATGTCTACTACTGTTCAGTACAGTTCTGGAAATCTTAGCCAGAGCAGTTAGACAAGAGAAAGAAATAAAAGCAATAGAAATAGGTAAGAAAGAAATTAAATTGTCATTATTTGCTGACAATGTGATACTCGGTTTAGAAGACACAAAAAAACTCCTCCAAAAGACTTCTAGACTTCATTGACAGACTCAGGAGAGAAGCTGGATACAAAGTCAACACTCAAAAATCAATAGCCTTCTTGTACACAAATAACAGATTCACTGAGAGAGAATTTAGGAAAATAATTCCCTTCACAATAACATCCAAAAAAATGAACTATCTAGGCATCAATCTAACAAAAGAAGCAAAATATCTCTACACTGAAAACTATAGCATTCTGAAAAAAGAGATCAAAGAAGATATAAGAAAATGGAAAGATATCCCCTGCTCCTGGGTAGGAAGAAGGAACATAGTGAAAATGGCCATACTTCCAAAACTGCGATATAGATTAAATGCAATGCCAATTGAAATTCCAAAAGTATATTTCACAGAACTAGAAAAAATATTCCAAAAATTTATTTGGAAGCAGAAGAGACCTAGAATAGCAAAAGCCATTCTAGACAACAGAGACATGAAAGGGGGCATCACAATCCCAACTTGAATCTATACTACAAAGCCACTGTGATAAAAACAGCATAGTACTGGCAAAGAAACAGACCTTAATGTCAGTGGAATAGGTTAGAAGATGTAGAAACAACTTCAGACATACTTAGCCACCTCATCTTTGACAGACGAGCCAACCATCCTCAGTGGAGGAAAGATAGCCTCTTTAATAATTGGTGTTGAAAAAATTGGATTGGATTTCAACCTGTCAAAGATTAAAACTCAACCCCTATCTTTCACCATGCAGTAAACTAAAACTGAAGTGGATTAAAGATCTAAATATTAAAACAGAAACACTAAACTTGCTGGAAGATAAGATAGTTAGAACTCTCAAAGTCATTGGCATAAGAAATGATCTTATGAAAAAATCTTTAGTAGCATGGGAATTATCACAAAGAATCAACAGCTTGGATTTTTTTTTTGAGGCAGGGTCTCATTATGTAGTTGAAACTGACCTGGAACTCACTGTGTAGTCCAGGCTGGTCTCAAACTCACTGTGATCTCCTGCCTCAGCCTCCTGAGTACTGGGATTACAGGCATGCGCCACCACACCCAGCTTGGATCTCTTTTTATTAAAAATCTTCTGCACTGCAAGACAAACCACCAACTGAGCTAAAAGACAACCTACAATGTGGGGGGAAAACTTTAGCAGCTGCTCCTCAGATAAAGGACTATTATGCAGAATATAGAAAGAACTTTAAAAAGATCAGACCCCCAAATTTAAAGACCCAATTTTAAAATGGGCTTCTGAAATGGACATTTCTCAGATACGATGTAAAAGCAGCAAATAAACATAAAAAATGTTCAATATCACTGGCCATTTGAGAGATGCAGAAGAGAACAACCCTGAGATTCCACCCCACCCCAGAAAGAATGGCTGTTACCAAGAAATCAGCCAATAACAAATGTTGATGGGATTGTGGGGAGAAATGAACCCTTCTCCATTGTTGGTGGGAATGCAGAAAGGTGCAACCACTGTGGAAATCAATCGGAGATACCTCAAAAAAATAGGTTTAGAAATCCCATTTGACCCAGCTATTCTCCTGCTGGGTATCTTCCCAAAAGAATTAAAAGATTCATACCACAGGAATATATGCATACCCATATTTATAGTGGCACAGTTTGTAATAACTAAAGCTTGGAAACAGCCCAATTGCCCATCAACTGGAGACTGGATAAAGAAGATGTGATTTTTAATAAAATGGAGTACTACTCAGCCATAAATAATGAGAAACTAGAGACTTTTATAGCTAAATGGGTGTACATTGAGGGCATACTTTGCATGAAATAAATAGGACACACATGTATAAATACCAAATAGTTTCTCTGGTGTGAGAAATTGAAAGTGTAAATAAGGATTAAAAATCATTAATTGATAATGTGAAATAGGAAGAAAAGGGCTAATGGAGTAGGGGAAATGGGAAGGGTAGGGAAAAGGAAAGAAGGGAAAAGAAAAATATGAGAAAAGGAAAAAATGGAAACAAAGTCTTTGTAAATAGGAAAGGATGGAAGAGTCAAAAGGAGGGCAGGGATTAGGGAAAAAATAAGAACCAAGATACATCATGTAAAGATACAAGATCCCAATGATGAATGTAACTGTATTGTACACCTAAAATGTACCAATAAAAGATTTAAGGAAAAAAAAGAATTGGCAAACTATTTCCATTAAGGTCAGATAATAAATACCTTGGGCTTTGTAGGCCATATGGTCCATCAGAAGTATTATAAATCTCATTGTAACCATAGAAAATACATAAATGAGTAAATATTACTATGTTCTAATAAAACTTTATTTATGGCCTCTAAAATGTGAATTTCATAGAATTTCACATATCACAAAATATTATTGTTTTTATTTTCCACCAATTTAAAATTTTAATAAAGCATTACTAGCTCACAGGCCATATAAAAGCAGGCAGATGGTTTTTGCTGATGGATGAACTTTGTCAACTCCATTTTAAAGGAAAACTGCTTCACAAAATTTAATCAGGACTGAATAGAATGTGCAGGTTCTCTGACAAATGCTTAGCACATGGTTCTTTGAAGATTTCAGGTAATGGAGTCACTTCCTGAGCATTAGCATCTGGGTTGCCATTTGTTCATGTCTTAGAAACCTACCAAACTCCACTGAAGGAAAATCTTGCATCCTCATCTATAAATGAGAACCTGTAGGATCAGTGCCCTCTGAAATGAACCCAAATGAGTGTCTGTGGCTGAGCATGAGGCCATCTAGTGAGGGCCTGGTCCTGAGCTCAACACTCTGTATATCTCATACTAGTGCTACTTTAAGGCAATTACTGAAGGCACTAGCTCAATTCACTTTAATTAGAACCCGTGAAGTCATTTACTTGGTTCTTAATATAGAATCATTAATTCACTGATGTCTATTCTAGCTGGTGGCTCAATTCTTCCTCAGCTCTAAGAAATCTGACTGTACTCTGTCTTCCTTTGCCACCCTCTGAGAGGCTATGAGTCCCTTTGAGATAGGACATAAGGAGATGCCCCACTAGCTTTCTGTTGCAATGACAACCTAACAACCCTGAGAGTGTCCAGTAATCCCAGTTACAGCAGTGTCTTTTCGGCACTCAAGCTATGTCCCTTAGCCAGTCTGCCTCTTACCTTTTGGACTTCAGGAGTGATGTCTGACATAAGCCCACTGTGTCCCCTAAGTTCAATGGAACACACAATTCCAAGCAGTGTCCTAGAAGCCCCTTTTCCTTTATTTGAAGAGAATATGGAATGCCTCCTTTGGATTGAAACCCACTCTCCCCCAAATGACTCTTCATACATCTTCTTCATTACTGCTGCTCTTGTCAAGTCTTTAACATTTTCAATATAGATGAAGGCATCAAGGTTTTAAATTTCTGGCCACCTGCTTTGCAAAGCCTGCTATTGCATTTAGATACAGAATGTTATTTCAATTGTCCTTGAGCCTCAATAGAAACTTCC
Source organism: Fukomys damarensis (assembly GCF_012274545.1). Classification (NCBI taxonomy): domain Eukaryota; kingdom Metazoa; phylum Chordata; class Mammalia; order Rodentia; family Bathyergidae; genus Fukomys; species Fukomys damarensis. Next base: position 29,499,641 of record NW_022900913.1, on the reverse strand, counting down.
ATTTGACTCCATTTATAGTCATTGGTATGGACAGTTTACGAAAGTAGCTCCAATGTAAGGCAATAACACCAGGGTGTTCATATCACCATGCTGTACAACCCCTGGCTGCTGATGACAACACTGCTTCATGTGAATTCACCACAGCATCACAGCTCTGACTCACAGCCCACAGAGGTAGCTCATCAGCTAGATAGAGTCATCAGTGCCTGATCGAATGACACACTTCACTTCTCGTGGTGTTTCCCCCTTACTGCTCCTTCAATCTGAAAAGGCCTCCGCTTTCTTTCTCATCTCAAAATCTTACTGAACTCTGTTCTTCAAGGATTATCTAAACTGCTACCTCTGCCGTGAAGTTTTTCCTCCCAACCTCCATAGGAATTATCTGTTCTTTCTCTGTGTTCACATAGTGTATTGGTTAGGATTCTGTATAGGAACAGAATCAATGGGGAAAAAATAGGTAGATTATGAATATCTATATATACCATGCAAATGGATGTATTGGGTAGATCTGAGGTGGTAAAGCCCACAATTGTCACCTATGTACTGGGGAGCCATAGGATCCAAATGATTCTCAACACACAAAGAAAGGAGCCACAGAAAAAGAGGGATCAGGGTTGCAGCACCAAGCCAGGGTTGAAGGTCTGGAGACAGTGGAGAGTCATTGGTGTGGGTCTGTTGGAATGCTGAAGAAACTGCACACTGACATCCAAAAGTGATAGCAGCAAAAGAAGTTCTTGCTAAGGAAGACTAGAGCTCTCCAAAACAGGCTTGCTCCCTTTTTCTTTGCCTTCAAATTTTTTGCATCCCATTAATGACAAATATACAAGGCTTGAACACAAACAGACTGGCTTTGAATCCCAAGTCTTATAAGACAGCTTTGGAACTCTGGGTGAATTATTTTACTTCTTCCAGTCTCAGTTTTTTAATTTCATATTTAAAATGGATACAAGAACACCTAAATGGCAGTATTACATAAAGAATTAAATATACTATATGCACATCACAAGGTCTAACATATTCAATAAATGGCCTTTATAGCAATGGTAATAAACAGAATATATAAAGAACTCAAAAACTTAGAACCCTCAAAATAAAAGTCCCAATCAAGGAATGGTAACTGAAATGAGTACACATTTATCTGATGAAGAAATATAAACGGCAAATAAATACCTGAAAAAATGTTCACCATCACTGGCCATTAGAGAAATACAAATTAAAAAAATACTGAGATAGCATCTTACTCCAGAAAGAATGGCTATCATCAAGAAATCAAATAACAACAAATGCTGGTGAGACTAAAAGGAAAAAAGGAAAATTCTACATTGTTGATGGGAATATAAACTAATAAACCACGGTGGAGATTCCTTTAAAAAACTAAAGTTGAAATTCCATTTGACTCAGAAAACATCTAGGTATCTTCCTGAGTTACACATCATATTACAGTGACATGTGCATGCCCATGTTTATAGCAGCACAATTTATAATAGCTCAATTTTGGAAGCAGCTTGGATGGCCATCAACAGATGAATGGATAAAGAAACTGTGATATTTAAACACAGTGGAATACTATTCTGTCATAACGAAGGATAAACTTTAGGCATGAATGAACCTTGAGGAGATAATGTTAAGTAAAATAAATCAAGACACAAGCTGAAATCCTGCATGGTTTCTCCTATATAAGAAATGAAACCCAAAATATAAATAAAAAAGCAAGATAAAAGATAGTTAATAGGAAGTAGGGAGATCTTTTCAAATGGGAAGGATAACAAGAGATAGAGGGATGAGGAGAGAATGAAAGGAAAGAGTTTTTTAAAAAAAGAGAACTGAAGAAAAAATTGAAATAGAGCTTTTGAAAACCTGTGTGGAGGGGAGAGGGAGGGATAGGAGAGAAGGGAATAAAAAGAATTAAGATCTGTTATGTACATGTACAAACTTCCCATGATAAATGTAACATAACCAGTATGTACTGCAAACATGTACTAATAAAAACTAAGTACAGTGTTATTTCCATAACACCAAAGTTCACAATTAGAGGTAAAACAAAACCCCACTATGTATAATGATAATCCTTTAATATAACAAAGCATTATTTAAAAAGCTAGAAATGTGACCTGTATCTGGCTGAAGGGACATCAGATCCACATACACTCTGGCTGGCACGTCAGCAGTGTGCTATCTGCCAGTAATCAAAGTCTGCTGGGAAATGAGAATAATTATAAACATCATTCTGTAAGAAGCAGGGGGTGAGCTCTTCCCAAGACAGGTTGCAACTGCACAATTTCAAGTTGACATTTTATTTCACCTAAAAGAAATAATTGCGCTTATTAAGATAGTTATCCCTACAGGATCAGAATCTGGAAACCAAACTTCTATCATCTGTTGAATAACAATTATAAACAATACCTGTTTAGGGTTGAGGGTCATACAGAGCCCCCAAACTGCTAAATGTGTTACAACCCCAACAAAGAAACTTTAGTGCTGATGCCTTTAACTCCATTGAAATAAAGATCAGGGTTTATTCACACAATGTGTGTATTAACTTCTCTATTTTTTCCTTTTCTTTTGTCTACAAGTCAGTTTTATTTTATTTTATTTGTGTTACATAGCTTATAGGGAAAAAACAGTGGCTAGCCCTCACCTTTCTTGAAGTAGCAGAACCAGTTATCTCTGTTCAAGTGGATTTGATTCATACAGACAACCAAATACAACCATAATACTTAATCTGCTTAAAATGATCCTCTGTCCATCAACAGAAAAGCATATTAGCCAAACAAAAGCTAAATTGCCACTTACTTAACACTGGCTCAGGCTTTGGTTCCTGGCCAACTTGATAGACACACTTCTTTTCCAGAAGAAGGCTAAAGAATTGTTCCAAGTTTATAAATAATGATATAAACACAGACTCACAGAGAGACCAAAGTCAATCAAGTTTTCCTAGCCTCAAGTGAGAAACAAACACAGCCTCACCACTTTCTATGTATATAGAAAGTAGATTGTAAAGCTTATTTATATGGAGTAGATTAGGAGATATTTTTTAACTTTACTTTTTTTTCCCCTAGCGTTAGAGTTGGACTTTATTATACTTAATTGGAGAGGGACATGGCTCCTCTCCCATCTTCAATGTGTTTCTAGAAGTTAAACAACCACATGTCACCATAGCAGGTATGACAGTAGTTTGAGAAGTAAATAATACTTCTGTCAACACAATAGCTGGGCATCATGGAGGTAAAAAAAAAATCAATCTCTTGACCAAATTAAACTTGTTTGGGTGTCAGTTATTTTATGGAATTTCGGGTTCTCTGATCTATGAATGGTTTAGCATAGCATTAAAAAGGCAAGCTTAAAAAAAAATCAACTTTCTGCCTGATGTGAGAGGTGATTTACACAGATAATCCCCAAAAGACAGACATGGGAAGGGATCACCACACACAACAGATAAGATTTGAAAGTCCTGGTCTAAATGCCTACTTTTTTATTAAATGGGTTTTAACTCAGGACAAGTTTTTTTGTCACCTTTACGATTACATGTAAACTAAGAGACATAGACTTACTGAATTAAATCTAAAATTGCTTGTAATTGTGTGTATGACTCATTTGGCAAGGGAACAAGACAATTATGTTATACATGTATAATTATAAATTCTATGAGCAGAATAGTTCTATTTGTAAATAGAATTTTTATAACAATTAATCTCTCCCCAAAGGCACAATTCTCACTATAAAATAATAAAATTAATTTTAAAATACATTAAATTGATAGTAGTTTTGAAAATTCAATTTTTAAACAAATTTACTTAGCTATTCTTATCTCTAATTTTTATCTCACTTGATTTCTAATTCATTTTTTAAATTCAAATAAGTAATTGTATTTTATTAACATGATTTATTCAGTTTCCTTTGTGCAGAGAACATTAGTAATTTTTAGATAAAGCTCTTGCATGTAAGAAATGAGACATACATGTTAAAATGGCCTCATTTGTTGATGCATGCATCATTTTGAATAAGGCAATAGATCCTACCTGAATGCAAAGACATGTCTTTTTCACTTATGACTTAAGTCACTAATTTTGTTTCAGATCTTCATTAGCAAATGATAATAACAGTAAATCATAGCTTCAATTTCAAAGACGAGTTACCATAGCCTTGGTACAACATAAACCACTTATCTTTCACTCATTTCAGCAAGCTCAGAACCTTGAAATCATTCATTGCTATTTAATTTATCACAGGATTCCTGCTTCAGGTTAAATTTCCAAGAAAACACTTGGGTTGACATGTAGAGAGCTTGGTAGAAAGTTCTCCTGATATCAGCACCTGGTAAAAGAAGAGACAGAAGCAGACCTGAGAACAGGGAGAGGCTGAGCTGATGTAGCCTCAATAAATACCTCAACCAACCCACAGGAACCCTTGAATCTAGGATGGCTCCTTCAGAGCTGTCACAAGAAAGTAGCCAGAGGGAAAAGTCATCAGTCTCAAAGGGATATATGAGTAGCTCATCACAACATCCACTACAGTCCCTAAGGGAGTCAGATCTAAACATACCATAGTCCCTTTCCTTGTTATCAACCAATAGTTGCTCAGGATATACCATTTGCTAATTACTATAGGGACCATCAAATTTTATGTACATATATGTTCTTACTGTCAAAAAACTAACAGAGCCAAGTGGAGCTAGTTTTCTGTCCCACCCCCAACGCCCTGGTCCTCCAAGCTGCACAGACCATTGAGGAGCCCCAGAGTTGCGTGGAGCTAGGCTGTTGCCCCTGGAACCTAGCACCCTGGATCCTCAGGAGCACATCCACAGCATCACAGCCCCCCTACACACTGCTCAGGCCTCCTGGTTGTGCCCCTACGTGGATCCTCCTCAGAGCCATAGGGGGTCATAAAGGCCATTGTACTGTGCTCCAGAAAATAGAACAGAAGTGAACAACAGAAAGAGGGCCTCTCTCAGTCTCCTTGATGAACATTGAAGACCACTGAAAAGTAAAGACCACTGAAAAGTAAAGGGAATCTCTGCAATAAAGGCACACCAGTCCACCATGGTTGGTAAGTTGTAGGGATCACTACCTCACATAAGAACCTGGACTATCTTCAGGGGAAAGGCAGCTGGAACCTTCAGTAGAATATTGCAGAGTTTAAGCCTGCAGGAGGTCAGGAAACTCAACTTTGGCTTTGCAGCCAGAAATCAGCCTGAATCTTGGGGGTCTGCTGCTGGCTTGCTTAGACTAATTGACTTAGAATTGCACAATGCTGTCCAGATTGTCTGTTGTGACAGCAGAGGTTTTTTTTATTTAATTTTTTTCTCTTATTTTTAATTTTTCTTTTTCCCCACTCTTTTAAAATTCTTCCTTTTTTCTTTTCTTTCTTCACTTTTCTTTCTCTTTTGCACTCAATCTCTTGCTCTCCCACATTGTTCTCCATCTCCCTTTTTGTTCCTCTTCCTACCCTAATTCAGATTTCTTCTTTCTTTTTCTTTTCTTCTCCTTTTCCTTCTCTAAACTGTCATTACATTCAAAGGAGAGTGAGTACAGTTTCCAGCTTCCCTATTGCTGTAAGGCTATTCTGTTCTTTTTTAAATTAATTTTATTGGTACATTTAAGGTATATAATGTAATGACATTCATCATTGGAAATTTGCACATTTACATAATCCATCTTGGTTCTTATTTTTTCCCATTGTCCTGCCCTCCCTTCAACCCCTCCACCCCTCCCTATCAAAAAAGACTTTGTTTCCATTTTTTTCCTCGTGTTAATTCCATTACCATCTTTCTTTTCCCCTATCCCTTCCACTGCCCCTTTCCCTTTGAACCTTTTATTCCTATTTCACTTTATCTATTATACCTTGGAGACCTTATTTAAACTTTCAGTTTCTCACACTAGACAAACTATTCGGTATTTGCACATATGTGTCCTATTTATTTCACTTAAGAGTATTGTTCTATTCTTGTCTTTGTTCTTTCATGCTGCTTTTCCCTCTTGCCTTCAACAGTTTCCTAGAGTTGGTGTGATCTCCTTGTGTCTTCTGGCTTCACTTCTAACCTTTCCCTATCCTTCTACCTATCTATTCCTCCCTTCCCTACTCCTTCTAAGTCTTCATCCTGAAGGGTAAAATTGCTATGTTGAAGAGTTTATTCACTATGAACATATTTTGGGCTGGTCCTCTACATTGATTTAATTCATAGGGTTTAAGGTGATAGATTAATAACTACTACAAATCTTCATTGTCTAAACTGTGCTTGATGATATTATGTTTCTGATTGTATCACTTGGGCTAAGGTGTGGCAATTGATTTAATCAGTTGTCCTTCCTGGTATTATGAAAATGAGACTGTCTCTGAGTAATTAGAGACTCAAAACCTAAAGACGATCTATATCTGGAACATCAAAGTACTAACCCAGGAATAAAATCAAAGATGGTACCAATAACAAAAATAGAAATGAGAAAACATTTAAGTAAGGAAGAAACAAAGACTTCCATCTCACCAATGAAAATTTCTAGGGGAAATGAGGTGGAAAAGTTTGACAATCAACCACATGGACACCCTGAACTGATATCACAGGAAGTAACAAAACAGACCAATTGGACTCTAGAAATATTCAAAACAGAAATAATTTCCCAAATAACTACAGAGATGGTGAGCAGAATGAAAGACATGATTACAGACTAAAACAGAAACTGATTTTTAAAAAATTAGATGAGTTCAAGACCATGATAGAAGCCTTGAATGCCCAGCATAGGAAAGAAATGGAATCCATGAAAAAGATTCAAATAGATATCAATTTTTTTAAAAAAAAAAGCTCTATGAAAGTATTCATAGAAAATTGAGCAAATGTGCAGATAGAATATCAGATATTAAAGGCAGGATTGTGGTTAGTGACCAGGAAAAGAGAGATCTTTTAAAAATAGTAAAAGACCACAAGAAATCAATCCAACAGCTCCTAGATGATGCAAAGAAGAATAATATAAGACTGATAGGAGTCCATGAAAAAGTAGGAGAAAATACAAATGACATTTAAAAAAAAAAACTGTTCACAGAATTAATGAGAGAAAACTTCCCAAACAGAGCAAAGGAATTTGACATACAGATAAGTGAAGCACATAGGACTCCAACTAGCCATGATCAAAAAAAAAAAAATCTACACCTAGACATATAATAATCAAGATCCCGGAAACCCCAAATAACAACAAAATACTGCAAGCAGTTAGAGAAAAGAAACAAATTACACACAAAGGAAAGCCAATCAGAATCACAGCAGATGTTTCAACACAAACCCTCAAATCAAAAAGAGCCTGGAGTGAGGTATTTCAAGCCCTAAAAGAAAATAAATTCCAAACTATACTGATGTAGCCTGCAAAACTATCTTTCAAAATGGATGGGGAAATAAGATACTTCCATGACAAAGGAGACCTGAGAAACTTCATGAATATGAAGCCAGCACTCCAAGCAATTCTAAACAATATCCTAGAAAAAGATAATGAAGGTCATAATTCCATGAAGCCAAACAGAGCAAATCCATGAGGCAAGGCAAGAAATTAAAGAGAGAGGTGGAAAAATTAAAAAGAGCCAGCAACAGGAAAATAACATGATGATGATAAGTCAATACATATCATTTGTAACCATCAATGTTATTGGCCTCAGTTCACCAATCAAAAGAAATAGACTGGCAGAATGAATTAAGAAGCAAAATCCAACAATATGCTGTATTAAAGTAATGCACCTAGTTAAAAAAGAAACTCATAGACTGAAAGTAAAATGTTGGAAAAGAGCTCTCCCCATAAAACAAGAACCAAAAAAAGAAAAAGCAACAAAAAAAGCAAGGGTAGCTACTTTATTTACAGACAAAGTAAATTTCAAACCAAAACTACTTAAGAGAGACAAAGAAGGTCACAACATCCTTGTAAAGGGAACAATCCAAGAGGAAGAGATGACAATCATAAATATATATGCAACAAATACTAATGCCCCGAACTATACAAAATAAATATTAAGGGACATGAAAAACCAAACCAGCAGTAACACAGTTGTAGTGGGGGAACCTCAGTACCCCACTGCTATAAACAGACAGGTCATCTATCAAAAAAAAAAAAAATACTAGAACTGAACCAAGCTTCTGAACAAATGGACTTAACAGATGTCTGCAGAGTGCCCCACCCCAAAAAATCAGAATATACATTCCTTTTGGCTGCACATGAACCATTCTCCAAAATAGACCACATACTAGCTCATAGAACAAGTTTAAGTAAATGCAAGGGAATTGAAGTCATCCTATGTACATATTATCAGACCATAGTGCAATTAAACTGCAAGAACTTCACAAACACATGGAAGTTAAATAACACTCTCCAGAACAAGCAGTGGGTCACAGAAGAAATTACAGTTTTTACAACTAAATGATAATGCCAATACAACACACAGGAATCTATGAGACACATGAAAGCAGTTCAATGTGAGAAATCCATACCAGTGAATGCCCACACTAGGAAAACACAGTAAGCTCAAATAAACAACCTAATGATGAATCTTAAGCTTCTAGAAAAAGAAGAGTAAGACAAACCCAAAGCTTATACAAGGGAGGAAATTATAAAGATCAGGGAAGAAATCAATGCAATGGAGACTAAGAGAACTACACCAAAAAAAAAAAAAATCAACAAATCAAAGAATTGGTTTTTTGAAAGAATAAATAGAATTGATAAACCCTTAGCCAACCTTATCAAAAAAGGAAAGAAAAGGCTCAAACTCATGTAATTAGAAAAAAAAGGCAAAGTCACAACAGAGCCAAAAGAAATCCAGAGGATCATGAACACCTACTTTGAGAAACTGTACTCTAATAAAATGAAAAACACAGAAGAAATAGACAGATTTCTAGATACATATGAATTACCAAATTTGAACAGAGAAGACAATAGATTTCTAAGCACTCTAATTACAATCAATGAAATTGAAAACATCATTAAAAATTTACCAACAAAGAAAAGCCCAGGTCCTGATAGCTTCACTGTTGAAGTCTGCAGAACATTAGGGAAGAATTATTGCCACTGCTCTTTAAACTTTCCAATGAAATTGAAAGGGAAGCAGTACTTCCAAATTCATTGCTGGAAGCAACTGTTACTTTAATTCTAAAACTAGGGAAAGAACTACAGGCCACTCTCCCTAATGAGCATAGATGCAAAAATCCTCCAAAAAATACTGGCAAACAAAATACGGAGGGTCACCAAGAAGATCATAAACCCTAACAAAGTCAGATTTATTCCAGGGATGCAAGGATGGTTCAGCACATGTAAATCAATAAATGTAATAGACTATATTAACAGAGTCAAGGAAAAAAACCATATGGTCATCTCAATAGATGCATAAAAGGCATTAGACAAAATTCAACACCCATTCATCATAAAAAATCTGCAGAAAATTGGAAAGATGGTTTCTACCTCAACTAGATAACAATGATCTATGAAAAATCAACAGCCAACGTCATACTAACTGGTCAAAAACTGAAAACCTTCATGCTAAAGTCAGGAAAAAGACAAGGATGTCCACAGTCACCACTACTGTTCAGTACAGTTCAGGAAACATTAGCCAGAGCAATTAGACAAGAGAAAAAATAAAAGCCATAGAGATATGTAAGGAAGAAGTTAAACTGTCATTATCTGCTGACAATATAATACTCTACATAGAAGACACAAAAAACTCCTCCAAAAGACTTTTAGACTTCATTGACAGATTCAGTAGAGTAGCTGAATACAACATCAAAACTCAAAGTCTTTGTAAATAGGGAAGAATGGAGGGGTGAAGGGAGGGCAAGGGTATGGGGAAAAAATGAGAACCAAGATCTGTTGTGTAAGGGTACAAGATCCCAATGATGAATGTAACTGCACTGTATACTTTAAAAGTACCAATAAACTCAATAAGATTTTTAAAAAATCAATAACCTTCTTGTACACAAGTAACAGACTTACTGAGAGAGAAATTAGGGAAATAATTCCTTTCACAACAGCATCCAAAAAATGAAATATCTAGGAATCAATCAAACAAAGGAAGCAAAAGATCTCAACACTGAAAACTATAGCACTCTGAAAAAAGAGATCAAATAGGATATAAGAAAATGGAAAGATCCCTTACTCCTAGGTAGGAAGAACAAACAGTGAAAATGGCCATACTTCCAAAAGTGCTACACAGATTCAATGCAATCCTGATTGAAATTCCAACAGTATATTTCGCAGAACTAGAGGAAAAAAAAATCTAAAGACATGTCTGGAACCAGAAGAGACTTAGAATAGCAAAAGCCATTCTAGGTAACAGAAACATGACAGGGGGTATCACAATCCCCAACTTGAAAGTATACAACAAAGCCACTGTGACAAAAACAGCATGGTACTGGCAAAGAAACATACTGGAGGATCAGTAGAATAGACTGGAAGATACAGAAACAACTCCAGATGTGTTCAGCTTCCTCATCTTTGACAAAGGAGCCAACTATCCTCAGAGGAGGAAAGGTAGCCTCTTCAACAAATTGTGTTGTAAAAACTGGATATCAACCTGCCAAAGATTAAAATTAGACCCTTATCTTTCATCATGCAATAAACTAAAACTGAAGTGGATTAAATATCTAAATTTAAAACAGAAACACTAAACTTGCTGGAAGATAAAGTAGGGAGAATTCTCAAAGACATTTGCATAGGAAATGACTTTATGAAGAAATCCTCACAGGATTTAGTACAGGAACTAGAACAAAGAATCAACAAGTGGGATCTCATCTTATTAAAAAGCTTATGCACTGCAAGAGAAACCACCAACAGAGCAAAGAGACAACGTACAATGTGGGAAAAAATTTTTACCAGTTGTTCCTCAGACTAAGATCTACTATCTAGAATATAGAAAGAACTAAAAAAATTAGACCCAAATATAAGGACCTAATTAAAAAATGGGCTTCTGAAATGAACCGACACTTCTTGGACAAACAAGTAAAAGCAGCAAGTAAATATATGAAAAAATGCTCCATATCACTGGTCATTCGAGAGATGCAGATGAAAACAACACCGAGATTCCACCTCACTCCACAAAGAATGGCTGCTATCAAGAAATCAAAGAATAACAAATGTTGGCAGGCTTGTGGGGAGAAAGGAACCCTTCTCCCTTCTCCATTGTTGGAGGGAGTGCAGACTGGTGCAACCACTGTGGAAATCAATATGGAGATACCTCAAACAACTAGGATTAGAGTTCCGATTTGACCCAGCAATCCCTCTCTTCATTGTCTTTCCAAAAAAATCAAGATCCCTATCACAGAGATATATGCACATACATATTTATAGCAGCACAGTTTGTAATAGCTAAAACTTGGAAACAGCCCAATTGCCCATTAACTGGAGACTGGATACATAATATGTGTTTTTTTCTAGAAAATGGGGTATGGCTCAGTCATAAAGAATGAGAAACTAGAGTCATTTATAGCTAAATGGATGCATATTGAGGCCATACTCTTAAGTGAAATAAATAAGACATACATGTGTAAATACTGAATAGTTTCTCTAAACTAGAAATGTAAATAAAGTTCAAATCGTATAACTGATAATGTGAAATAGGAAGAAAAGGGCTAAAGGGGTAGGGGAAGTGGGAAGGGTAGGGGAAAGGAAAGAAGGGAAAAGAAAAAATATATGAAAAAAAGAAAAAATGGAGACAAAGCCTTTGGAAATGGTGGTGGGTAGAGGGGGAGAAGAAAGGGCAGGGGTATGGGGAGAAAACAAGAATCATGAAACATCATGTAAAGGTACAAGGTCCCAATGATGAATTTAACTGTAATGTATTTAAAAAGTACTAATAAAGTACTAATAAACAATTTAAAAACAAACTAATACTTTAATTGAGAGGATAAAGATGCATTTAAAATCACACACAATAAAATTCTGAGGTAACTGACAAAGACAGCAACAAAAAAGGAGGTGTCAGTCAGACAGAGGTCATTTTGGAATTTGAATAAAGACCTGTCATAATTTTCTGGAACTTGGAACAAAAGAACTTGAGGTGTGTCCTTAAGGTTACTAAGATTTTAAGAGATGGGGAGCACAAGGGAAACCATTTTGAGCAACAAGGTAGCAATGAAAGAACAGAGGGGGCAAAGACAAGGTGTCTGGTAGTTATCTTTGTAGAAAGGTCCATAATCCTTTGGAAGAGGGACATCTCAAGACAAGGGTTGGGAGAAGAAAGGAAGTGCACAGTAGGATATGGGGGCCAGCCAGTGAGCCCTGATTTTCTGGGAAGCACCAGAGTGGATGCATTTGTCTCTCCCAGGTCTGAACAACAGCAAGGACAACTTTTAATGTATTAATTTCTGATTAGGGAAGAGACAACCTGGTCAGGGAGTCACTGCAGCTGCAACTTCTCTAGCAGGCCAGGTATGCAGTGTGATTTTTTGAAATCCCAGTCTAGAGGCCATTCCTTCAGCATTCCCAGTGATTCTGTGAACTAATAGTGCTTTTCTTTGCTTTATTTTTTTATTTGTCAAGCAGTAATATCATGTTTATCATTTTGATGTAGATATAATTATTAGGTTATCTGTCATATTACAATAGATACCCTTTTGCTTAAATTAGCTAAGGAAGATTATGTTGCTGCAACTAAGAAGCAGATACACAGTTTCTTAATTAACATTCACAATAATGATTTCATGAGAATGCACTATTATTGTGGCTTTATAGGTAAGAAAACTGAAGTGATGAGGTTAATTAACTTTTCTAAGATTTTCCAAGAAATATATGGCAGAATGAGGAGGACAGTCTTGAGGACAGGACAATCTCACTCCCCAAACCATGTCATTTCTACAACATAGAAATGGTGTCCCAAAGACAGAGATATGAATATCCCTTAATATTTTTCATATGTATCTGCAGCATAGTTTCCACAATGGGTCATAAAATATTAACACTCAAACTCTTAACTACAGTACATAGCACTAGATGTGAGTCATTCCACTGGGAAAGCAATATCAAAGAGTAAAAAGTTACCAAAGACATCCACACCAAGGACAGACTAGGGTTAGGTCCTATAGCCAGTGGGCCAACCTAGCTCTGTCAAATCCCACTTTCTGTGATTGTTTATGAATACAATAACCAACCTCAACAATAATCTCTACAACCTCCTTAATTAATTTACATCCATAAGACAAAGCAAATTTCCTGTTGCTCTACCTATGTTGTTCCATGTGTTAAATTTCATCATTTCATGAATATTAAGTTCTTCCCAACAAATAATGGATAAAATTTAATCATCTGAATTGGACCTTTCAATTTCAAGATAAATTTTATAAGACAGTGGCCAAGATTATGCATTTTGAAGACCAATTGCTAAAGGTTATCACAAGCGCAAGATCCTGAGTTCAATCCCCAGTACCAAAAAAAAAAAAAAAGTTAAACTAGAACCTATGGAAAAATAGAAAACAAATTATTCAAGATGACCACTATCCCCTCTTAAGCCCGATGAAACATGATCACTACTGGATACGATTGTCCTAGAATTGTTCTCAACCATGAGCCCAGCAGAGCCTCTTTTAATTAGTCAGAGTTGGTACCTGAAAACATAAAAAGCCCAATCTATAATCTTCACCCTGATAAAGTAGAAATAGCAGAAGATTCATGGTCAATACTTCTTAATGTAAACATTTTGCACCTACCACTACTCATGTTCTGAAAACCTGCCAGGAAAGAACTGGGGCTCCTTGGGGAAAGAGAGCTTACTCTTTGACCCTCACACTTCCAACCTGACTTCACACCAGTTTTAAATGCTTTATGACAGCTTTCATTCATACGGTATTCTTCTGGATGTTCCTTTCTGTCCTCCATTCCATCTTTAGCACAGCTGACAAATGCTGCACGGCCTCACAGCTGTCTCCTGAAAGAAGCCCCGTGCTTTTTAAACAGCTTTGTTTTGTGACCCAACCTACAGGCAGGCTGCATATTTCAGTGCACTGACAGCTAAGTCATGTCTTTTGTCGCGGGCACACAGATTCAGCAGGTTAGGGTAAGATCACACTGAATGCTCACATTTCAAAATGTAAATAAATGGCTCACACAAGAGGTTCAGTGCACTTAAACTAAGACAAAACCTTCCAAAGAGTGACCTAAAAAATACTTTGTTGAGATCCCTGCAGGACCCTCTGCTTATAATTGCTGTACCTGAAATGCTGAATGAGGCAAATCTACTTCCATTGGGTAACCTGTGCTGAGTAGGCATGTCAACATTTTGACTTTCAGTTACTTGATGATCTGTTCCCCCAAAATATCTTTCTGATATATACATACATTTCCCCCTACTAAGCCATATATATTTTCTTCCTTTTTTTTTGCTTTCCTTTCTCTATCTTTTCTTTATCTAATATACTTTGTACTTATTATTACTCTTGCTTTCATATTTCCAGGACCTGAAGTTTTTCTTTTTCTTCTACTTGGGACTTTTAATTTTCTTCCAGTTTTCCAAGTCACTTTCACAGCTGGTCCCATCTGTCTCTTTTCAATGATCCTCTTCCTCTTTATAATTATTTCCTCTCTGATTCTACCTGCCTTTAATAGGATAGATCCACACCCTGCATTTTATTAACAGATCTGCCATTGGGGATATGATCAGCCAGGGGCCCTGATGGCAATTGAGGAATCCTTTAATTACTAGCTACAAATAACAAATTCACTATTTATAACCTACCACTGTTCTTGTTTTTTTCCTATTAACTAACTGGTGCTTTTTTTTTTTTTTTGGTGTCTTAACTCACTGCACCATTTTCATATTTTATAACACAGATAGTGCATATTTTTATGGTAAAATAGTAATGCCAACTAAATAGAAAGATGAAAATAATAAGTTATTGTAATTTCATACAGTTTTAAAGATTTTTAGATGAATAAAAAAGACATTGATGTGCTTTTTTTTTTTTTTTTTGGTGTCTTAACTCACTGCACCATTTTCATATTTTATAACACAGATAGTGCATATTTTTATGGTAAAATAGTAATGCCAACTAAATAGAAAGATGAAAATAATAAGTTATTGTAATTTCATACAGTTTTAAAGATTTTTAGATGAATAAAAAAGACATTGACCTTGCTCTCAAGAGTCTACATCAGTGGGTTATAAAATTTAACAAGAAAACACAATCATATTAAAAATAAAAAGAATAAGAATCGGTAGAAGCAAGGGCAATTAATTCATACTTTGAGAAAAGCTCCTGGAAAAAAAATGTCATTGTGAAAGATGAGCAGGAAATAGCCAGGTACACAATAGAGAGAAAGGTACACCCAAGGTAAGTTCTTAAAGACAGAGTAAGCCTGGAACATATAAAGGACAAAAAGGAGCCAAATTAGCTGAAAACAAGAGTCAAGGGCAGTCATTAGGCCTAAAGAAGTAAGGAGGGGGAATGGGAGACACTGGACCTTGTAAGTCACATGATAAAGCTTCTAGGATGGCAATGGGAATATTGGAAGACATTAAAGAGAGGAGTGACTTGATGAGATGTACACTTTCAATAGAACTATAAGCCTAAAATTGTCACACTATGCAATAAGTACTACTTTTATCATCAGAACTTAGAGAAAAGAAGGAAAGATGCAAGGATGAAAGAAAAAAGGAAGAGAGAAAAGAAGAAGGGAGGGTGAGAGGGACATAAAAGAAAAGAAAGAAGGGAAAAGAGGAGAGGAGTCGCTGTGTGTAGTACATAATGGAGCCAGGATACCATCTCAAAGCAGTCAGCTTTGCTCTACCTTCTAGTGACTCTTTACCATGCCAGGCCATTGCTGCTCCTCCAATGCCAGCCAGCAAGATGATATCCAGGGAAAGCAGCTCTTCTGGGACATTGCATCTCCCTCCGCCAGCCTGGGCGGAAGATCACAACACCATGAGGCCCAACAGAGCAAAAAAAATGGCCAAGGCAAGAAACTAAAAGGAGAGGGCAAAAAATTAAAAAGAGTCAAAACAAGGACAATAACATGACAATAAGAATACAGTACATATCAGTTATAACCATCAATGTCAATGGCCTCAATTCACCAATCAAGAGAAAAAGACTGGCAGAATGGATTAAGAAGCAAAATTCAACAATATGTTGTGTACAAGAAACACACCTAGTGCAAAAAGAAGCCCATAGACTGAAAGTTAAAGTGTGGAAAACAACTCTCCACACAACGGGAGCTCAGAAAAAGGTAGGGGTAACAATCTCATTCATAGACAAAGTAAACTTCAACCAAAACTGATCAAGAGGGAAAGAGAAGGTCACTACGTTATTGTAAAGGGAACAATTCAAGAGGAAGCGATGACAATCATAAACATATATGCACCAAATATAAATGTCCCCAACTATATAAAACAAACATTAAGTAACATGAAAAACCAAATAAGCCCTAATACGATTGTAGTGGGGGATCTAAATACCCCACTATCACAAATAAACAGATCATCTAGGCAAAAAATCAACAATGAAATACTAGAACTGAACCAAGCTTTTGAACACATGGACTTATTAGACGTCTATAGAGTGTTCCACTCCACAAAATCAGAATATACATTCCTTTCAGCTGTACATGGGTCATTCTCCAAGACAGATTACATACTAGCTCACAGAACAGGTTTGAATAAATGCAAAAGAATCAAAGTTATTCTCTGTATATTATCAGATCACAGGGCAAAAAAAAATGGAGATCAATAGCATAAGAAACTGTAGGAACTTCACAAACGTGGAAATTGAACAACACTCTCCTGAACAATCAATGGATCACAGAGGAAATTAAAGAAGAAATCAGACAGTTTTTACAAATAAATGAAAATGCCAATACAACATAAAAGAATCTATGGGACACAATGAAAGCAGTTCTACATGGAAAATTCATAGCACTGAATGCCCACACTACGAAAACAGAGCAAGCTCAAAAAAACAATCTAACAATGAATCTTAGACTACTAGACAAACAATAGCAAGAAAAACCCAAAGCTCAAACAAGAGAAGAAATTAAAAAGATTAGAGCAGAAATCAGTACAATGGAAACTAAGAAAATGATATAAAAAATAAATGAATCAAAGAGTTGGTTTTTTGAAAGAATAAATAAAATTGGTAAACCCTTAGCAAACGTTATCAAAAAAAGGAAAGAAAAGGCTCAGATCCATGCAATCAGAAATGAAAAAGGTGAAGTCACAACAGATCCAAGAGAAATCCAGAGGATCATTAATACCTACTTTGAGAACCTGCTGTAATAAAATGGAAAACACAGAAGAAATGGACAGATTTCTAGATACTTACGAATTACCAAAGTTGAACAAAGAAGATTAAAAACATTTTAAATACCCCAATTGCAATCAGTGAAATTGAAAATGTAATTAAAAACTTACCAACAAAGAAAAGCCCAGGTCCTGATGGATTCACTGATGAATTTTACAAGACATCTAGAGAAGAACTGCTGTCATTATACTTCAAACTTTTCAATGAAATTGAAAGGGAAGCAATATTTCCAAATTCATTCCTAGAAGCAAGTATCACTTTGATTCCCAAACCAGGGAAAGATGCAACTAAAAAGGAGAACTACAGACCAATCTCCTTAATGAATATACATGCAAAAATCCTTAATAAGGTACTAGAAAACAGAAAACAGAGGATCACTGAGAAGATCATCCATCCTGACCAAGTTGGATTTATTCCAGAGATGCAAGGATGGTTCAACATACATAAATCACTAAATGTAATACACTATATTAACAAAGTCAAGGACAAAAACCACATGATCCTCTTGATAGATGCAGAAAAAGCATTTAACAAAATTCAACACCCATTCATGATAAAAACCTCATAAAAATTGGAATAGATGGTCTATATCTCAACTTAATAAAGGCTATCTATGAAAAACCAACAGCCAACATCATATTAAATGGCCAAAAACTGAAAACCTTCATGTTAAAATCAGGAAAAAGACAAGGATGACCACTATCACCACTCCTCTTTGATATAGTTCTAGAAACATTAGCTATAGCAATTAGACAAGAAAAAGAAATTAAAGCAATAAAGATAGAAAAGGAAGAAATCAAACTGTCATTATTTGCTGACAATATGATACTCTACACTGAAGACCCAAAAAACTCTACCAAAAGACATCTAGACTTAATTGACACTTTTAGCAGAGTAGCAGGATACAAGTTCAACACCCAAAAATCAATAGCCTTCTTGTATACAAATAACAGACTCACTGAGAGAGAAATTAAGGAAACAATTCCTTTCACAATAGCATCCAAAAAAATGAAGTATCTAGGAATCAATCTAACAAAAGAAGCAAAAGACCTCTGCACTGAAAACTACAGCACTCTGAAAAAAGAGATCAAAGAGGATACAAGAAAATGGAAAGATCTCCCTGCTCCTGGGTAGGAAGAATCAACATAGTGAAAATGACCATACTACCAATGCTGCTATACAGATTCAATGCAATGCCAATTGAAATTCCAACACTATATTTCACAGAACTATAAAGAAGAATCTAAAAATTCGTTTGTAACCATAAGAGACCTAGAATAGCAAAAACCATCCTAAGCAACAGACACATGGCAGCGGGTGTAACAATTCCCAATTGGAAACTATACTAAAAGCCACTGTGATAAAAACAGCAAGGTATTGGCAAAGAAACAGACCTGAGGATCAGCGAAAAAGACTGAAAGACACAAAAACAACTTCAGATATACTCAGCTATCTCATCTTTGACAAAGGAGCCCACCATTCCTCACTGGAGGCAAGATAGTCTCTTTAATAAATGGTGTTGGAAAAACTGGATTTCAACCTGCCAAAGATTTAACCTAGACCCTTATCTCTCACCATTCACTAAATTAAAATCAAAGTGGATTAAAGATCTAAATATTAAAATAGAAACACTAAACTTGCTGGAAGATAAGTTAGGCAGAACTCTTGAAGACACTGGCATAGGAAAAGACTATATGAACAAATCTTCAGTAGCATGGGAACTAGCAAAAAGAATCAATAAGTGAGATCTCATCTTATAAAAAGCTTCTGTACTGCAAAAGAAACTATCAACAGAACTAAGAGACAACCTACAATGTGGGGAAAAAATTTTATCAGCTGCTCCTCAGACAAAGGACTATTATCTAGAATATATAAAGAACTCAAAACAATCAGCCCCCCCAAATATAAAGAACCAATTCAAAAATGCATCTGAAATGAACAGACATTTCTCAGACAAAGAAGTAAAAGCAGAAAGTAAATATATGAAAAAATT
Organism: Fukomys damarensis; assembly: GCF_012274545.1. NCBI lineage: Eukaryota > Metazoa > Chordata > Mammalia > Rodentia > Bathyergidae > Fukomys > Fukomys damarensis. The sequence continues at coordinate 29,480,403 of NW_022900913.1, read as the reverse complement.
ATCCACATCAACAGTCGTTCAAGAGATGCAGATGAAAACAACACTGAGATTCTTCCTCACCCCACAAAGAATGGCTGCTATCAAGAAATCACACAATAACAAATGTTGGCGGGGTTGTGGGGAGAAAGGAATCTTTCTCCATTGTTGGTAGGAGTGCAGACTGGTGCAACCACTATGGAAATCAATATGGAGATACCTCAAAGAGCTAGGACTAGAGGTTCCATTTGACCCAGCCAAAGCTCTGCTGGGTATCTTTCCAAAAGAATTAAAAGAATCATATCACAGTGACATGTGTGTACCTATGTTTATAGCAAGACAGTTTGTAATAGCTAAAACTTGGAAACAGCCCATTTGCCCATCAGTTGGCGACTGGATAAAGAAGATGTGGTTTTTCTATAAAATGGAATACTACTCAGCCATAAAGAATGAGAAATTAGAGTCATTCTTAGGAAAATGGATACATTTTGAGGGTATATTCCTAAGTGAAAAAAATAAGTCACATGTGTAAATACTGAATAGTTTCTCTGGTGTGAAAAACTATAATAGTACACAAGATCCTAATGGGATAACTAAAAATGTGAAATAGGAAGAAAAGTGTTAAAAGTGTAGGGAAAGTGGGAAGGCTAGGGGAAGGATAATAAGGGAAAAGAAAAAAATGTGAGAAAATGAAAAAAATGGAATTAAAGTGTTTGTAAAAGGGGAGGGGAGGAGGGGATGAAGGGAGGGTAGGGACAAGGGGAAAATATGAGAATCAAGACCTGTCCTGTAAAGGTACAAAATCCCAGTAATGAATGTAACTGTACTGTATATGTAGAATGTACCAATAAACTTAATTAAAAAGAAAACTCAAGCAGATATGCTTTGTATGTGGACTATCTCTTTTCCTTATTATGATAGAATAGGCCCTTTGTCCTGGACTTGGGAAGTGGTTGATTTTCCTTAGTTGAGGAGTTGGGAAAACTTGAACTTCAATATGTGTGCAGAAAAGCTTTACAAAGCACCATCCAGAGGCATCCACATAGAGAGGCCCAGAAACAACAACTGAAGTTACCCAGGTTGCTTTTTTGATGGTTTCAAAACCTCAAATAATTATTCAGTCTTACGCTTTCATCTTTCTGCGTAGCTCTTATCATAGTCTGTTTTTCAATATAAGTACTATTTGGAGGTTGGTCTGGATCCTCAAAAAGCCTATGATATCTCCACTCTATTATTCATATCAGGACAACTCACTCACAAAAGTAATATAGTCCATGTAATTGTTTGAACTTGAACATAGAAAGTAGAAAACTATTTCTTAAACTTTTTCAGTTAACTTAGAAAAAGAATATATCTCACACTGAGGTCTAGATAAACATGAATATCTAAATAATTAAAACAAACACTTAAGGAAACAATTGCTACCATTACAGCATATGATATGTTCTGTTACCTCCCACTCTATTCTATTTATTTTATTATATTTGATCCTGTACTGGTACAACCACTTTGGAAAACTCTTCGGCAGGATCTACTACAGCTGAACATACCATGTCTTATGACCCAGCAACTTCTTAGATATCCACTCAAGAGAAATAAGTCCACATGGCCACCAGTGGAGAATGTTTTCAGCAACCATATAAACAGAAGTAGTGTTCATAGGGCCAAATATTGGAAACATTCCAAAGGCTCAACAATAGTAGAATGGATAAATATTGGCCTATTTGCACAGTGGAGCAGTGCAATGATTTGCAGTAATCTGGATGAAACCCATGCATGGTAGACACAAAGGAATTCACATTCTGTTATGCTATTTATGTAAAGCTCAGAAGCAGCCAAAAGTAATCTCTCCTGTGGAAAGCTGGACCAATGGATTATCTTCGGAAAAGAAGTGATTTGTAGCTAGTCAGTCTGAGGAGAAATTCTAGGGAACAAAGACTTCTTGATTCAAATGTTGGTTTTACAAAATGTGTTCCACTGACGAAAATGAATCAAAGTGTGTGCACACTTTTCTGTATGTACATTATACAGTCACATGCTGCATAATGACATTTTTGTCACCAGTGGACCACAAATACATTGGTGAATCCATACGATTATCTCACCTAGTAACTCTATAGCCATCTTAGTTTGAGAAAGTACACTCCGTGATGCTCACTCATTGATAGCAATGACTAATAATACAATTCTCAAAAGTATCTCCATAGTTAAGTGATGCATATAATAGTAAGAAAAATACTAGGCACAAACCACTAATTTCATTCTCCTATTCACCAGTTACTTGCAAAACTGCTAGTTGAAATACCTCCATTAGATACTAAAATCACCGAGAGGATATTCTATGACATATTGAAATATTTAAATTTAATTTACAACAGTAAAGTAGAAAGCTCAAAAGCCTAATTTATGATCCATTAGATACCATCAAAATAAGAATCCAGGCAAAAAATGAAATTTATATACTGTGCTTTCTTGTGTGATTTTTAATAACTTTGCAGCTGCTTTCAATTCAATTTTTATTGAGTATTTCATATTAATACATATTTTTTGCCAATCACTTTGTTAAGAAACACAGAATTTTGAACATTCTTACCCAACTTATTCCATAGTGTGTGAGCCACAGTTTTTATTGAAATATCCAGGGGCAGCTCACTGGTAAAGAAGCTACACACTCAAGCTCCTTTTTATAGCTGCATGTTTTCAGCTGGTCTTTCCCATTAGAATTTCTGTCCCCCACTGGATTTTCCACTTATCATGATGTGTCCTCATAATCTCCACCCTGCTCCAGCCCATTCTAGAAGTAAGAAAATATGCACCCAGTCATGACTGATTGCAATCAGTGTTCACACATTCATAAATGAGAGCAGGGCTTGATGTTTTAAAAACACCCAGATGTACTTCTGTTCATCATCATTTCCTTTCTTAAGCAAAACGCAGTTTACAACCTACACTACATATGACTTTTGGTTTCTGAGCAGCAGATGGTTGTATACATATATAAGGCAGATGTCTTCCAGGACATACCTTGGCTGATATCTTATTCCGTGACTCCATGAGCATTTTCTTCAAATCTTACAAAGTGGTAAGATCTCCAAGTGAAGGCAATCCAAATATCTCAGGAAAGTGCTTTCCATTTTAGCTGGCTTGTACATGTCACTGCATCAGGGGCCACAGATGCCATTGTTTGGCTTGAACACCACCCGCCATACTTATAATGTACAACTGGGAAACAGATAAAGGTCTTTGGGGCTTTACAGTCACTTCTGAAACCTAGATTGCATCAGTTCCCAAGAATGTCTGACTTTGTCTGACTGCCCAAAATTATCTGCCCAAGTTCCCTTATTCTTCACATCTGTCCAAACAAGAGCAAGAGATATGTTGAGTGTGATGAAAAGCCAAGAGACAGTATAATGTACTGGGTGCAAACTCAGAGTCAACAGTGAGAATGTGACACAACAAACTCAACCTGCTTCCTACGAGAGCAGAAGTTAAATTTTCTGTCTGCTAAAAGTACATTTGAAAAATGAAATCTCTCCATATGGCTTTATTTTCTGCTATAGAAAAGAGACTGAATTCTGCTTTTCAAAAAAACATAGAGCTCTGTATGCATAGTCCTGACATATACACAAAAGTCATCTGGAAAAAATACGAGCTACTATAACAAATGCCAAATAGCAAGAGTAGCTGGTCTCATTCTATTGAAATAAATAGATGCAGGGGAAATATGTTTAGTTGACAGAATGAACAGAGAAAATTGATCCCATTGTCAAATATATGTACCCAGTGTTCACATTAGGAACTTCTGAAATGTATTTTGCACACAAAATAAACTTTAAACCTTCAAATGAACCCATTTCAAAAGCTTCTTATAGCTGAGGATGATATTATTCACAATAAGTTTTTATAATAGATATATCCCTCTAAATCTTGAGACAAGTGTCTTTTTACACAATGTTCTGCATCTCATTTAGAGAAAATTGGCATATTCCATGTAAGAACATTTAGCCCCTAATATTCAAAAGATCCTCCTCTCTCCTCTTAGGATTGCACAATTGTATCAAAGCCCAAACCTACTTGAGAGTACTGTATAGCAAACTTGTAATAGAACCATTCGAAATACAATACAATTGAAAACAAAACAAAATGTCTTATTCCCTTCACTTATTTGCCAAATGTCCTTATCCTCACACCAATAACAGTCTAATGGAATCCAGATACCACCAAGAAAGGGGACAGCGATAAAATGAGAGAGACCATATCCTTCTTTTTCATTTGCCATAGAATGAATGCAACAAGAAAAAAAAAGAAGGACTTCCAAGACCAAAGGTCATATCTTCAAACCCAGGTTTGTTTCTTATTTAATGCCTTTTTTTTTCTTTTTGGTTCAGAATCAGAATCTTATTTTGGTGGTAACATAGAAATTATTTCACAGAAGAACTGGATTGTACATGGCAATTAAGAATACCTCATGGTACCTTATTATGGAATAATCCCCACAACCTATATTCTTTCAAATAATAGAGTAATTCCATTTCTTTCCATTTGCTGCCAAATTCTGCCTTTCTCATTGCCACCATTTCTCCTCCTTTGTTTTGTCTTCCCCTACAGTAAACTTGACACGCTGGTAATTCAATCTCCTGTTCAATGTCATGGTTGAATCAAATCACTGTCACTCAAAATAAAACCTGCAGTTTGAACTATGGTATGGTTGAGTGATCAGGGCAAATATCCCCAAATCTGGAATTTCTGGGTTTTCAGCCACTGAGTTACTAAGTGGCTTTAGACAAGACCTTTCATCCGCCTCATGAGAACAGGTCAAAGCCTGTTTGTACTGCCCAGTACTCAGTAGGGTCAGTCATCTCAGGGGAGGAGAATTTCACCTGCACCTGGGCTCTCTGTAGGATTATGGGGAACTGGTTGTAAAGGAATCTAAACATCAAATCAGCAACAGCAGCATGGACTTCTCGAGACAGAGGTAGAAATTAGCAAATAACGGGAAAGTTTAACAAAATGTCACCTTCACACCAGGGTAGAAATTCAAAAGACCAAAACAAAAAGGAGCAGTGTTTAAAGATGTCTCTGCTCATGAATATAAATATTCAGGTTTCCCAGAAAAAAAATCATTTCCATTCCCACCACTCTCTTTACCTAAACAAGTTTGAAGGCCAATAAAAACACAGGGTTGGTTTATAAGGGTTAGGAGAAGTGAGGGAAGACAGTGAATCTTTCTTGAGTTCAGAAGTTTAAGAGAAAATATTAAGAATGGAAAAAGACAAACTATATTGATACTGACTTTTTTTAACAATTCAAGATATGAACCAGAGCCAAGCATATTGTGCAAATATTAGACAAAGAATAGAAAGCTCTGGAAGGTCTGTAATAGGGGAACACCTAGAGAAACAGCACTTGTTCATGAACTGAAAGTTATAAGACACAAATGATTGCAGACAACTAACCTGCTAGACATTTGCTGTGCACTGTGAGAGGAGTATTGAAAGGAACCTAGAGTAGTTGAAACTGGTGTTGGAAAACCATCTAATAAGATCCAGAGCCAAGACACCCTGCTCAAAGATCAGAGATCTTTGCCTAGCAGATTCACTACAAAAGAGAAAGGGGAAAATGGATGGCTTCTAGCTAAGTTGTATCACAAAGTAGGCACTCCATAAATCTTTGTAGAATTAAATAGTTGAAATAAACCTTACTCAGACACAAGAGCTGGGATTTTTCAAATCTGAAAAGCTACCTTTATGAGCTGCAACTGCTCAAGCAGACAGTGATTTGGGAAGGAAAGGACTCCAGAACTAAATGGACTTGTTTTCAACTGATAGTAAAACTGGAGGGAAAGCAAATAGCAAAAGGACAGACAATCAAAGTGAAATGGAAGTGAACCATTTAAGTAATTGGGTCAAGGGATAGTAAATGCAGTTCAATTTAGGGTAATGTTCAATAAATTGCTTTAAGAAATAATCTAGGGAATACAGGTTAAATGGAACAACCATGTACGAGATTGATCTGCAAGTCACAATAAAGAAAATCATTGAAACTAACCACCAGAGCATTACCAACATTAGTTAAACAGAAAAGAAAAAAAAGCCCTAAGCTACCCTAAAAGCAAAAATGCAAATAGACCCTCTCAAGCCACAGAGCAGCTGTCCTTATTCATGCCTTGCTTTCTGCCTTTTCTGTGCTAGTGAAAACTTAACCATTTTCTAAGAAGCTCTCCAAACTTAATATATTTCAAGATTATTATGGGATTTCCCTGAATTTCAACACAATATACTGGGCAAGGATAAGTAATCATTTACATTCTTTGCACACCAGGATGAGGCACATATCTGGGATAATGTTTCCAAAATGTCAGAAATACTTTAAAGGGAGAGGATTGTTTTATTAGTGTGCTTAAGGCCCAACTAAAGGAAAGATAGGGTGATGAATTCCACTCATTTTGCTAAACAAAAATGGTCTGTCTTTGCCACAATGGCAGCAGCTTGAGCAATAATATTCCAGTCAACTTCCTTTCTTAAACTCAGTCTGTCCCATTTTCCCCAGAGTTGGAGTTTACACTCCAGACAGCTGAGATTCACCTGCATTACTTAAAGGGATAATCCAGAATAGTTAGATTCCTGGAATTCACTGGCTCAAGAAAAAACATTTTAAGAGGAGGAAGCATGAAAACTGGAGTCTAGGAGGTGGGTTTGGGTCCTGCCTCTGCACTTGATGAGATGCTACTTATCTACTATGATCCTCAACCTTCTCACCCATATAATAGGAATATAATTTCATTCAGTTGGGTTGTTTTTATACTAAATGAGGTACTAAATGTAACACAGTGACTAGCGTATAGTAACACTCATGTTGTGAAGAACCACTGCATCTGTCCTACATTCCATTCTTCTACATAGCATGTCTATGATCGTGGAAATGGCCTCATCTTGACTTTAAATCCAAAAGAAACTTTAGTGAGTTTCTTGTGAGCAAAAACCTGGAGGATCTACAATGATGGGACCATCTTTCCAAGTAATACATTCAGAATCATCTTTCAAAAAATAATCTTGGAAAGGAATCTTCTTGTGTGTTCTATACTTGGTCAGTCAAACATGAATCAGATTCTGGGCCACAGTGAAAGAAATAGAAATGGTAAAGTTGGCCATAAAGTAGAAATGAAGAGTAGAAGAGGAAAGAATAATACTGTGACCACGAGTATCATAAGTGAGAAATTTTATAGAAGAGAGGTTGAATAGCCAAAGACACACAGAATTTCAAAAGTAAAGCTTAAGTGTGGTGTGCACAGTTTTCTGGCATAACCTGGGCTAACTTTCCCATTGTAAGAACCTTAATATTTAGCAACACCCAGCAGCTTTAACACCCAGTAATAGCTAGTAATACTTAACCATAGTAGACATTTCATGCAGGGTATTTAGCTCAGTGTTTCTGCTGCCTGCCTCACAAGCACAAGGTCCTGAGTTCAATCCCAGGTACCAAAAAAATAAAAAATACTGGCACATAGGAGACACTTCGTAAGTGCTTATGGATAGATTGATGATCTTAAGAATGGTCAAAATAAAATCATGCACCAGTTCAGAACCTACATTTAAATTGAAACCTGATTTTTAAAAATTATATATATATGTACCCATACATGTACATATGTCAGTATATACATATATACATATATACTGGAAGGAGATATCTTGTCCCCGTGTAGGAAGGAAGGAAGACATTTTGTTTCAAACTAGCAAAACTACAAGTTAGGTCTTCCACTCCTCACTCCACTCAATCATTATCTTGCAGTGTTTTTCCTGACTTTTTAAGGAAATTTGCTGTCCATTCTCAAAAGCAACTCTCCAAATAAAATAGATTTCATCATGATTCAAACTTACACTTTTTTCGTAAAGAAACACCAGATAAACACTCGAAAAGCTAATACTTTGGTGCCAAACAACCAAACAGATGTGATTCCTACCACTTCCTACCTTTCCAAAAGACGTGATTAATGGAGAATTATAGGAATATTCTAATTCCTGTTGAAAAGCTTGATCGATTTACTGGTGCCTGCAGCCAAACAATAACCATGTCCATGTTTCAAATCACTGCAGTGACCCAGAATCTGGGGCTCATCATGATTCTATACTTTGCTACAATGCTAGTGCCAAGAATATTTCCTTCCAACTCAGTAATCCTTCTTCCTTTCTGAATAAATCCTACATAGTTTTCCCTTTGCTTCTGCTTTGGGTTAAGATTGTTTTGCAGCAGCCTTGTGAATGACTTCTGTCTTTGTAAGATTCCTTAAAGTTACACCATGTCTTTGTTCCCCACTCTTGGAACAATTTCTACTTTCCAGCCAAATAAAAACTTCCACAAAAGTCTCAGTTCAGCATCAATCCCCCCACAAAGCCACCGATGATCCTTCTGTCCCCAGATTAGCTTAGGTTCTCTGATTCTCTGTTCTCTGTTCTGCTGTATGTCTCCTCAATACCTTATCTTCACACTTTATTATTAAATTCTATTTAATTGCCTATACCTTGTCTATAAAACCATGAGGAAAACATCAAATAATCAGTACCTGGTGTTTGTTATGCTAATGAAGACCTCCTAATGTTTCATCAGCCCTTAAGGTCTAAATATCATTACTCTTCATGAGAGAAACAACAGTCACTTGCCTCATGGTCTATTTGAACCTTTATCGTTTTAGTAATTGTACTCCAGGAGTCTGGGCAGATAACATGGCCATGCAGCTAGAGATATTTCCAGCTTCTCTTACATCTAGACTCTGGCTAACTGGACGTGAGTTGAAGAACCAGGTACAATTTTCCGGTCATATCATTGAAAAGGACATTTCTTTGCCAGTCTGCCCATTGTTTATATATATGAATTTTTTGTTTATTCCTCTCTCCTTCTCCCTCTCTTTCAGCATACCTCTCCCTATTTCTTCTCATTATTTAGCATACTAACTTGAGCCTTAGCTAATAATTCATATAAATTGCAAATTCCTGTAACTTCATTTTGCCTTCAAAGGGACATTTTTAAATGTCTTATTCAATGATCCAAAGATTTATTATCACTACTCCTATATATAAATTCTCATTTACTGTTCATATAGCTACTATCCAGCAATAATAAACAATTTAATAGAATATAACTATCTTTACCATCTGCGTAAGAATAAATGCATCATTTGCTAAACTTGTGATGCTGTCTTACTTTGGAGTTCTAAAAAAATTTTGCATTAAGTGATACAAATTGCCAAAGTGGCAAAATGTCCTTCTTGACATCATTTTGGAGCATGAAAAATTCTTAGGTTAAACAGTATATTCAACTAAGCTGAAAGCATTGTAAAACACTTGTTATCTACCCATAAGGTCTTGGCAGCCACAACTAAAAGAAAAACAATTTATTTTCATGGAGTGTTATCGAATCAGCCTCAGGTCTTCAAGTCATACCTTATATATTTCTGGTTTTAGAAGTCAATATTTTGCCATTAAAAGTAATACACCTCATGGAATGTTACAGCACAATTGGTCCTTCTTGTTCTTTTTTGTTGTAGTGAAACTTTGAAGTCATGGATCATATTCAGGATTGTTTCAGGTTTTAAAGATTTTATAGGCACAAGCTTGTCTTAGGCTATGAGTTGGACTCAGCCTTTGCTACAACTGGTTTTCTACAAATAGATTCAGTGGTTTCTATGACCAGGGCCACTTCTCTTTCTCCAACCTTGGCTATGAGTCAGCAAACTTAGCTGGTTCTTCCCATGTTCTCCCAAGATGACCACTAGTAATTTCCAGGACTTTGAGCTTCTTCATGTCTAATGAGGAAAGAGAGCTGATTTCCATTGTGGCCAACTAAACTCTGAGATTTGTGTTTTAATCCTGAAATAGATGGCTGGAATTCCCATGCCTATGTAGGAAATCAGTAGCTATGTTCAAGAGGATGTACTGTACCAACTGCTTTAAGCCAATCAAGAGAACACATAGAAATGAAGGAGGAGCTAAGTACTACAGCAGTGACTTTTAGTGCCCACATTAGTCCCTATAGTACTCAGTCTGCTTACTGCAAATACCTGCTAGCTGTCAGACATTCAAGAAGCATCCCTCAACTAAAGATTAACAGGAACTAGGCAGATAAATACCTCAGGATCTTTTATTAATATTTATTAAATTTATTGGTACATTTTAGGTATACAATACAGTTACATTCACCATTGGGATCTTGTATCTTTACATGATGTGTCTTGGTTCTTATTTTTCCCCATTCCCTAGCTCTCCCTCAAGCCCCTCCACACCATCCCTGTTTACAAAGACATTGTTTACATGTTTTCCTTTTCACATATTTTCTTTTTCCTTTTTACCTCTCCTTAACCCTCCCACTCTACTCTTTTAGACTTTTTCTTGCTATTACACAATATCAATTATATATTTTTATCTTTATTTATACTTTTAGTTTTTACACCAGAGAAACTATTCAGTATTTCCACACGTATGACTTATTAATTTCACTTAATATTATGGCCTCGGTGTGTATCTACTTAACTATAAATATCTGTAGTTTCTCAGTATTTATCGCTGAGTAGTACCCCATTTTATTAACACACACACACACACACACACACACACACACATCTTATTTATCTAGTCTCCAGGTGATGGGCAGTTGGGCTGTTTCCAAATTTTAGCTATCACAAATTGTGTTGCTATAAACATGAGTGAGCATATATCTCTGTGGTATGATTCTTTTAATTCTTCTGTAAAGACACCCAGCAGAGGAATAGCTGGGTCTAATCCTAGTTTTTTTAGGTATCTCCGTATTGATTTCCACAGTGGTTGCTCCAGTCTGCTCTCCCACCAACAATGAAGAAGGGTTCCTCCCCACAACCCCCCAATTTGTTATTGGTTGATTTCTTGATAGCAGCCATTCTTAATGGGGTGAGGTGAAGTCTCAGTGTTGTTTTCATCTGCATCTCTCAAATGAGTAGTGATGTTGAACATTTTTTCATATGTTTATTTGCTGCTTTTATTTCTTTGCCTGAGAAATGCCTGTTCATTTCAGATGCCTGTTTTTTAATTGGATCTTTATATTTGTGGGGGTCTGATTTTTTTGAGTTCTTTATGTATTCTAGATAGTAGATCTTTGAGGAACAGCTGGTAAAATTTTTTCCCAAATTGTGGGTTGTCTCTTAGCTCTCCTTGTGATTTCTCTGGCAGTGCAGAAACTTTTTAAAAAGATAAGGTCCCAATTGTTGATTCTTTGTGCTAGTTCCCATGCTACTGAATATTTGTTCATAAAGTCTCTTCCTATGCCAATATCTTCAAGCGTTTAAGATCTTCACTGTTCAATTGGGATAATTCTGAGGTGTCCTGTATAATATTCTACAGTTTCCCCCAGGGTTTTACCTCCATTTTCCCACACTGTTTTAGTCCATTATGGCAGCTATGCCAAAATATCATTGACTTCATATGAGCAAGAGAAATCTATTTCTCACATATCTAGAGACTGGGAAGTCTAAGGTCAAAGCACCAGCAGATTCAGTGTCTGACGGGGCCTCACTTCCTGTTATACTCTTATTGTAGAAAGGGTAAGAGTGCTCTCTGGGTATCTTTTATAAAGTTACTAATCCCATTTATGAGGATGACGTATGCATAGTCCAATCATCTCTCAAAGTTCCACCTTATAGTACCAACACTTTAGGTTAGGATTTCAACTTATGAATTATGGTAGTAAACTCTTATTCAAACCTAACTCATATCTTTGACTTTCCACTTCTTGTCTCACTTCCCTAACCCGCTACCAGTATTTCTCCCAAATAAACTACTATTTTTACTTAAATCTTTGTGTCATGCTTTCTTCCAGGGATATTCAAACCAGGACAAGACCCAATACATCCAAAGGGAAGAAATTGAGTGCTTTTTTAGAGCAGAAGTAAGCAAAGACTAGAAAGTCAAACAATGATGGGCTACTACAATTATTGTTGGTCTTTTTCAATTACTTAATAAGCTAATCATGTTTTTCCCCTACAGAAGGCATGGTAATGACTAGCAGGCCAGGAAGCATATACCAGTTCCCAATTTTGCTGTTCCTTCTCCCATCTGCTGTGTTTCTACTTGTAAGATATTTCTCTTCAACATGTCTAAAATTTCAACTGAAGGAAGATGTCCTTGTCCCTAGAGAATAAGATCCTAGGAAAGCATAAAATAACATAAGGTAAACCCAGCATGAGCCTCTTCCAAGTAGATCTACTGCTAAAAGTATCAAAGGGCATATTTGAAATTCCTCATCACTTGTCTCCAAAGCATAATGTTAAAGATTAAACATCCAAGTCAGGAAGATAAGTTAGTTGGATTCTTCAGTGTCCAGAAATCAGTTCCGGCTATTTTAATAAATTCACTTTAAAATACAAGCTTTAATTATAAGCTCTCGATGAACTAACCCCAATGGGTTTGGGGGGGGCTGTGACTTATTATCATGTGCACAAAAAAGAAACAAGTTTAACATGCTTGATTTGTTGCTGGTTGATGACAATAATCAAAAGTTGGATGAAAACCCATATGAATAAATTATAAAGTATAAGTAATAGAGATTTAGAGGGAGTTCAGAAGTGATTCCTTTAATATGGTCAGTCTTGTTAAGTAATTAGGCAAAGCAGCCAGCCTATCTATGTTAATATTTTCCCAACCTCTCCTGAACTTTATGTCATTGCCCTAGATGTCAGAGAAATAATCCATGGGAAAATCCACCCAGTGTCTCCAGCAAGCAAAAGCTATGCTTTGCAAGTGTTTCAGGACACATCCTTCCAATTCTCCTTTGTTCTCTGAGTATAAGCAGATGTTAGGCATACTTCTCATTATCTTGGGATACTGTATAATATTATTATGGTGTCAGGCTATTAGAGGAAGCAAACACTATACAACAACAGCCTTAATTGAGGCTTAGAGCTGGATTGTAAGTATGTAACCTTACTTGAGGGTGTTTGCAAATGCTTTCTGGAAACAGTTAAAAAAGATGTTTTCAATTGTTCAAACAGCACTAACCCTGCCAAGATCAAGTGAGAGCTTCTTAAGATATGGGCACAATAAACATATTTCTTAAGATTTCAATATTTTTTTCAGCCAGAAGCACAGAAAATCTGTGAGCCAGAAAGCCCTGTGCATGCCACTTCCTGGACTATTCCAGGGAAAAACTAATGAAATGCTGCAAACGTTACACTGAGATCTACCGTGATCTCATGGCCACAAAATTCCACTCTTTCTTTGAAGTTATTTTACTATGATAATAATTATCTGTCCATGAGTCTGGACTTGGCACTGGCCTATTCCAAAGGATGAGAATTTGGGTGCATGAAACCACAGCTGATTCTCAGAAAGGAAGTTCCAACATAGAAAGCTGTCCATCAGGCTTAGCTGAGACATTTGTCACTAGATACATGAAGGCACTGGTCTTGCACTCCTGTGGTGAATTACAGCCCTTAAACATTTGGTGGAGGCACAGTATAATCCCGATAAACACGCAAAAGACAGAAAAACCTGAGTCACTTAAGATTGGTTCCAGGCACAAACTGTTAAATGGCAGTTTGATTCTCCTTCAGTGGATAGAGTAAAGGAAAACAAAAACACAGCCCTTTGAAAAGTGAACAGAGGCATATTATCCAGGCTGTGAGGTATGCAGGCCACTTTTCCCAAGGTCTGCTCTCTCCAAACTAACTCCAATAGGTTTTAGGGAGTTTTTTTTGTGTGTGACTTATTATCATGTGCACAAAATAGAAACAAGTTTAGCATGCTTGATTTGTTGCTTGTTGACAGCAATAATCAAGAGCTGGATGAAAACCCCATATGAATTAATTATAAAATATAAGTAATACAGACTTCAAATCCAGAGTTTCAGATTATTCTATCACTGTCTTTCTAATTAATTAATGTTGAAATTAATATTCAAAAATATTACGTTGCATTTAAGCAACTTATTCAATGAAGTTTCATAGAGTTTAGCAGGGGTAGGAAAGGTAAATATAAATTATTATCATATATTCTCTCAGTAAGATCTGTAAACAATAACTATTGCCATGGGCAAACTATTTATCTTTCAAACACCACTTCTTTGAAGAATAGATGCATAGCTTTAATACTGGAAGTTGAATAAGGTTTAATCCTCAACTCTGTCTTTATACCCAACAATAAGTATGATTTGAAAGGAACCCTTCTCCATTGTTGGTGGGAATGCAGACTGGTGCAACCACTATGGAAATCAATATGGAGATACCTCAAAGAGCTGGGACTAGAGGTTCCATTTGACCCAGCCATCCCTCTGCTGGGTATCTTTCCAAAAGAACTAAAAGAATCATATCACAGTGATATATGCACACCTATGTTTATAGGGGCACAGTTTGTAATAGCTAAAACTTGGAAACAGCCCATTTTCCCACCAGTTGGAAACTGGATAAAGAAGATGCGGTTTTTCTATAAAATGGAATACTACTCAGCCATAAAGAATGAGAAATTACAGTCATTTGTAGGAAAATGGATATATATTGAGGATATACTCCTAAGTGAAATAAATAAGTCACACATGTGTAAATACCAAATAGTTTCTCTGGTGTGAAAAACTATAATAGTACATAAGATGCTGAGATAATTGACATTGTGAAATAGGAAGAAAAGGGCTAAAGGTGTAGGGAAAGTAGGAAGGGTAGGGAAAAAGTAATGAGGGAAAATAAAAAAATGTGAGAAAATGGAAGAAAAGTGTTTGTAAATGGGGAGGGTAGGAGGGGGTGAAGGGAGGGCAGGGACAATGGGAAAAAATGAGAACCAAGACCTGTCATGTAAAAGTGCAAGATCCCAATAATGAATGTAACTGTACTGTATACCTAAAATGTACCAATAAACTCAATAAAAAATAATATAGTAAATAAATTAGATTTATCATTGTTATTTTCATTGACCAAAACTAATGCATACAAACAGAATTTTAATGCTGAGATACCTCCAGCAGATAAAAAAGGGATATGCAGTCCTCAGGACAGCTCATATTTTTCTCCATTAAATCCTCTTCTGCCCTGCTTATGTTGTTTAGATTTCAAATTTACTTTTGAAGTTCTACTTGAGGCAAAAAATCTGGAATCTGAATCAAATATCCAAAAGAGGCCACCATGGCTAAGATGCTCTAGTGGTGTGATTAAAAGTATGATCAGATCTAAGTTCATAAAGTCAGCTCTGTCATTTACTGACGATGACATTATGTAAGTAATTTCTATGAGCTTTAGTACTCACATCTGCTGTTATGGTTTAGATTTAAAATATCTCCCAAAATTTTTATGTGTGCTGAAGATGACTGAATCATGGTGGTAGTATTAGTCATCAGTGGATTGATCCATTGATAAGATGACTAGTTCAATATGCTGTTCAGAGGTGTGGTCTTGTTGGAGGTGGATCACTGGGGGCATGACCTGGAAGGGTGTATTCCTGTCTCCTCTCTGCTTTCTGGCTGTCATGGGTTAAGCACCTTTTTTTTTTTATTTTTAACTGCCATGTTATTACTTGAAAAACATTTTAAATATTGACTAGAACCCAGCAAGTTGTCTGTGTTGGAGCATTTCCATTCTCACCTATAAAGAATTGCAAGGAAATCTTCAAGAGGCATCTTACTCTTCAGTTAGCAGTTACTTAGCATGCTGAGCTCCTTATCAGGGTCCTCCTCTTGAAGAGCACTGGTCAACTTTAGTGAAATTCTGAGTTTGAAAAAATTGTGATAGAATTATTTCAAAGGAATATGTGCTGAGATGTAACAAAAGATAGACCTGATACCTACTTTTTAACTATAATTTGTTGAGTCTCTTGTTCATATGCAGAGGAATTAAACTGCTGTCACTTAGAGAAACCTTTAAAAGTCTTTTCTTTCAAGTAATAGCAGTGTTCTTTCCTATGATTCATTTTTATATATTCATTTGCATAGAGTTCTGAGGAATGTTGTTTGGTTCATGTTGTTTGTTTGCATGCCTTGGTAAGACATAAATGCACACACTAGTCCAGCTATGTCTGTATTATTCTGAATTCTCTTTTAGCAGAATCTGGATTGAACAGATTTTTACCTTAGTCAAAGTTCTCCAACAGTACTCCACAGGCATGGCTCTAAATAAATGTTAGACAAAGAAAGTAGTAAGAAGTGAGGATAAAAGTGGGAAAAGGAAACAAAGGGGGAAAAAAAGTAAAATAATTCAACATAGTGGTTTGAAAAACGGATACTGAGTGTTCTCTGGACCTCTTGGTTGGGGTTGATTATCCTGGGTACAGTTGAGTCACTCATTCCAGGAAAAGGAAACTGGGTTCCAAATATATAGAAAACATAATCAGTCACTTGTTTATATTCAAGAAACATTCAATGACAACCTAACATTCGCCAAGCATTGACTAAGCATTGGAACAAATTCTAAGGGCAATATTTTCACAGCCACTGTCTTTCAAGAGCCCCCAGTACTGAGGGATATAATGACAATATACAATAGGGAAGATATGCTAGTTGCTATACAACCCAAAACCCTCTAAATCTCAGTGAATCAATATAATAGATGTTTATTTCTTACACATGTAACAATATGGTGCAGGTGTTTCTGATCACTTGGCAACTTTCCGCCAAAAGCCGATTCAAGGATCTAGGTTCACTCCATCTTGTGAATTCAACATCTTCAATGTTTCTTTCCAAAGTTATATTAAGAACACAAAATGGATACATATTGAAGATATACTCCTAAGTGAAATAAATAAGGCACACATGTATAAATACCAAATAGTTCTCTGGTGTGAATAATCTGCAATAATACAGAAGATCCTAACAATATTACTGACATTTAGAAATGGGAAGAAAGGAGCTAAAGGTGTAGGGAAGGTGGGGTGGGTAGGAGAAGGGTAATAACGGAAAAGAAAAAAATGTGAGAGAATGAAAAGATGGAAAAAAGTATTTGTAGATGGGGAGGGGAGGAGGGCGTGAAGGGAGGGCAGGGACAAGGGGAAAAAATGAGAACCAAGACCTGTCATGTAGAGGTACAAGATACCAACAATGAATGTAACTGTACTGTATCCCTAAAATGTACCAATAAACTCAAAGCTGAAAAAAAAAAAGAACACAAATAACCAACATAGAGAATGAAAGAAGGATTATCCCCACAGATTCTACAAACATCAAAAGGATATAAGTAAGCATTATGAAAAACTTTATGCCAACAAGTTCCACAGCTTAGTTGAAAGAAACAAATTCTTGCAAAAAAAAGAAAAAACACCTTCCCGATACTGACACAAAGTTTTTTAAAAATTGAATATCCCTACAGCTATTAAGTAATTGAATTTACTATTTAAAACCTTCCTGCAAAAAAACTCCAGACCCAGATGGTTTCACTGGTAAATTCTATCAAATATTTATGGAAGAAATAATTCCAGTCTTAAATAAAGTCTTTTGGAAAATAGAGGAGGAATCCTTTTCCAACTCATTTTGTGAGACCATCAAAACCTTAATGCCAAAACCAAATAATGACATTATTTTTAAAAAAAAAAGGGGCAGGGTAAGAAAGTTACAAAAATTCACTGAGCTTCATTTCACTCTAGCCAGCTAAGAGGAGAAAAGAGCAGAGGTGATTTCAAAAATGTTCTTATGGGCCAGGCCTGGAGACAGGATGCACTATGTTCACTCACATGCCCTTTAGATGAACTCAGCAAGATGGCTACACGTAATAGCAAAAAAGGTGGGGAAAATGTAATCAAGCTGTGTGCCCTCAAGAAGAGAAGAAAGACAACAACTGAGTGTTATAAAAGGCCATATGAAAAATATGCAAAGTGCTGATGTGGTGCAAAGAAAATAGCGTAATAGTGAAATGAATGAATGAATGAATGAATGATGAATGAACAGACCAGCTGCTGGCTACTGCTACAAGTAAGACTCCTTATAACTGTCTCTCCCTGCTGCAGATGAAGCAGTAGTGTACCGCAAGGAATACTGATTTACAAGGCTCCGTTCAGCGTTAACTTGTGGCTAAAACACTGGGTGCGCATTTACTTTTCTGTGGGACTTGGCAGCAAGCCTCATCTGGAATGAGATGTCACAGTTCCAGTTCGATGCTGAGTTAGTGGTGTTCTTCTGTAGTCACTTAAACCCCCCCCCCCATTTGCCTTTCTTTTCGTTTCTTTGAGAGAGTGAGAACAAGTGAGAGTGGAAAACTCCAGAAAAGCTCGTTGAATTTTATGGCAAACATTGTGTGGTCTCCCCGTATACATGAAAAGATGGTAGAGTTTGTTTTAAGCGATGGGAAACCTGTCTCACTTAAATATGAGCCACGTGCCTCTAACCCTTCCTCCACTTCTTAACTCTGTGCCATTTTCCTTAGATCTGCTTTCCTTATTTACATTCCTCATGCTACTATTTTTCTTTCCTTGTTTCCTGACCTACAACAACATGCCTTGTTTTCCTCCAAAGACCTGAAAGAAAGATATGGTTTCTAAGCATGGCTCAATCCAGACTACCATTGTCTGAAAATCAAAATGGGTGTTTCTTTCAGACACCAGGAGCCTACTTTAGAAGAGGAGATATATCACCATGGTGAAGAAACTTGAGAAACCTGGTCATTTAATGAATATCTCCCACGTCCCTATACCTCCTTTATAATTTCATCAGTAACCTGATTGCATCTGCAAGTATGATGAGTCAATTTCCACCATTTCTCCAACCCCCAAGTCCACTGTCTCCACTCTCAACATTTCTTGGCCACATCTTCCCTGAGATCCCACAATTTCCCTTATCTAAGCAGAATCTCTGTGTCTGCACTGAGCATTGTGAGGAGACCAGAATGGTGACTCAAGAATAACCTTGTGGCTGCCCCACACGTTTTCTTCTGATGGTGAGTTTACTTTCTAATGCTGCTTTGGCACTTGTACAGCCTCACACATGCCCTTGCACACAGTAGGTTCTCAAAAAGTATGTGTTCATTTGATTTAGATCAAACAAAGATAGGATCACTAGTTAAAAAGCAAATATCCCAAACAAAGATGGTGCTAAAAGTGTCTTGAATCATTAAATACCTGCATTTGAATGGTGTTTCCTGTTCCAGTTTTTTTGTTTGTTTGTTTTGTTTTGTTGTTTTGGTACCAGGGATCAAACTTGGGATCTTGTGCTTGCAAGGCAGGCGGCGGACCACTGAGCTAAATCCCTGGCCCCTGTTACAGTTTTTTGATTAGGACTAATAGCATAAAATCTGTAGCAAAGAAGAGATGGTAGAGAAAAACGGAACCCATCCAAAGTGGGGAAAAAAGAACATTGAGAGAGATGGGAATTATTCTTTACCCTGTTTATGCAAAACTATCAGAGTTCAGAGAACACTGCTCTGTGATTACTAGCACAGCCAAAACAGGCTTTGTGGAAGGAGAAAAACTGAGGCTAAATCTTGAAGGCACCTGTTTGGTTGGATAGAAAATCAGAGAGCAAAGAGCTGTTCTGTCTGAGGAAACGGCTCAAGTAAAGATCAGAAAGCATGATGAAGTTTGACAAGATCAAGTCTTGCAGAGAAGGGTACTGGCATAGGTACGGAATGTTGGGAAGTGTAAGAAATATGGTGGGATAGTTATTATGAGATCCATTTATAGGAAGCTTAGAAAGGCAGGCAAAGGAGTAGGAAACTGTTACATGTTGGGTAAATACTTGAGTGTTATTTAGGAGATATCCCATCAAGGGGAACACTTCTTAACCTCTAACATGACTCACTATTTCCATGTAGTATTCTTGTGAAATTAAGTGTTATTTGATCAGCAGGAACCTAATCTTTGCATAAGCCAGAGACTATAGCCTTGACCTTTCCCCTTTGACCTTAAACTAATCTGTTTGTCATAGCCCAGTCCTATGTTAGAGTCTTCTATAGTTCCGCCTATTCACTCATTATTCATATAGTAGTTTTGTTTGACTGTTTGAGTGCTTTCTCATTTTATGTTACTTTGACAAGTACGTGAAGCCCAGGTTAAAAATTCTCATATCGAGGGTGAAGGGAGGTTTCCGCCTATTCACTCATTATTCATATAGTAGTTTTGTTTGACTGTTTGAGTGCTTTCTCATTTTATGTTACTTTGACAAGTACGTGAAGCCCAGGTTAAAAATTCTCATATCGAGGGGGTGAAGGGAGGGCAGGGGTAAGGGGAAAAAATGAGAATCAAGACTTGTCATGTGGAGGTACAAGATCCCAACAATGAATGTAACTGTACTGTATCCCTAAAATGTACCAATAAACTCAATTAAAGCTGAAAAAAAATTCTCATATCGTATCAGTGTTGCAAAAGATTATGCAATTATCTAGCTACTATCACACAAATACTATCCAAAATAATACACCAACCACTAGGATGACATAGGAAAAGGAGAAATGCAATCACAAAGAAGCAACATCAGGGACTTCAGAAGTCTAGATCATAAGTAGCTTTGCAACTTTTGCCCAGGTCTCTTGGAACATCTTTTCTGGGGACTCAGTTACATGCTGTGAGGAAGCCCAAGAAAAAGGGCCAGTGTGGAGAGAAACCAAGGACTTAGCCACCTGGCCAGATTGTCAGTCCCAGCTGTGCACTGCCCTACCAGCCATGTAGGTGAGTCATGTGGGAAGCATATCCTCCAGTTTCAGTCAGGCCAACCGGGCTAATGGCAAAGTGGCAGAGACAAGCTGTCCCGCCCAAGTCAAGACCAAATGATAGATTTATGAGTAAAAAAATGATGGTTGTTTTAAGTTACTAAGTACTACAGTAATTTCTTATGGACAACACATAATCAAAATATATATGTGGAAGCCAACTTTGTGTCCCCTCACACAATTTATAAACATACAAAGGAATTTCTACTAACGTGTAATCTGAGTGTGTGTGTGCCATGGATTGTCAACTCAGCCAGGCAAGCCTTCTGCAAACTTCCCTAAAGAGCCCATATGGAATATGTCTCAGTCCCAGATACCTTGTGTGCCAATTTATTAATCAGTACCTCAATGATGATCAGTATCTCACTGTGGCACTGAACTGTATTATTCCTTTTTAAAGTCTGGGCGTCATTAAAAGTGAAGATAGTGAGAACTTCAGTCACAATAGCAATCTTTAGAGATGACTACAGAGTTGGGAAATCTCAGATCTCAGGATATGAACAGACTTCTTGGATTCTTTACTCCACACTGTGGAGTAAAGGTCGAATAACCATCTGCCAATCAACTGAACATCAACCTACTTTATCTTCCATGTAAAGGCTATGGTCCTCTCACGGGGACGAAATAGTGTAGGAAGTGGGGCCACAAAGGTAACAGGTGTTTGCAGCTCTTTCTCCTTTAGACTCGCACTTTTGAGAAGTTAATGTGCATATAAATCACTTGGAAATACTGTTTAAATATGTATTTGATCCAGTTAGTCAGAAAGCCTGAGCTTTAACATTGCTAACAAAACTTCCACTGGTAAGCCGTTGCCACTGGTCTGTGGACCACACTTTAAATAGTAAAGATTTAACCACAGCATTAATAACGCACCTTCAGTTCCTCTTAGAAGAAGCACCTTCCAAAGACTGAGCCTGTGAAATAGTCTCCTACCTCATCACCACCTTCTACATCACTCCCATCATCACCTTCATTAACACCACATCTGTCACCTCCCCTGCCAAATTCATCTCCATCACTTTTACTACCACTACCATCTCCATCACTACCACCCCCATTGCCACCTCTATCACCACTCTGTCACCATTATCACCACTACTACCAACATCTCCAACACCACTATCATTAAGGCCAACACCCCTACCATCCCCAACACCTCAGTGTTTCCCATTATAGACAGTCACAATTGCTTAAATGACTGATCATCAATTTATGCAAATACACTCTTACTTGACATCCAAGAAACCATTCAACCAATGAATAAGATCACTAAAATCAAAGACTGTGATTTCTAACAAATAACAATAACCATAGTGATAGTTGGTAGTTCCTCAAGAACAGTAATGGCAGCAGGGAATACCAACTCCTTCTGAAATAGGGAGGCCTATCTGATTCAAACTGCTAAAGCACAGAATAAAACCAATGAACAAGGTGAATCTTAATAAAAATGTCATGGTTGTCATGACACATTTGCCAAAATACTCACCTCCATGTAAGCACATTTAGTCCTTTAGAAGAGTTCATACATTTGGAGTTCATATATATATGAGTTAAGTTTACAGCTAAAACAGGTAACTTCTCTGGTACATAAAATTAAAAACAGAAAACGGGGATTGTTTTTGTGTAATCATTCTTTCTTCCCAAGGAATATCTCTGGGATAAGCTGCCAAATGTACTTAACTTCTGTGTCCACCAAATTCTCATCCCTGGTGAATTTAATTTTCATTTTAGAAATGAGAAATCCGCCCAAACAGTAGCAGCATGAGTTTTAGCCTCTTCTGTACTGCTAGGTAAAGAGGCTCTGTAAACAAAATGTGGACAGCAGTGATTTCCGTTACTAGCTTCCCAAATGAAGGACTGGGAAGGCAGCAACTCAGCCTAGTCAAAGGGAACCTTCTGGGCTTTCAGAAGTGATTACAGTGAAGTTCTCTAATTGCTTGTGTGTTTTATTAGGTAGATCCCATTTGAGTCCAAAATCACATGTCATGTTTAAATGTTATTTCTGTAAACTGTACAAAATGATAATTTTCCAGTAAAGAAAAAAGATGCCATCAAATAAGGAGAGATATGAAATGAGATCGTTCCCCTTCTTTGCAAGACAGATGTTATTTTTGGCTCTTCTGTATAATGTATTCCACATTATAGTCTCTTTTTAACCAAACACTAGGAATAGCGCATGCTTGCACACAGTGCACCAAAACCATTATCAGGAAAACTTTTTACTAACACTGACTACTCTTCAGCTCCCTGGTGCAGAAGTCTCAAGCTGTCAGCGGCAAACACGGCCCATTATGCCAAGGAAGCACTTATTTTTTTTCATTCATCTAATGAGTCGAGTTCTTGCAATAGAAAGAAAGCTGTATATTTCCTTCAGAACCTACCCCAGAGGGGGGAAAATGTTATTTTTTTCTCTTATCTTTCCTGTGGAGTTCTTATCCTTTAATGTTGACAGATTTCATAAGATTTTAGGTTTCCTTTTCTTTATCAGTTTCTTTAGAAAAATGTGAAGAAAGAAGAAAGTAAAGATGGTAGAAATATACACAGAAAAAAAAAGATATCATTATACCATCTGAGTATTTTATCTCCAAAATGTTTGGTGCTGTGTAACTATCAGCTGAAACTAATTATCTCCAAACTAAAACATCTTCATTCTGAACTAGGGTGACAAGAATGTGACCAGCAATGAATAAAATGTACTGGCTGGAATCAGGCAGCAGATTTGCAAACCAGTGTGTGCAGAGAGAGAAATAAATGATTCCTGTTAGGCCAATTCAATTTTCAGTTTGTCATGATAGAGAAAATAAATAATTTGACCTTAGCCAACTGCTAAAGCTTTGTGGCTTTGTTCAGGTATTTATTTTACTTTGTAGTTTTAAAGATGGCATTTTGCCCTTCAACAGCCTGGGGGCAATGCCAGCTAAGATAAAGAATTTACAAATATTACTTAATGAACCAAAAGCCTCGATACATGGGACAGAAAACTACACTTCATAAACTTTGATGCTTTTCAGAGTGGCTGACAGAATTGTGAGGAAAGGACTTCACGGAGTCATGTGCTTTCCTGCTTCAAAGAAGAATGTGTGAGAGTTTGAGGCGATTTCTGAGGCCACACTGGGTTGCTTTTTCCCCAGGAGTGAAAAATGGTGGTGGTGAGGACCCCAGAGGCAAACATTCTTTCTCAAATCCACTGGGAGCATAGTCAGACAGGAAATCAAAGTAGCCAAGAGGATCATAAAGATTTCTCCCTGCATTCCCCCTGTATCTTGAGGTCCATCTTCCACCCCATCCTAGTGCAAGTGTCCATTCTCTCCCTTACATCCCTGGCAGCAAAGAGCTCTTCAGTGCTCCATGGAACTAAAAAGGTCCTTATCTATAAGCAACCAGTCTTCCTTGCCGTGGGCTGAACATTGCCCCACCCCTGCAACATCAGCAGCCTACTTGGAAGTCACCTACAGCTTCAGAGAACAGTTCCCAGATTTGCCAAAGTCTCTTCCCCTCAAACACTTGCATTTTTCTCTGCCTAAAGTTTGCTCTGGGCTCGGGGGTATACTTAACTCTTGAACCAAAGAGGCATGGAAGTCGGTGAATGAATACTCAGCTTTCTTGTCCCTTGGTGGAACAGCTGTTTTGGTGTGTTCTGCCCAGTCTCTCAGAAAGTTTGTGAGGAAACTAACTGCTCACAGTGGAAATACACCCACCAATGTTCTTTTCATGTCTCTTATCATGCCTGGCTTTGGGGCTTACCTCCCAAATAACTACTGACACCCATATCTTTGTTTCAGTCTACTTTGGAGGGGACTCTGAACTAAGATACATATCTGAGCAACTTTATATTATATAAAGTTACTCTGGGTGAGACTCTGGCACTCAGCTCATGCCCAACTACATGGTATGTCACGGGCAGCCTGTTTTGAAATATTTCAACACCAGTAATGTGATATTACCTAAGTGTTGATTTAAGCTACAATCTAGAGATGACCCGGTGCTTGTATTTAGAAAAACTCACACTTGAAAGGCAACTTTAATAAACCGTCTCCTTTCGGTATTAGAAGCTTTACTAATTCACATAGTGAATTTTATTAGTACAGATAGTGATATTCAAGATAAGTGGGTGACTTAAATATATTTTTGGGACCTTTTCTGCTTGTTTATGTACAGGCTATGGGAGTTAGTAAATTTTCATGGGTGGTGCTATTGTTGTGCTACTAAAGGCTTAAGAACAAGTTGTTAAACAATAGGCCTTCCAGAAATTGTCTTGCTTGCTAATTTCTGTAGTATAATTGTTCTCATTGTAGCCAAACCACCAACATAAAGCCATTGAACATGGAGTTGGTAAGGGATATACACTATCACCACTGTAGACAGGTAGAAGTCTAAATAACACACCCTACTTTGTATTCCTAGGTGTTGTGTTCTGCCACTGGTTCCTAGGGTTCCCGGTTGCCTTGTTCTACTAGAAATTAACTGAATACACAATGGAAAGCCATTCCATTAGACTTGGATAGATGCTTCCAGCACGTGGCAGTGCTCTAAAAAGTACAGAAAGTGCAAGTCAGTCCTTAAAGAATATTGACTGTTGTTTTATATAATGAAAGACTTGAAAGTAGGCATTTAGGCCAGCTCTGATCACCTTCTTTAACATATGCTATAGGTATACAGGTGGTAGGTCCACCAAGTTATGTGGGGTAAGAGGGGTACATCCCAAATGCAAGGAATAAATGGTCTGCTTTTATTATCTCAGGTAATTCTAAATAATATTGGTGATCAACAGTTCTGCCCTACTGTGGGAAGCCATTTCTACCATCTCTTTCCTTTGGCATGTCCCTGAACTATACTGCTAGGACTTGAAGATGAAAATGATGAGTAAGAGCCATTCTCAAACTTCAAGGAGAGTGTAGTCTAACAATACTATCTAATAAAAAAACTGTTTGAGGGCAGGGGATTTGGCTCAGTGGTGCGGCACCTGCCTTGCAAGTGCAAGGTCCTGAGTTTGATCCCTGGCACCAAAAAAAAAACAAAAAACTATTTGAACAATCACCACGATTTCATAGGAGCTTAATCAATTTCCCTAGATGCTTTACATATATAATCATCTCATGTAATCTGATTGGTAAAATAGATCTGAAATTAATTATTGCATAACAGAAGTCACAATGACAGATATATTCAAGATTCAGGCTGTAAGCCCAAATTGGCAGTGATTGCCTGGTCTGGAGCATGGGGAGAGGTAGAAGCAATGAAAGCGTCTGGTGGGATGATAAAAAAGTCTGATTCCCTGCTGACTGGTCTGAGCAGTTGTCTCACCTTGGCTCTACTTCTGGACTCAAAGCTTTATTTGATTAAGCCACTGCATTTATGCTTCTGTTACAACCAAATGTAATCCCAAACCTTGCACTGTATACCACTGATTCACCTAGTAAGACATACCTCTGTAAGAAAAACACATCAGAATCAGAATAGGGGCATCTCAACCTTCCTACTCTTTTAATCACAAACACTACAAAAAGTAAAAGTGAACAAAAGCCACTTGGCTGATAAGAATATTCAAAAGATGAAAATGGCCAATTCTATATTTAAATATTTAAAATAGTTGAGACCAGTAAACATGATGATTTCCAGACTCCTTTAAGATCCAGGAATTCCTCTTCTCCCTCCCCCCACCCCAGTACCTGGGATTGAACTCAGGACCTTGCACTTTCAAGGCAAGTACAACACCACTGAGCTAAATCCCTGGCCCTTGAGCTAAATACCCAGCCCAAGATCCAGAAATTCTACACTTTAATCATTCCAACTAATTAATTTGCATCACCTTGAATATAGTGAGGATATGAAACCATGGAACTAATATTTAGATGGGGTGGAATGGTCACAATGTAGGAACCTATCTATATGTGAGAAGTGCTAAGTGAATCTATGGTGCTGAAAGGGGCTGGAAATGTGATCACACATGCAACCATGGCCTTTGCAAATTTTTGCAGGACCTACTGTTCATAGAGAGCAAAGTGGAAGTGAGTTACAAAGTATGTAGGATACAAATGGAAGGTAGGAGTGCCCACCCACCTACACATAGAGGTAGCACTTCATAGACTCTGAAGGAAAAGAACACTTCTCCCTCAGGACTCGCTCAAAAAAAGGAAGAAGAAATCTGTGGGCTTATAAGTGCCAGATTTCTGACAGTACATCCAGAAGAGTACAGATCACTGGGGTTTGTGCTAACCCCCTATTGTGCATAAGTAGGGCCATGTTCAAATTTCCTAATGTGCCATGTGTAAACTTCAGTTGAATTGAATGATAAATGCCACCTGTAACAAGTATATTAAGCATGTCAAGGTAAGCACTGTAAGCAGGTCCTCCAAGGAGAAATGTGGTGCGATGTCTGTTGAGTTTCTTGACACCTGACTGATGGGGTTACAAGAAGGAACGACAGGACACAGAGGGACATGGTCCTAGAATGCAAAACCAGAATACATGGGCCTTTGCCAAGAACCAGATTTTGGTTTTATAGAACAGTTCTACTTATTTTTTTTATTTCTGTGTAATTATTTTCTACTTTTATCTTTATTAATTTTGTCACTCCACATTCTTTGAATTTATTTTCTAAGATGTATCCAGTTCTTTGACTTCAAAGTATATTTCATTTATTCTTTGTCCTCCTCACCTTTCCTAATAAGAACAAAGATGATATTGGGGAGGGGAGGAGGAGGTGGAGGGAGGGTAGGGACAAGGGAAAAAAATGAGAACCAAGACCTGTCATGTAGAGGTACAAGATCCCAACAATGAATGTAACTGTATTGTGTACC
>NW_022900913.1:29407765-29452813 GCF_012274545.1 Fukomys damarensis | reverse complement strand
GGTAGGGGGTAGGGACAAGGGAAAAAAATGAGAACCAAGACCTGTCATGTAGAGGTACAAGATCCCAACAATGAATGTAACTGTATTGTGTACCTAAAATGTACCAATAAACTCAATAAAAAGAAAAAAATAATAATAAATAAAATGAGAAAATGATGATACTATTTCCCCAAGTATGGTCATACCATTGATTGTCTTTCTAAGTTTTTTTTTTATTTCTGCTTTAACCCAAGTGTTACAAATTTGTTATTAATATTAAGAAGCATGGTTCAAAGAGCATGGATCATTTTTATTATATTTTTTCTGGGATTTTTCCTTCATTTTTAATTTTAATGCTTTATGATCAGTAAACATAGCTTGAGTGACTTTATAAAAATTCATTAACCTTTTCTAATTCATGATCAATTTTTTCTGAATATTTAGTGTGCTTTTGAAAGAATGCATTGTTAGCTATATATGTCAGATTTATCCATTGTACTTTTAACTTATTTTTAATGTACTTGCTTTATTGATTTCTTTAAAAATATATGATAAAGTCTATTGTGATTGTGGAGTTATCCCTTTATCCTTATATTTTCTATTTACTTTACAGTGTTGTAAAGGTTTGTTTGATTAATATATCTTTGATCACTCTGAAATATTTTTCTCTGGCCCCTTAATAATAGCTGCCTTAAATTCTCTTTTGTCTGACATTAGTATTGCTAAATTTGTCCTATTCTAGTTAGCAGTTTTCTTTTACACTTTTTCTGTTCTTTTCATTTCAACCTTTATGTGGCTTCAGTCTGCTTATGAGAGAGAGCAGAACATCCTGTTCTGGACAGTGTGACCTCTAGCCTGTCTTCTATGATCTGGGTGAAGAACAAAATGTGCTGTCCCTCAGGGAAGGTCTTTAGTCAGTGGGCCCCATTTGGAGCCCATTAGTTCACCTGGATGTCACAGCCACCAAAAATCCCACCCAGCCTCTCCCCAGGAACTGCTCAGAAACAGGAACTTTCTGCTCCTGTCGAAAGACAGACACATTAGCTGCTCATCTCCTGGTCATGGGAGAGGCAGAGGAGAAAGAGGGTACAGATGGTCAGCAGGTCTGGACGCTTCTGAGCTGAACTCTGATGAATCATGCTTTCAAGGGGACTTCTTGCAAGGCCGCTGGAAGCCACCAATCTGGGACAGAAGCGTGCTTGGATCCATGCCCACCTCCACACAGGTTGTCTCCTGTATGAGTTTTGAGCTGTGATTTCTTTCCTCAATCTGATCTCAACTATCTTCCCTCTTTCTGGTATTGATAAATTTTTTTTTGGCTGACTAAACCCTACTTTACTGTTTCCCAGCATGATTTTAAAACCAATTATTTTTGCCATTTCTAGGGATTCAGAGTGGAACAGAAAGGTTGTGAGGATTTCCACAACGCTTATTATGTATTTTTATTCCTTTAGGCCTGATTACCCAAAAGGGCATTCTGGAGCAAAGTAGAACATACTGCCAAACTGTTTTCCTTAGAAATTTTGCTCATTGTTTAGAAAAGAATGAGAATTTATATATTAAATTCTCTAGTCAGATAGTTGACAGGTTATTATATTGTCTTACAAAGGTATAATTGAAATAATACATTGTACATATTTAAACTATAAAATTTGATAAATTGTGGCCTGTGTGTACACTTATGAAATGATGAGCACCATCAACAGAATGAAGATAAGCCACAACCACCAAAATTGGCGGGTACCCTTTTAAAGTCCCTCCCTCCGCCCTTCCCGGCTCCGCAGGGCCCCCAGTGTTCCTTGGCTTGTGGCAGCATATCTCCAACCTCTACCTCTCTCTTCACATGGCTATCTTTCTTCAATGTCTTTGTTTTCTGGTGGTGTTTACCCTCCCTACATCTCCCTTCTCCTCTCTCACAAGAACATCAGCCGTATTAGATTAATGACCTGTCTTATTCCATTTTGACCTCATCTTAATTTACACATGAGTTATACCTGTAGCTTTCAAATAAGTTTCTAGTAACAGTTTCAACAGGTTAGGACTTTAATATATCTTTTTTAAACATATCGCAACCCATAACACCTATGAATATGTTCATCTTATATTGCAAAAGGGACTTTGCAGATGTGATTAGGTTAAGGATCTTGAAATAAGAATAAACACTACTCTGGCTTATCTAGGTGGGCTTAAGACAGTCACAAGGGTTCTTATAAGAGAAATGCCATAGTTCAGAGTGAGAGGAGATGTGACCATGAAGGAAGTTAGAGTGATACAGGCACAAGGAATGCAAGTTGCCCCTAAAGCTAAACAGGCAGAAAAATGAATTGTCCTTCAAAGCCTCCAGAAGAAATGCAGCTCTGCCAACACTTTATGGCCCATTTCAGACTTCTGACCTCCAAAACTATAGTCTTTGTTTTTAGCCACTAACACTGTTGTAATGTCATGGCATCAACAGGAAACTAATACATGTGAGCTCATCAAATATAGAAAATTTTAGCCATTGTGTCTTCAATAATTGTTGCCCTTCACCCTTCTCTCCTTCAGGGACATCAATTACATACATATGAGGCCTCTTCAAGTTGCCTCATAGCTCACTGAGGCTGTGTTTATTTTAAATCTTTTCTCCATTTAATTTCTGATAGTCAGTACTGCTATGTCTTCCAATTCATGAGCCCTTTATTTTGCAATGTCAAATCTGCTGTTAATGACACCTAATTTATTTTATACCTTTGATGTTATAGCTTTTACCACTAGAACGTTGATTTGGATTTTTTCTATTTAAATATCTTCCACGTCTCTACTGTGCTTTTTGAATGTATAGAACATAATGGAAAACTGTTTTAATATCCTGTCTGCTAATCCTGACATCTGTGTCAATTCTGAGTCCATTTTGATTTCTCTTCTCACTACAGATTATGTTTCCCTGATGTATTAGTTGAGATTCTCTAGAGGAACAGAATCGATATAAGATATGTATATAATTATACAATGGGATTTATTAGGTAGACTATAAAGATCAGGAGCAGCAGAGACCACAGTGGCTATTTACACACGGGAGAGCCAGAGGGTCCAGTAGATGCTCAGCCAAAGAAATGTAAGCCACAGAACAACAGAGATCAAGGATATGGAACCAACTAAAGCCTGGAAGGTCACTGTAAAGTCACCAGTGAAGTCTGCACTAGAATTCTAGAGAAACTGGACACTATCATCCAAAGGCAATGATAAAGACTCTTCCAAAATGAGAATACTTCTTGCTTTTATTTTTTTTTCTTTTTATTCTGTCCAGATTACAAACCTATTGTTTGGTGCGACCCACATCCAGGGTCTTTCCTCCCTGTGTTTGCTGGCCTATATGTCTGTCATCCACAGACACATCCAGAATTTACTAATGCCCTAGGCTTTTCTTATTAAAGTCAAGCTGACATATCACTATCAACAGTAGCCCCTAATTTTTTGCATACCTGAAAGTCTTTATCATATTCCTGTCCTTATAAATTGCACCTTTTCTGGTGCTAGGTATTCTTGTATCCCTGTCAGTATTTTTGAGGTTTAGTCTGGGGTACTACTAAATTACAGAGAATTTCAGTTTAGTCCTTTTTTGTTGTTGCTTTTAAGTCTTGTTAGGCAGGACCAAAGCAGTGTATAGCCTAGGGATGATAATCTCTCAGCACTGAACCAAGACTTTCCTGAGTACTCTACCCATGCCCTGTGAATTATAAGGCTTTCTTCCAGCTGAGTGATGGGAACAGTCCCTAACACTGGCCCTGTCGAAGAACCAGATGTTATTCCTTCAAATGCTTTTGTATGACCTCTTTTCCTTGCCTCTGGTAGTTTCCTCATATACACAGGCTAATATCCTCTGCCTTAAAAATTATTTTGCATGTTATATCTTTCTTTGCTTCAGGTAAGAAAATAAATCAAGCCTTTTTATTCCATCTTAATTTTAGTAAAGCTAAACTTCTTTCTTAGTTTGAGAAGTTTGTCTTCACATAACTCCAGTATTTAATGCAGAGAGAAAGCAGAGCTCCAGTGACTGCAAGTGAATAGCTGGCCTGGAGAAACCTGCCTGTGTATCTGTTTCTTTAATGTGCTCAGCAGTTCCTAAGGGCCTGCTCCTGATTCTGAGAGATTTTATGGGGCTCAATTTGAAAACTACTAGATCTAGTCAAACTCCTCTTCTCTAACATTTGATAAAACTGGTACCCAAAGTGGTTATATCACTTGCCCAAGTTACAATTGAGACTATAAAATGAGCAGGAACAATGACTGCATGTGAGTAAAAGCTTCACCAATGATAGCAGTTGTTACTAGGTCTATTCTGCTATTTTTAAACTTTCAGATGACTGATCATGACAATACAAGTGGGAAAGACCATGAGTTTACTGAAAGGATCTGGCACTAGTGGGTCCCCATTAAACCTTCCCTTTTTACTCACGTTCACTTCCTGAAGTCCGTCTGTCTCCTGGGAGTATCCTCATGTCCCCAGCTGAGCTCACAAACCTCTCCCAAAGGACAAATTTGTGTAAATGACCCAGAGCTAAACATTAGATCCCAGATCCCTGAATCACAGGAAGAATTCTGACCTTGTAGTCCATCACCTCCCTTCCACTGGTAAAACTCTAAAATCCAATGAAATGGTGTTCTTTGCTATCCACCAAATATTTAAAAAGAGATTTTACCTAGAACAGTGTGTTTGAGATTGTTGGCAAGATCTCCTAGAAGCACAGGTGGTCTCAATCCCTCACTAAATCAGCACAGATTCCACTTTGCCTTGAACTTCGTGCAGTAGGATGTGAAGCGGTGATGTTTAGGACACCAGCTCAAAGGAGGAGTTGGTGATCAAATATGAATAAGGCTCTGGTCTCCCATTGCAAACAAGACAGGAAATGTATGGGTGCCAAGAGCTGCTTACTCAGGCATCAAAAAACTGGGTGAGCCTGGATTTGCCACTCAATGAATCTCAAATTCCTAGATTTAAACAGTACTCACAGAACCTGTGCCTGATTGCTTTCCAGAGAATCTGGAAGTTATAGCTGGATTTTAAAACAATTTGTAAATTACTTAGAGCTTCTTGAAGGTAGGATAATATAAAAATATGTGGTATTACTATCATGTTAACTATACCTTAATATGGTTAGCCATACTTAAGTACACTAACCACACTTAAATATTTACAATATTACATTGAGAGGAATTACGTACAAATGCTTAATGTCTTCTCCAGTTAATTTCCCAAACCCTAAGGAAGTTCAGTACTTAAGAGTTTTACTATATTGCAATCCACTGTAGCAAAGAACTTGGGATACATTTAGAACTCTTTTCATATCAATAAGAACTGAAAAGCAATAGTTAATTCCCATGGTAGCCATCATCACATTTCCCAGACACAGAGTGTGTTTTATTTTTTCTCCTGTTCTTCCCAAGTTCAGTCTGCAGAGCTAGTTTCTCCCATACTCATTCACCCTGCACATTTCCAATAAACTTTTTGGAGCCATTTTTAGCTTAGCTTGCCCAATTTTTTGTTCAAGGCAAGAAGGACCTGGACTATTTTTGAGTGGTGAGCCATTGCTACAGGAACTACAAGAAAACAGAGGCACAGAACAGATATTACTTTCCCTAAAGAAATCACCTCTTTACGTACCGAAGGCTTTCTTTTCATAAGATTAAATTTAATTCCAGAATTCTTTACTGGAACTGGAGGAAAAAAGAGATGCACATCAGGAAACAGCTGAATAATATGAATCTGGAGTATGCTCCCCTTAACTAGAGCAAGTTTTTGCCTTTAACAAAGTCAGAAAGGACCCAGTCTTTGTGGCAGGAATCTTGGAGGCAGGGAAGACTCCAGGAGGTCCTTCCAGTAAAGATCAGCAGGCCCAGCTTCCAGGAGGCCAGGGGATCAGGAGGCACCCAAGTGCCCCCATGAGACAATGGCTACCATATCATGAGGCCACCCAACTCATCATTATAAAGATAAAGAAAGGCCCAGCATGTCGCAAAATCTTCATCACCGAGCTGAGAAGTCAAAAATAGAAATGGAGAAAAACATTTAAAAGGGGTGACATCAAAGTCTGAAGGACAAAGGACAGGGAGCAGTGTCACCAGAACCTGGCAATGGGGGCAGCCACAGGAGAAGGGCTGCTCACAGGCACTCTGGCTTTGACTAGATGAACTCAGCGATTATCAAAGCTGTGGCTGGAAGAGGGAATGTGAGGCTCAGTCACAGTCTCTTTTTTTCCCCTGGAATTTCCTGCCAAGGCCTCCCATTGGTTAAGCCTATTGGAAAGCAGAAAGAAACAGAGAATTTTGGAGTTATCTGTATCTTATATCTTTATTATTTACAAATTATAAATCTTTATATGGGTAACTTTAGAGTAACAAGGACTAGATAGACATTCTACCTTTCACAACTGTAAGCCCAGAGAAATAAAGCATATGAAGCAAGCTTTTAAACAAGGTCATGCTGATTAGCTTCTCCTTGCCATGACAAAATATTTTGTGATGAGCAACTTAAAGGAAGACAGATCTTTTGCATACGGATTTCAGAGGTTTCAGTGCACGGTCAGCTGGCCCCACTGCTTTTAGGCCTGCGGTAAAGTCAGAAACATCACGGCGGAAGGGTGTGGTAGAAGAATGCCGTTCACTTCGTGGAAACCAGGAAGCAGAGAAAGTGACACAACTAGAAAAGAACTACAGAGGTTTACAGCAAGGGGTCCCTTATGCACAAACATGAGAAATCTGTTCCAGGATGAGAAAACAACCACTGTAAGATGTAGGTAGAATAATTAACTGTTGGAATTCAAATAGGCTGGGAATCATTTATGGTCCCATTAGCCAGAGTGAAAAGTCTTGCCATACGATGTGGGCTGAGCCTGAAGATGGCCCTTCTCCTCCTCCCCACTCCCTTTCTCCTCCGTAGACTAGATAGTCAGACAGAGAGTCTATATGACGAAGATTGTAGACCCTGGATGGCACAGCCCCAGGAGACAGTAATGTTATGTACCCTTCTTCCTTGTTCCCTTTCTGTACATTCCCTGATCACGAGACAATCACTCTACATTCAGCCTGGGCCACGAAGACCACATAACACTAGTTACCCCACCTTTTCTTCCTGTTCGTCTTACACTATAAATAAAGAGCACGCTGGACTCCAGGTGGCCATTAGCTCAACAAGTTATAGTTCTACCTGGACCCAGCTTTCAAGCATTTAAAAAAAAAAGAACTGAAAGAATTTCAGTACAACATGGCTATTCACCCAACACAATAATCCAATATGTTCTCAGAGACATTGCCAATAAAGAGAACTTAGTGTCCTTTCTGAGGAACTCAATATTGCCACTTTGTCCAGTTCTGTAGGAGAAAAAAATTACTAACTAGTTTGATTCATTTTTGTGATCTAAATGTTATTTTATATAAATATTTGCAAGTTCAGCCCTCAAAAGATGAGCTTCTAAAGCTGTGTCTTCAATTCAGCATAGCAAGATGACATCAAGTGGTTGGTAATTTTATAATTTGAACTTCAAGGCTGATGTCTCAGCCTTATGAGTATGAATGAACCCTTGAGAATTGTGCTGCACAACCAGCTGCACCATACATGGATGTCTTTATTCTACTTTAATACTAGAAAGAGGAAAAAAAAGTGAACCAGGAAAGGATATATAGGAGTTAAAAATGTATGAAAATATAAAGTCAAGAATTCTTCAAAAGGTAATAGTTGTGTGCTATATACATATTCTACATTTATGGATCTATATATAAAATATACTACATTTTCCTCACATTATTAATATATATTTAAAATATATGTGCTATACAGATACATTTACTGAACCTAATACTAGAAATATAATAGACACTCCATAAATATTTCAAATAGATAAATATAAATATACCTATTGTATATTTATATAAACATACATTTATATAACTAATAAATTGTCACAGCAGCACACTGTGGCAATGAATTGCTGCTGATTTTAATCAGAGTGAAGACAAAAATGTTATTAATTTAATCCCATCAGAAGTACCCACAAGGTTCAGAAGATTCCAGAAGAACCTACAATGTAAAATCTTAACTATTAGGTGTTATTTCTAACCAGCACACAGTTAATCTAATGTAACATGAATCAAAACATTAACTCTGAAAAGCCTGTTCACAAAGACAATTGTTTTCCTTTTTCCCCTTGTAACAGGGAAGGGCCACTCTCTAAGAAAAATGGTCATCATGGAATGGAGGAGTTTTGGTCTAAGAAGTCCAGCTCTGGAACAAACAAATTGAGGGCACTTGGTCCAGACCCTTCTCTCCAGACATTAAATGCTTCTTCTGTAAACTGTATAGAATCCAACTGTAGTTGGATCTAACAATATAAGGCCCCTTTGAATTATGCATAGTTTTATACATTCAGTGTATCTATATCCTGGAAAAGTATGGTGGGGGGGTAAAGGAAAAATAAAAATACACTAATAGTTGGGTTAATATACTTGTCAACTAAATTTTATATTTAGTTCTGAGAAATCAAGGAAAAGTGAGAAAGGAAGAAATTTTTTTTCCTTGAGATATAACCTTTGGTGGTTATCATCCCTGCCTGAAGTGAGAAGATAAATTGTAAACTCAGGTCCATTGGGTCTTTACCTTGTATTCTTTATGTAAAAACTAAATATTCACATATGCTCATTTTTCATTGGTAGTGGAATGTCGCTGTGCAGTCACCTAGTACCATACAACTGAGGAAATAAAAACCTAGAGACATTAGTATTGCAGAGGCCACCCACCCAGCCATAAACAGCAGAGAGATTAGAAACTCTAGGGTTCCTGACCCCAGGGTCAGGTCTGTTTCAGGCCAGCAAGGCCAGCATGGGAGGGGGTCTGGACTCCAAAGAGTCCAACATCCAAGAGACCATGCAAGAAAAGCGGGAAGGCAGCCAAGCACCATAGTTTTGAGGGGCACATATGTGTTCCTTTTACTCAGCCCCATTCCTGTCACCACAATTCAATTTTAACTGGATGAATTAAGTATGAAGTTTACTTCCTCTTTTTCCCAGTGGGCAGGAAGCAACAGGATGGCTCCGGATGTCGTCCAAGATTGCTACTTGGTGATCTTGTGCTAAGAAATCAAGGCAGGTTAAACACTAGGAAAACATCTGGTTCCAGTGGAGATACCAATGGCACCTCAGAAATCTCAGACGTGTCCTGGGCCTATCAACTCCCCACTAAAGGCATCCTATCACCCAAGGACGAGCCACTGGAGACTGAGGTCACCAAACCAATGTGATTACAGGGAACACATTCTAAGAATAAATGCTGACAGGAATTGGTAGGAACATTTCCTCTCATCCTAGCCTCAGGAAAGACTTGTGACCCTGCTCACTGCAAGAATGGATATTCAGTCTTCGCTCTCACCAACAGTGGAAAAGCGTTCCTTTTTCCCCACAGCCCCACCAGCATTTATTATTGGTTGATTTCTTGATAGCAGCCACTCTTTCTGGAGTGAGGTGGAATCTCAGCATTGTTTTAATTTGCATCTCTCAAATGACCAAAGATATTGAACATTTTTCATACATTTATTTGCCATCTGTACTTCTTCATTTGAGAAGAGTGTATTCATCTTAGATGCTCATTTTTGGTTTGGGTCTTTAAATTTGGGGACTCATTTTTTTCAGTTCTTTTTATATTCTAAATAATGATCTTTTGTCTGAGGAATAGGTGGCAAAAAAATTTTCCCACTCTTTTGGTTGTCTCTTCACTCTGTTGGTGATTTGTGGGGGGGGGCTGTACAAAAGCTTTTTAATAAGATGAGATCCCTTTTGTGCATTTTTTGTATTATTTTGTGTGTGATCAGTGTTTTGTTCATAAAGTCTTTGCCTCTACTAGATTGAGTGTAGACTGTGGAAATTAGTGTTGAGATTTCTCAAAAAAACATGAGTAGAGGTTCCTACTATTCCCAGCTATACCCCTTCCTGCTATCTCCCTAAAAGAATCAAAAGCATCATACTTATATGTGTTCCTTTTACTCAGCCCCATTCCTGTCACCACAATTCAATTTTAACTGGATGAATTAAGTATGAAGTTTACTTCCTCTTTTTCCCAGTGGGCAGGAAGCAACAGGATGGCTCCGGATGTCGTCCAAGATTGCTACTTGGTGATCTTGTGCTAAGAAATCAAGGCAGGTTAAACACTAGGAAAACATCTGGTTCCAGTGGAGATACCAATGGCACCTCAGAAATCTCAGACGTGTCCTGGGCCTATCAACTCCCCACTAAAGGCATCCTATCACCCAAGGACGAGCCACTGGAGACTGAGGTCACCAAACCAATGTGATTACAGGGAACACATTCTAAGAATAAATGCTGACAGGAATTGGTAGGAACATTTCCTCTCATCCTAGCCTCAGGAAAGACTTGTGACCCTGCTCACTGCAAGAATGGATATTCAGTCTTCGCTCTCACCAACAGTGGAAAAGCGTTCCTTTTTCCCCACAGCCCCACCAGCATTTATTATTGGTTGATTTCTTGATAGCAGCCACTCTTTCTGGAGTGAGGTGGAATCTCAGCATTGTTTTAATTTGCATCTCTCAAATGACCAAAGATATTGAACATTTTTCATACATTTATTTGCCATCTGTACTTCTTCATTTGAGAAGAGTGTATTCATCTTAGATGCTCATTTTTGGTTTGGGTCTTTAAATTTGGGGACTCATTTTTTTCAGTTCTTTTTATATTCTAAATAATGATCTTTTGTCTGAGGAATAGGTGGCAAAAAAATTTTCCCACTCTTTTGGTTGTCTCTTCACTCTGTTGGTGATTTGTGGGGGGGGGCTGTACAAAAGCTTTTTAATAAGATGAGATCCCTTTTGTGCATTTTTTGTATTATTTTGTGTGTGATCAGTGTTTTGTTCATAAAGTCTTTGCCTCTACTAGATTGAGTGTAGACTGTGGAAATTAGTGTTGAGATTTCTCAAAAAAACATGAGTAGAGGTTCCTACTATTCCCAGCTATACCCCTTCCTGCTATCTCCCTAAAAGAATCAAAAGCATCATACTACAGCGATATATGCACACCCATGTTTATAGCAGCACAGTTTGTAATAGCTAAATCTTTGAAACAGCCCAAATCCCTATCAAATGATGAATGGATAAAGAAGATATGGGTTTTTTTTAAGGCAATGCAATACTACTTAGCCATAAAGAAGGATAAACTTGAGACATTACTTGGGAAATGGATGCACCTCAAGACCATACTCTTAAATGAAATAAATTTGACACATATGTGTAAATATCTCATTCTTTGGTGTGAGAAACTGAAAGTGTAAAGAAGGACCAAAAGGTATAATAGATATTGTGAAATAGGAAAAAAACATGTTCAAATGGAAAGGGGCCCAAGGGAGGGAAAAAGGGAAAGGAAGGATGGGGGAAAAGGAAAGGATGAGAAAAGAAAGGTAAAGTGAAAACAAAGCTTTTGTAAATAAAGAGGGGAAGAGGATAGAAGGGAGGGGAGGACAATGGGAAAAATAAGAATCAAGACATATCATGCACAGGCACAAATTCCCTATGATGAATGTGATCATTCTGCATAGCTAAACGGCACCAGTAAACTCAATTAATTTTTTAAAAGAATGGATATTCAGTAGCCCTTTTTCTAATCGAAGCAATGATGTCAAGTGGGCTACCAGAGGCCCTGCCTCTGACACTCCAGCCTCTAACATTCTTGGATCGAGATAAATCAAATCCATGATGCCAATTCATACACTCCATCTCTTTTGCTTGTAGGCCAAGTCCAAGGAGGGACTATGCTAACCCGCCTGACAGCGTATATGATCATATTTAGATAAGAAAATCACAGTCAAGCAGAGTGTGTTCCCACAACTGCAAACCCGGAGTCTGACTTTTGTTCTCAAACAGGTGCTGTCAGCCCTGTGCCCTGGATACCTGTGATGGCTAATTTCATCTGTCAACTTGTCTCGGCTGTGATGCATGCCCAGTTGATCAGTCAAACTCTACCCCAATGTTGCCGTGAAGATATTTCGTAGATGTGACTAACACAATCAGCAGACTTTAAGTGAAGAAGATCACCTTTCATATTGTGAACATGTCTCATTCAATCGCTTCAAGGTCTCTAGGACAAAGAGTAGGCTTCTCAAAGAAGGCAATCACATCACTTCTAGTTTGTTGGCCTGCCTTACAGTTTTCAAATTTTTGACTTTCCAAAATCTCATGAGAAATTTCTTAAGAAATCTGTTTCCTCCATTCCACCAGAGGCAGAGATCCTATCACGAATGCTAATGTATCTTATCTAGATATGTGTATATCTATCCCATGTATATGTGCATATTAATTCAGTTCTCTGGAGAACCCTAACTAATGCAGCCCCTCCGGAAACAGGGCTAACTAAGAAGCTTCCACATCCTCACAAGGCCTCTCCCTTGCAGAAGTATATGGGAGTTAGTGGTTGGTAGTAATCCAAAAAGGCAGAGACCTCCAACTACAGAAACCCACTCAACCCTCATTTTAGAGGTCTTTGGAAAGCTTCTAATTACAAATATAAGATCATAAAACAGACCTATTTTAAGAAAATAAACAGGAAAAGGTTTTGGAAGACAGGATCTTAAGGTGATTTAATGATCATTTTTAATCATCTAGAATGTGCTTTTCCATGCATGATTTCACTTAATCTGGCAATACCTCTTAGGAATATAATCATAAATTCAATTCTCATTAAATTCTAGTTACTTGAAATAAATGGAAAAAAAACATGGGGAAAAACAAGTTATGTTCTG
This sequence comes from Fukomys damarensis, assembly GCF_012274545.1. Classification (NCBI taxonomy): domain Eukaryota; kingdom Metazoa; phylum Chordata; class Mammalia; order Rodentia; family Bathyergidae; genus Fukomys; species Fukomys damarensis. The sequence continues at coordinate 29,440,065 of NW_022900913.1, read as the reverse complement.
CCACAGGAGCCCATATGATTTCATAGGAGTTTCTCTAGGTCCCTGGCATTGTGACTTTTACATAATTTATGTCATTATTAAAAGCAAAGAGAATGTCTAAAAATAGTTCAAACAACAACATCTTCCCTGGATTTTCATGGCAGGCCCGGAGTTTGAAATGGCATGTAAAGTCTACCCAAAAAAGATCTATTTAGAAATTGCAATCAATCATTTTCTTTCCTCTCCTCCTGACTCCTTTAATCTTTCTGGCAGTCTGACTTGAAGAACTCTATCCACCCACCTCATTTCCTGTGTGCACACACCCTTTAGACACAGACAAGCAGATCACTATCACCCTGGGAGTGATTGTGGACCTAATGTTATTTTTACCTTTTCTACTTTGCCCTGTTTCATTTGGAAGTCTCTGGATGTCAGTTTGTCCTTCATTATCTTGTTGGTGTTTTTAGCTCCTTTTCCTTTCAGGTCCGCCTTTTCCCTGTCAGAATCAATTGCCCCACCACCACCACACCACACACACACACACACACACACTCAGACACACATGGATGTTGTCTTCTAGCTTTCACTACTTGCCACAGTTAATGATCACTTGGAGTGAAAATCCCTAAAGAAATCTTAGTAGAGTCACTCCAGTCATCTACTATGTGGGCCAAGAGTGGTGAAAATGACAAGGAGGAAGCAGGAGGAATAGGAGGACTAAGGGGACCAAAAGGAGGAGCGGTGAGGGAGGAGAAAGAGAGAGAAGAGGAGGAGAAAGTAGAGCTAAATAAGCCAAGATACCTGCAAGTTTCTTGCAAGCACAATCTGAGTCTTGCTCACCTTTCAATCCTTGCCTTTAATAGTGGGCCTAGCACACAAAAAATGCTTACTCAGTATTTGGAGAACTAAATTATAAGAAGAAAAATAAACAGAGATGGAAAAGAATAATATTTGTAGAAAGCATGGGGAAAGGGAGGAGGGAGGCAGGAAAGGAGGGAAGAAGGGAGAGAAAAAAATAATGAAGGAGGGAGAGAGAGGAAGGAGAGGAAAACACAGAGAGGGAGAAGGAGGGATTCTTTCTTGCAGTATAGCAGTATGGTCTGGAGGCCTCAAAGCAGAGGGAGCTCCAAACTGAGTCTCTAAAAGAACAAGGTCTTCATATGTAAGAAGAACAACATGGTTGGGAGTGATCACGCCAGGAGCAATGACAATAGGTACAGAGAATAAAGCACAGCTTCTGGAGTTGAAATGATTGATCTGAAACTCAAGTCTGGAACTTATTAACTGTGTCACCTTGGGCAGCCCAGCTTTCCTCATCAGTAAAATGAAGATTATTATAGTACCTACTTCATTTGGTCGTCATGAGGAGTGCATTAAAAGCTGTTAAGTTTCAATATTTTAATTAATGAATTTAACACTTCTGAATGTTCAAGAAAGGCATAACCAGAGAATAGGAAGTGGATATATCTTTCATCTCAGTATTGATCCATTATAGAGAATGGTCACTCTCTGGGTGAAAAATGGAATGCTTTCTTACATCCCAGAATACTTCTGACAGCCTCAACCCACACATTTGGGAGGGACCCAGGGCTCCAGGACGCTCATTCATCAGACAAGCAATCACGCTTCACTTGCAATGAGGAGGAATTCCCTTTCTGATGACAGATGCACTTCAGGGACACACCTGCTGGGCAGGGCACTGCCCAGTATGACTACTCAGGGGAACTGACCCTACCAGTTTTCCCAGCAGGCAGGTAAACATGAGGCCCAGACTGTTCAGCAACGTCTTCAATGCATGCAGAGGGCTCAAAGAGTTTTCCAGGAGTGACAAGTATTGGGAAAGATCAGAAGGAGCCATAAGGGGTATGTCTTAATCCCATAATTCACCTGCTGCTTTTCCCCTCTACCCATTCAATGATAAAATAAACACTTGATTTTTTTTAAAAAGGGACCTGACAAGTCATCATCTAGTCATACAAAATTACTCCCCACGGGTTACAATTTCTCTTTGGTCTTTACCCCCACTCCTGTGCCTCCTGTCCCATGGAAGTAGTTTAATCCTACAACTTTTCACCCAGATTAGAACTGGCCAAATTATCAAGATCTTTTTTTCAAAATGAAAGAAAAAACAATAATGACCACCATTGTCATGGCACACACAGTATGCTGTTAGCATCTAACGTTAAAAAACCTTCTCCTAAATGTGGTTTTCGCTGTCCAACAGTCTCTTTGAAACTCTAGTCTTGTTCCTCATGACAACCCAGTGAATGAAAGCAGTTCATCTCAACTGCATTACCAAAACGACAGCATTTATATTTGACAAGTTAAATTCCCAGGCAAGGAACTTTACTTCCATGTACAAAAGTTAAAAAAAAAAAAAAAGTGCTAAAGAGCACCATAACAAGAGAGGCACTTTTTTAAACACAGTCAGACAAGAAAGAAAGTGAAGAGGAAGTCAGATTTTCCAGAGGATGTCCTGCTCCAACACTTGGGCTGTCAACCTAGAACTCTGGCTGAGAGTTCTTTCGAAAGGCTCATTACTCGTCAGTCCTGGGAATTTCAAATTCAGTCACTCATTAGAGACTGAGTTCCCAGGACTGCAAGTGAACTTAAGCAGCTCACTTAAACTTGCCATGGTCTTGTTCTCTCTGTCTGCAAAGTGCAGACTGCCCACCTCTCAGCTCTGTTGGGGAAACAAATGATTTCATCAATGAGAGGAGGATCATAGCAGAGGGAGGCACAATAGGTACAGAGAAGAAGAGCATGGCAGGGAGTGATCATCCCAGGAGCAAAGACAATAGGTACAAAGGGTGAATGAGACCAATAGAAACATGGCCATGTGCTGAGTCATGAGAAACTCTGTTTGATTCTTCAGGTTAAACATCTACCAGCATCGTGAGATTACTATTATAAAAAGTAGTGGTTTTGTTACAGTTTGATGAAATCTTAAACCAGATAAAAAGCCAGTTTTCCATCATGTGCATGTTCCTGCCTACTCTTATTGACAAGCAATTCTCCCCATAACTAGGTTTCTTCAATACTGCCCCTCAATGCACTAATCCAGATGATCTCCAACTGTGGTCCTCAGACCAGCACCATCACTAACCCCTGGCGATAGGCAGGTGAACAACAATCCAACCCAAATGTGCCCACCCCCTAATTCTTGGGACCTCTGAATTTATCACATCATGTACATAGCAAGGAGGAATTAAGTCCAAAGATGGAATTAAGGGTGCAAATCAATTTATTCTAAAATAGAGAGATTATCCAGAACAGTGGTGGCAAGCCTACGGCTTGCATGGCATTTTGTTATCATTGGAAACTCCAAATCATTTGACATTTCTGACCTAGGATTACTGAGGTAAGTATACTATAATGACAAGGACCATTACCAAAGGTAAGAGGGAGGCCCTGGCTGACACTACTGGAGAAAGACTTAACCTACCATTGCTAACTTTGAAGAAGGAAGGAGGCCAAGAGCCAAGGTATATACAAGCACTATCCAGAAGACAGAAAATACGCAGAAATTGACTCTCCCCTGGAGCCTTCAGTGAGGAACATAGTTCTGGCAACACCTCGATTTTAGCCCACTGAGATCCATTTTGGACTTTGAACCCCCAGAACTTTAAATTAATAAATTTGTGTTATCTTAAGCCACTAAATCTGAGGTAATTTGTTACAGCTGCAATAGAGAACTAATACACCTGGAAATTCATTAAAAGGGAAAACTCTCTAGCCGCACCCCAGAACGATTGAATCAGAAAACCTGAGGGCTGGGCCCAGCAATCCTCCTTTAAATAAGCCCTCAAAGCAATTCTGATTCATGCTTCATGCTAACGTTTGAGAACCACTCATTAGACTAAGTAATCCTGATTATTTCCTGAAGCAAACACATTCAAGACACAGATTCCAAATGAAACCGAACACTGACAATGAATGACTTGATTAACCATGATAAAAATCTCCCAGCCCTATATTCTGCCTTGACCTGCATATACTGGAGAATGCAGCAAAATCCTGGGTTATTCAGACTCCCCTGGGATCAGGGTCTTCATCTGGAATTCCAGTGGCAAATGTGCCTTGGCCCCAAAATCTATCCTGAAAATTGGAAGCTCTCTTGAATTCGTTTTTGATTCCAGCAAAATTTTTAACAATGGGAGTTATTTGCCTTTTTCTCACTAAACTTTAGTAATGGGGCTGGGGAGTAATGCAGGTAGGTGAGAGTCTATGTGATAAGCCAAAGATTTCTAATGACCCACTCCTGGATGGGAAGGCAGGCTGATTTCATAGACTTGTGGATGTGGAGGTACAGGGGTTCTTACAGACCAGGATTCTGGTTCATCTATCTGGAGCACAGAGCTCGCATGCCCACACCATCACAGCATTGCCACCGAGTGGTCAGGCAGCCTCTCCTTGGATATCTCCAAGAACCTCACTTTTGGGCAATGGTGAACTTTTCCATTCTGAGAGGTGCCTAATCATTAGACTTAAGATACCTTCATCTGGCACCTGGTTTTCTCTGGAACCGATACTTGCTTTCATTTTAGCCTCCACCACAGTGCTGGGTGCACACTTTCATGCAACACTGAAGTAGAGCTAGGTTACAGCCTCACTACATGAATTCACTTCTTTTCTCAGCACTGCTGGCCTCCACTGACCTCAAAGGGAGGCATGTGTATAAGCTGGGCAGGAGGTAGGCATGGGCCCTGTGAAAAGCAAAGTGCTTTAAAAGCCTTTGATGAAAGGCATTAAGGCTTGAAAGGGTTGTTTCTGAAATACTACACCACCCTTTTAAGAACTCTTAAGATCTTGAAGGTGATACTCTCTCACCCCAGAAGAATTCAAGCATGAATGTTCTTAGAACCTCCAATTAAGAATCCAATTCCATCTCCCCAGATGCTCATTTCCACCAAAATTACCAGCTAGACCTTTATTTGTGTTTTGTTCTTAAGGAACACACTAAGAGATGATGACCAACATGTTAAATAACTATAAGATGGTATTGACAAGATATAAAAGCTGGAAAGCTCGACTTAATATGATTAACTATAAATAAAAAACACTATGCTACTCTTGATTGCTGACAATTATTAATCCAAATGTTTTGTTCATCGATTATGTGTCAGACACTAGGCTACATATCTGAACATGGATATCTAGAAAAATACAATACCTACCCTCCTTGGGCTTACCAGGTTGATGTCTAAATGTCAACTCGCCTGGTTTCATATGGTCCCATGGCTTCAGTTATGAAATAAATTAGAGAAATTTGCTAGTTGATCTGGAATACACCTGGATCTTGGCCCAGATAGCTAGATGATGATATGCACTGTTTAGAGAAGGGTGCTAGAACCCAAGACAATATAAAATACTCTCTGGATTTTCCAGTGGCTGAATGTTAAATATATTTTTTTAATCTTATGAAATTACTAAACTGGTATCCAAAAAGGGATTATTCTTTTCTTACTCTATGTCTCAAAGTTTATTCTATCCAAACAGCGTTCAAACTTGGTGGCCAGTATCACTGATATTTACAGTTTTGTGTGAGCCTTTAGAATTTCCTGTAAACTCTACAACCATGAGGAGCTTCTCCCCCATTCCACTTACTAGAAAAAAGTACAAACCACCAACTGGAGGTCCCCCTCCATATCCCAGCATGAAAGATCAGAAGATGCCTAACAAATACAGAATTCTAAGAAAACACATGAGCTACTTTTTGGATCCAAATGCTGGCTCCTACAGGGAACCAGGAAAGCACCCTTTAGAAGGACAGTGATTCTCTCAGAACAGCTCTGAGTTCTCTTGAACTCAGAACATCTCAAAACTCAGACTGCAGAACAAAATTTAGAAAACAAAATCCTCTCAGTTCTTTCCACAGCCAGTTTTATCAACCATAAACCATTGTAAATTTATATTTTTAGAGCTCGTCCCAATTCATTTATTTTTAATTTTTCATTAGTGCATATTTGTAGGACATGTTTACATTCCTCTTGTGGAGATGGTATATGTACATAAAACATCCCTGCCCTCCCCTTACCCCCTAAAAGTATATTCTTTTAAGATTATGATACATGTGAAAGGAGGGCAGGGCCAAGGGAAAAAAATGAGAACCAAGACCTGTATCTTGTAAAGGTACAAGATCCCAGTGATGAATGTAACTGTACTGTATACCTAAAAAGTACCAATAAACTCAATTATAAAAAATAATATATTTTAATTGCTAATCTGTCTCTCAACTCATCTCCTAAAAAAACTGTACTTTTCCACATAAAGCATTTTAATTATTAGCAAAGTATCTGACACAGCATTATTTTGAACAATTTCTTCCTATTTCACTGTATCTATTATACATTTTGGTTCTTATTTACACTTTCAGTTTCCCACACCAGGAAGACAAAGCAATATTTACATGTGTTCGATTTATTTAATTAAGAGTATGGTCTCCAGTTACATCCATTTACCTAGAAATGTCCAAGTTTATCCTTCTTTATGGCTGAGTAGTACTCCATTATAAAAATATCATTTTTATCCATTCCTTGGTGGAGAAACTTTTAAAAGTTAAAAAAAAAAACCAAGACTCAGGCTAGTCGTTACCTCTGTAGAGGAGGGAGAGGAACAGGATAGATGATGCAATTAATTGTTAACTAATTGGTGAAGGTCTATTCTTTGCTGGATAGTATGTTCATTAAGATTGATAGATTAGATAGGAGACTTTGCATGATCCAATGATGAGATTGTGAGGTAAGAATTGCATCTTTTAAAATTTAGATAAAGCTTTAATATGAAATTTTTTCCTCATTGAGTTTATTGGTACATTTTAGGTGTACAGTATAGTTACATTCATCATTGGGATCTTGTACCTTTACATGACAGGTCTTGGTTCTCATTTTCTCCCCATACCCCTGACCTCCCTTCACCCCCTCCTCCCTTCCCCATTTACAAAACTTTTTTCATTTTTTCATTTTCTCATATTTTTCCCTTATTTGCTTTCCTTTACCATTCCCACTTCCACTACACCTGTAGCCCTCTTCTTCCTATTCCACATTGTCAATTGTATTTAATGTAATTGGATTGTGTTAGTCTAATTCTAAGCATTTGGAATGCAATAGCTAGAATCTTGTGAAACTTGAACACGTTCCAACCCTTTACCTAGCATGTCTGTGTCTGGGTAAACACTCGAGAAGTTCTTGCACTGACAGAAGGGTACAATATTAATAGAAGTATTCTATAGGAGCAAAACTCTGGAAAGATGCTAAATATCCAGCAATTACAAAATGAATAAGCATGTGGTGATTATTCAGATGGTAGAATATTATATAGTAATTAGTATTAATCATGGACATGAATAAATCTCCACTTAATATCATGGATAAATGTCTAGATATGTGTGGTTCAGCAGAATTTTCTGAAATGTAGAGATGTTCTAGGGTGAGATATTGGAGCAAAAGAAGCAGGATAAAAAATGATTGTGCTTCTATGAAGTCAAACACAGACAAAACTAAATGATATATTGTTTAGAGACATATAGTGTGATAAAACTACAAAAAACAAGGAAATATACAAAATTCATACTGGTGGCTAAAAAGGCAGTGGGTTTCAATAGACACCGGGCAGACACAGGGAGCGGTGATGCAATAGTACTGGATGTTATTCTTCCTTAAGTGCAGCTTAGGCAGATCCGTGGGTCTTCTTATTTTAATTCTGTTTAAAGACATCACTCACACCACTGTATATGTGCAAAAAACACAGAAAATAAAATTGTGAGTACAAACCAACAAAATAGGAAGTCAAAATCATATGAACAGTCTAAAGAAGCAGAATTTCCTGCTAGTATAATTCTTGTCCTCTCAGTGACCCCAGGATCAGGTGAACAAGAAAGTTCCCCACCACAGGTTTCATCCTTCCCTCTTCTGCACACAAAAATTCCCATCCAAAATGAAGAAATAAACCTAACATTCTGTGCTACTAATGTGCATCCACACTCAAGAGAGAAAGAGAGAAAGAGGGAGAGAGAGAGAGAGAGAGGGAGGGAGAGAGAATTTTATATAGCTGTTTGGAACAACCAACATCAAGATATATGTTGGTAAAATAACTAACATTAAAAAAAATAAGTGTTGGAGCATTCATATTAAATACATCAAAGCGTTTACATAGGCAGTAAAATAAACTACTGCTTTAAAATCTCCACGTATTTATTGACTAAATGTTCCATAAATGTTACTATAGCAGCAATACTTCACACCAGTTCTCCAACTCAGATTTATGGACTTTTGGTCAATTTATTATGTAATTCTTATGGTTTGGATCAAAAATGTCTCCCAAAAGATTCGTGTGTTCAAAGATGGGGCTTTTGGAAGATTAGAGCTGAATACGTTACTAGGAGGTGGGGCCCAACTGGAGGAAATAAATCACCGGGAATGTGATGTGAAGGGAACACCCTTTCCCAGCCTCTTCTCTTTCCCTTCTCCTCCCCCGTTCTCCCTTTTCTCTCCCTCTCCCTCATCTTTCTCCTTCTCCTCGTCCTCCTTCTCTTCCTCTTCCTCCCCGCCTTCTCCCTTCCCTCCCCTGTCCCCGGCTGCCACAGGATAAGCAGTTTTTTTCCACCATGCCCTTCTGCAATGCAATGATATTTCTACCTCAGAGCCAGGCAGCCATGGACTGAGACCTCTGAATCTGTGAGCCAGAATGACAGTTTTCCAAGTTGCATTAGGTCAAAAACAGAAAGCTGACCAAAACAGTAATTATCTTTGATGCAATAAACAGAATATTGGATTGAATAGCTGTGATCAGGGACCCAGAACCTGCCAAATCCATCTCTGGATAAATCACCTCAACTGTCTTACTGGCTGCCTCAGAAGAACTGCTGAGGTTAACTAAAGCTGTTCCATTTTAAAAATATTTTTCCCTGGACTTCTCAGTTTGGTATTAGAGTACTACTCTGACTTAAAGAAAGATAAACCTCAGTCATTTGTAGCAAAATGGATGCACTTTGAGACCCTATTGTTAGGTGAAATAAATCAGACCCACAAATTTAAACACTGAATGATTTCTCGTACATGAAAAACCCAAATTATAAGTAAAGAGCAAAATAAAAGATAAATAATAAGAAGTAGGGAGGTAGATCTATCTCAAGTGGGAAGGAGGGGAGGGAAAGGAGGAGAGAGAAGGCGGAGATCAAAAAAAGGAGTAGGGATGTGTTATGTACATGTACCAACTCCACACCAAGAATATATGCACTATGCACTGCAAACATGTACTAAAAAATTAATAAATAAAAAGAAAATAAACCCCTAAACAAAGGATTGCTAAATAGTCTCTTTCTCTGACATTTATTATTCTGTTTCGTGAAAGTCATATTACTGAGCCTGGCATATTGTCAGTTTGGTTGGTTAAAAAGGACTAAAAGTAGATCACAACCTTGGCATCTTATAGGAAAGGTCTAAGTATTTATTAGAAAGAATAGTTTATTCTTCTCAAAATCCTGAAAGTGCTTCTTCCCTTGCTTCTACTTCAAAACCTACTTGGCCTGTATCCTACCTACCCTTACTCTTAGGAAACTAACAACACATCTGGCTAACTCAATAATTACTAATATAAATAATCATAGGAGAGAGCCTGCAGATCGAGGACATTTCCTGCAAGGGACAGAATTGGATGGGAACTTTCACAAGAGTTATTTGTGGTCTACAGCTCCTCTCTCTGACCCTACTCATCTCTCTGTGTCTCTAGCACTCAGGGATGGTTACTGAGGGCTCTCCACTGTGCTGGCCTCAGGGTCTTCCTCCTCTGTCTTCCACCTGTTCTGTTTGGTCAGTCTCTTACACAGTGGCCTGGTCAATCAAGTGTCAACCAACCCAGATCAAACACTGGTTAGAATCTTTATCTCCTGAGCATGATGAATTTCAGACATCAGATAGATCCGCCTGCCTGACACAACACTCTGTCCACCTACGCACCGAGTTGACCACGCCTGTCACCACTTGGCCATGATACTTATAACTTTCTGATGTAAGAGCATGGGAGACTGATCCTCTAGTCAATACCTCATCACTATTACGTTAAAGGATTAATCATTGAATATTCATTACACTTTGGGGTAAAAGATACTCCACTTTGGATTTTTGTCTCTGCATCAATTGATTCTTATAAAAATAAAACATGCCAGTTGTTGCACAAAGAATAATGGAAATAATTTTTAAATATATGTAGACTTGACAGTCTGCATGTAGTTCTTCAAACTGGTGAGATACTGAAACTCAAAATGAGATATTTCTGCAAGATGCACTCAGAATATGTGCTATATGGAAATGATGGTTGTCATTCTTTTTTATCTTCTCCTCCTTTACTTCATCAAAAGGATCTGAACTCACAAGAGAACCACACAGCCATACAGTGGCAGTTTCTAGACATTCACACTGAGTTTGAAATGAGAATATTTTAAATGTTACCAGGAAAGATAAGTAATATTCTCCTTGGGAGAGAAAATCAGCATAGGCAGAAGCAAACTGTCTCTGCTTTCACTGTCCCAGAAATTAACGGTTTCTTCAAATCACAAAAATAATTTTATTCAGTCTGCTGTGATTGCAAAAAGTTTCTTCATTTGTTTCTGAGATCACTACTAGACAAACGAGATTCCCCCACCCATGGTCTGGAAAATAATTCTCCAAGATTTTTATAAACAAGTTGAGTGAACAGTCCTCTCTCTGTCTCTAAAGGAAATTACACGCAGGCCCCAAAATGCAGCATGCATGAATTTAGTGTCCAAAGAATCCAAGCTAATCTTTCCTATGCTCAACACTAAGACTGGTGATACCTATGCACATCCTCATATCTGAAGGGAATGGGTATCATTTTATTACTGTGCCTCTTCTGTACGACAAGGACTCCCCTTTCACTTATCATGTTGCCATTTAATTACAAGCAGACCTTGGATGGCCATTCATCACTGACCACCACTGCTCTCTAAGCCTTTGCCAGAACCAAGCTGGAATAATTTTCAACACTCAAGCATGCCTTGTTCTAACCCTGGGAACCTTACACAGACCCTACCTAGGACGCTGTCACTACCTTAGAAATTCTTCCCAGTGTTTTAAGTCCCTCAGAATGTTGCTTCTTAATACCTCTTCTAAGCATTCTAGCTAGAAATCCTATTTCCTGTGGATGTGTATAGATCTACTTTTGGCTTGCCATTTTTTATATACTGATTTTCTGGAGGAGGTTGCTGGTTTGTAAATTTTAGACAATGTCTATTCATCCTAATTCCTCCTCTAGACTGAAAACTCCCACAACACTGGGCAAAATAAGAAAAATATCTTCTGCTTTTGTTTTGTGTGTCCCCTACAGCACCTACCATTGAATTTTGCATATAGTGGGAAGCTGAATAAAAGTCTTTTGATAATGTTTGAGAAACAAAGATTCCAGCTAAAGCAACCCCAAATAGGCTGCTAAATGTAGGGACAGATTCCTTTTTAGGGAAACAATTGAACTATATACACTGTATTCTTAAAATTAGACCAGATTGAGTCAAATACTTGGAATTTAGTCTATTTGAATCTCATAGACATTGGCAGTCACAGTTCAACTCTCACACTTCCAGACTAAAAACCCAAAGTCTAGCCCAAGGGATCTTGAAGAGCTCTTAGTTTGCAAATCCAAGAATGTCATACTTTATTCTGAGAAACTCAGTAAAGCCTCAGGTCTGGTATTACCCAAGATCACTGCATCCACATAAATGCAAAGGGGATATAAAAAGCAAAATTATCTAGGAGTGGTGATTCATGCCTGTAATGCCAACATTTAGGAAGCTGAGGCAAGAGGACTGCCACAAGTTTGAGTCAGCCTGGTCTCCATAGTGAGTTCAAGACCAGCCTGAATTACAGAGCGAGACCCTGTCAAAAGAAAAAAGTAAGAGATACAATTAGGAAAGAAGTTAAATTATCCATGTTTGCACATTATGTAATTTAATACTTGAAGACCATAAAGACTCTACCAAAAAATTTTTAAAGAGATAAATGAATTTAGCAATGTGGCTGGAGATAAAATCAACATTAAAAGATCAGTAGCTTTCCTATATACAAAGAATGGACTAGCTGAGAAAGAAACCAGATAAACAATTCCATTCACAGTAGCTTCAAATATTCTGGTGAAAGAATAATTGGTGAAAGACCTCTACAATAAAATTTACAGAACCCTGAAAAAAGACATTGGAAAGGACATCGGAAGATGAAAGACTTTCCCATGTTCATGAATTTGGCAGAATTAAAGTTATCAAAATGGTTGTATTACTATTGTAGATAAGTAAGCATAACTTGTAGGCAGTTAGACGGGGCTGGCCCTCAAGGAGCTAACGTGGAGGACGGTTGAAAAGCCAACATGGAGAATAATCAAAGAACAAGCATGAGAACAACTGGGGCACATTCGCTGGTTAGAATTATAAAAAGAAAAGAAGTAATACCTCCCCTAGAGATGAACAGCAGTTATTGATATTCTAAATAGACGTCAATCTCCCTAGCCCGTGTCCCTGTCAGAAATTCCTCATACGTGTCTTTTTTCTCATTTGATCCCCATGTAATTAATACTACCTGGGTGGCTGTACTTGTAGTCTTATTGGTTGGTCGTGGTTTTATCTTACATCTTACCTCATTCTCATTTCATAATTTTCCATTGGCTCTAACAGTTTTGTCCCACCTTGAACCTGCCTCATCTCATGGCTTTGCTCTATAAAAATACCCTGGGAAAAAGTGTTCCAGGCAACTCACCTTCTGGTCCCCTTCTGTCTCTCTTAGACAGAAGCTATCTTTCTCTCAATGAATTTTTCTTACTCTTAACCTCCATTGTTCCTAGAATTTATGCTTTGATTTTAGAGAACATGAACTCTCATTTCAGATATCTAGCAGGTATTTAGAACATATAAAGAATTCAAATATAGCACCAAAAATCAAGTATCCCAATGAATAAATAGACAAATGAATTGAATAGACACTTCTCAAAATAAGTACAAATAGCCAATAAGTATATGAAAAAATGTTCAACATTGTTAGCTATTGGGAAAATGTAAATCAAAGCTGCATTGATCTTCCATCTCACCCCAGTCAGAATGGCTGCCATCAATAGCGGAATGAATGAAAGAATGCCGGCAAGGCTGCAGGAGGAAAAGGAACCTTTCTATACTTCTGGGAGGAACATAAATTAGGACAACCAGCCACTATGGAAATCAGTATGGAGATTCCTCAAAAAGCTAAAAATAGAGTTCCTATTTGATCCAGCTCTTCTACTCCCTCATATACAACCAAAACACTTAAATCAGATTGTTACAAGGGTACTTGAACACTCATTTTGCAGCACAATCACAATAGCCAAGTTATGGAAACACCTGAGAAGCCCATCAACAGCTGCATGGATAAAGAAAATATGGCAAATATACACAACTGAGTATGATTAAGCCATAAGGAAGAAGGAAAAACTGCCATTTTCAGAAAAATGGGTGGATCTGGTGACAATCATATTGTGCAAAATAAGCCAGACTTAAAATGATTAAATATGGCATGTCCTTCAGAATACGTGCAAGCTTAAAAAGATGATGTGGAAGTAGAAAGGAGAATATTAATAGACAAGAAGAAAAAATAAAAGGGTGTTGTAAGGGTGGATAATAGGGGAGATAGATATGAGCAAAATACATTATACACATTGAAAACAATCCCAAATGCAAATATAGAGGGAGGGCAGAGCAAGGGGAATGATAGGGTATGATAAAAGTATGTTATGGGCAAGTGCAAATCTACGATAATGACACCTATTATTCTGTATAACCAGTCAAAAAGAGTGAAAAATATTTAAATAAAAGTCCAACTCTTCCAAAAGCAGAAAATAAACAAAAAACTTTGTCCTCAGCATTATGAAAGAGTCTGAGAGGAATCCTACAAAAAGCCATTGTCTCCATGTTCCAACTATGCTAGTTCTATAAGTGACGTTATTTGCTGCTTCAGAACTTAACCTCTCATCCTTTTGAAGGGCTCTGTGTAACAAGGCAATTAATAAGTTTTAATAGTCTACAAACCTAAAATAAACAGAAGTGGCCTAGGATTCTCTGGGCCTCACAAGTACTTCCAATGCATTTTCAACTTTTAGTTGCTTCCTTCAGCCCACTTAACATTCAAAAAGCCAAAACATGCCATCCTTGGTGTCATATGATTCTCCCATCATATGTTAACTTTAATCCTAGTATGATGTCCCTGGAATTTTTGTATTATAAAACGCATCACCATTCTTAAAGGAGAGTCCAATCAAGATACAGTAGAAAGCAATTACAGGGTTAGTAAAACAAGAAATACATGCTAGTTCATAATCATAAATTAAGGTAATCAAAAGAATAAAAATTTAAGGGGAGGGGGGTGAAGGGAGGGCAGGGACAAGGGAAAAAAATGAGAACCAAGACCTGTATCTTGTAAAGGTACAAGATCCCAATGATGAATGTAACTGTACTGCATACCTAAAATGTACCAATAAACTCAATGAGAAAAAAAAAGAATAAAAATTTAATTAGAACAAAAGAGAAAGACAATAAAATGTCTTCTTCTCTACAGAGGAAGTAGTCATCCTCCACTCCAATTTCCAACTCCTATGCCACACCCTGGGGGTGAAGATAGTTTTGTTTGTTTGGGTTTCTGTGTGTGTGTGTGTGTGTGTGTGTGTGTGTGTGTGTGTGTGAGAGAGAGAGAGAGAGAGAGAGAGAGAGAAAGCAAGAGAGAGAGAGAGAGAGACTTTACTTGGATACCTTCTAACAAGGAAAGAGGATGAAATAAGTGCAGGAACATACTGATAAATGGTCTCTCTGAGGAGAAAAGTGAACTCTGACTTGTAGTTGCCAAATTCCAATGGGACAGATTCCCATGATAATGCTTTTCAAATTACCAATAGTTTAACACCTGCCTCACAAACTCCTGAATATATGATCACCAGTTCTCATGAGTTATGTGAACTAGCTCCTGACACCGCTGAGTCTCTGGAACTTGAGACACAACTACTCCAATCTTAGATCTCCATCAGTGAGTGACATTGCTTCTTAATGGGGCTAGGTAACTCTGGAGTCAGGAGGGGGCAAGCCAGCACATGCCAATGATGCATTTGCTCATTTGTTATGAACCAGGATGTGGGAATCCATCAATTTGCTCCTTGAGACCAGAATCAAGGAAAGGCCAATGGTCCAAGGAGGACATGTCTGAGCTAAGGCAGGCAGGGACCAGACCCTGGTGAGCAAGCCTGGGGCACAGACAGGAATCAAGGGTTCATGGGAGGAAAGTTGAGAGGAAGATGGCACTTAGAGATTCCCCCAAAGAGGAACCAAGTACAAAATTGATCCATTTCACAAATTTTACTATCAACTGATATGTGCTTGTAGAACTGAGTTCCTTGAAATTTTCCCTTTGTTTTTTAAGAAAAATAGCCATGGAGATACTGTTTTCTTTTCCTGTGACTGGCCTCTCATTCCCACCCTAGGACCATGATCACAAGTTGATAGTGCCTTTCTACACATATGGAACAGCTTTAGGATGGGAAAAGATTTTTTAAAGAATGGAGAATAAATCCCTAAAGAGCAGTTTGGCCTATGGCTAATGGGTCTGATGATTTGAGGGGAGTGAGAAAAAGTGCAACAAAATAAGAGTTTGAAATGCTAAGTTGCCCTTTTCTGAAATAGGGCTTTATTATTTGGTAATCAGAATCCCCTTCCCCTGGGCTCCAGGAGTTGTTGGACCCTGCATCCTCAAGGACCTCTGCAGAGAAAGGGAGCCTCCCCCAACTTCTTCCCAAGTGGCTGCCCCCAAATACAAACACACACACACACACACACACACACACACACACACGTCTTATTCTAGAAGACATTACTGAAAAGCTTTAGGAATAGGAGAACTGCTAAAAGCAGACCTTGAGAAAGTTGCAGAATTACAGAAAATATTTTTTGGAGATGAGATGGAAGCAAAACTTTCAGACAATCCAGTAACTATAAACTTATAGGAGCCTTACTCATTTGAAAAAAAAAAAAAACAAGATCAGTATATTAAAGCTTTAGTATCCTTCTTTCAGTCCATCTATTTACAAAATATCCTTGGTCACATTTTAGAATATTCCAGTAGAAGTGTTTTTAAACTGCATTTCTCAAATAGTTTTAGCTGTTTTTCATATTTATGTCTTTTTCTAAATTGAGGCTATATGTTTGATTGTGATATAGAATTTTTTTAAATTTTGCATCAATAGAATGAATGAATAATGATGTTTGTCAAACACTTGGCTTCCCGCTTCTCAGTTTCTACTGACACCTCCCTTACTCCTTTTCTTGGGAAGCCACATCCTTCCACCCTGACTGAGTATTGAAAAATGTTCAGATTTTCACCTAAAGTAGTTTAGCCCTGTGCTGTGGTTCAGTCTAATGGGATTTTCTCAAGTCTCTTTAAGAACATGTTTTCATGTCTTCTCATGAAAGGTGGTATATTTTTCAAGGTTCATGTATAAATATATAATATACATCTTAGATAGATGATGACTGATCAATATTTAGAGAGAGAGAGAGAGAGAGAGAGAGAGAGAGCAAGAGATACCATAGAAGAAATTGGTCCAAGATTATTACAAGAAATTGGCCTATTATTGTAGTTGGCAACTCAGATTTGTAAAGCAGACCAGAAGGCTGAAAACTCAGTAGGAGCAGATATTGTAAAATTGAGGCAGAAGTTCTTCTTTTCTAGGAAACCCCAGTTTTTTGCTCTGAAGGCTTTCAACTGATTGGATGAGGTCGACTCAGATTATCAAGAGTAATCTCAGGGCTGGGGGTATAGTGCATTGACAGAGCACTTGCCTGGCAAGCATGAGGCCCTGCATTCAATCCCCAACACTGCAAAAAATTTTAAAATTTAATCCCTTTATTTAAAGGAAACTGATTGAAAATGTTAACTGCATCAATAAAATACCTTCACAGCAACAACTAGAGTAGTGTATGACTAAACAATGGGCACCATAGCAAAGGTGACCTATAAAATTAGTGTCCCGTGTAGAATCCTGGCTCCCTCTCTCCACCAGAGCTGCTGTAATGTCCTCAAGTCCTAATACCCCTATTCAGGATCTGCAGTTATACTGATGCAGCAGTTACTGTGTTAGCCCATATCAGGTGCACTACCTACAGCTTTTGGAAGCCCCTTCTGCTCATCTCTTCTCCTGTGCACACTTCTATGAAAGAGCCTATGGATTCTTTTGAGGTACTATCTTTTCTTTCCTGTGTCCCATGTTACCTTCTGGGTCCACGGGGCAAAACCCATTACCCAGAAGGCCAATCTATGTCCAGCCCTCTTCCCTGCCAGAACGCATGAGTATACTCTACTTCCTCCTTCAAAAGTAGGGCATTTGTGGCAACCCAGCTGTGGGGTCAGGTCTGTTTCATCCCAGATGGGTCTGCCACCCTCAGGAGCCTCCTATCCAGTCACTGCACCAAAGGAAACATGAGAAGTTTTGCTCTAGATCTTACAGTTTCCACCTGAGAATGGTTTACCTCCACTCACCTTTACTTGGCCTTATGAGCCACAAGGTACAGGAAACTTTCACCTACTCTGTGCCTGGAAGGTGATCTGGAAAGATCTGGTGATAGCAGTATTTCATGTGTTCTCTCTGCTCACATGCACTGCACAGGGATATGCAACAGGCTGGGGGTTGACAGGTACGGTCTGACCACTGACAGCCCTCCTCACTGCTTCCCAGGTCTTCTCTGTTCTCCACATGCACTAATGCCCTCCCTGTTCATTCAATTTGCTCTGTTTCTTTGCTTTTCAATTATCTTCCAAAACTGATACTAGAATTTTCTAATGAAAACATGCTTTTTGTGAACAGTATTCATTTTTTTTCTAAATTTAACTTTTTTAAACTATGGAAACTAATATTTTAGTAAGTTAAAAAAAATCACTTCTCGGCCTTTTGGCTAAGATCAAGTGTATCAACTAAAAATTCTTTAGTCCACTAAACTTGCTTTAGTCTGTAAAGAGGAAGAGGATTATGTTTACATGGCTTTTTTGCTTTTTTATTGTTTTAATTTTTATTAGTACATGTTTGCTATACATGGTACTCACATTCATTATACTTGTACCTGTACTTGATATATATTAATTCTTCTTTTTTCCCATTCCCCTCCACACTTCAACCCTTCTTCTTCCCCTTTACAGAAGCTTTGTTTCCTTTCTGATTCCATATTGCAAACCCACCTGAAACCAGTGGTCCCTTGCCCTAGACCCTCACATGTCCTTGTATTTCTAAAAAAATAGGTACTTAATGGCAAAAAAGGATTCTTAGAATAAAATAGAACATGTAATTAAGACAACGTTCTATAGGGTTGGGGATTTAGCTCAGTGACATCTGACATAAAATCATAAACTCCTCTATTACAGAGGCCATGTATATATATATATATATATATATATATTCTATAGCACAAAATAATACCAATGTTGTAAAACAAGATATTTAGAGGTACAACTTTCTTTCAGTGTAACTAAACATGCTTCAAAATAATAGGATTTTTTTCCAGAACATGGAAGAATTGATTAATATTTTCTTAATTTTCAAAGCAGAAATGTATGTTTATTCTTCTAATCAGGAAAAAAAATTTAAAGATTTTAAAGTCTTCATAGATGGAGAATTTTTTTAATCCTCCATTACTTTTTAACTACTTTTATAGATAAGATTTTTTCTTTACCTGTCACTGATCTCTTGTGCAATGATATAAATCTGTTTTATCCTGTTTAGGTGATTGAGAGAGGGAACAAATGTAGGGACAGGAAGAGAACTGACAGATGTTCACTTAGACTAGTAGAGAAGTCCTAGAAAATTAGCCAAGACAACTGCCTCAATTTTGGCTTCTTCCTCTGGCTGCACAGAACTCACCCAGAGGATATTTTCTGCCCTCCTCCTCCCTGGGGACTACTGTCACAGCTCTCTGAGCTGAGAGGGCACCCAGAGGATTGGCAGGACAAGGTGGCCAAAAGCACAGACAGTATCCCTGCCCAGAGAGAAAATTCCCCTCAAAGCTTGGACACCATCATAGGTCAAGTTACCCAAGATCAGGCCAACAAGGTTTTTACCCTGTCTGCTGCAAGTCTGCAAGCTGGGTAGGGAATAAGGCTGTACAATGTACAGACTGTTGCTGGTTTTAACACAAGAACATATGGTGTATAGCTAAAAGGTGCTGTGTGACTCCTAGTAGAATTTTGCTGAGACCGAGAGGTCCAAGTGAGAACACAATAATGCAATCTATAAGCTCTGGGATATTTTTCTTCTCTAAACTTAGCTAAGACTATATGCCTTCTGGCTCCACCCACTTCTTGTAGCCCTCAAAGAGGAAGCCCAAGAAGAAACAGCTGCTGGAGAAGGGGACACATACACCAGCTTACAGAGAATGACAATAAAAGCTAATGCTTACTGACCACTTATGATGTGCCAAATTCTTTCTACATATCATCTCAACTTACCCATCAGTCATCCCATACAACAACGATTATTCAGACTACATGAAATTATGGATAAGGAAAGGAAAATTTTGCAAACCTGAGTGTCATAGCAGTTAAGACCATGAACTTAGGGGCCAGACAATATGAATTTGAATCCTGCTTCTGCCACTACCTGGGTGTCTGACTGACATGTTAAATGATGTCCTATGCCTCAGTCTACTCATCAGTAAATGAGGCCAGTATTCCTACTTTCCTCACCGAGATGGTACTAAATGCTAAATGATCTATCTTACATCAGTGGCTAACAAAACCTGTCAGTTGTTAGCTGTTAATGTTATGGCAGTGACCTGAGGTCCAGTCAGGAGGTGGCAGGGCCACAATCAGAAGTCCACACGTGCTGTGCCACCATCAGCACCAGCAAGGAAGCCCACTTGGGCCCAGTCAGCAAGACCGGGTAGCCGCGCCCTCACCATCCTGCACTGCCATCAGCTCCAGCAAGGAAGGTAGCCATGCGGGTGCCCCTGAAACAGCCCCATCTCCCAGCCATCTAAGGCCTCCTGATTGTGCCAGTCCTTGGATCCACTCTGCAGAAGCATAGATGGTCATAAAGGGTATTTTTCTGAGCTCCAGACTTTGAATATCTTTAAAGAAAGGGCAGAGGGAACTGGTAGTAAAACTGTGTAGAGTTCAACCTTGCAGATCAGGGAACTCAATTTGGGCTGTGCAGCCCAAAATCAGTCTGAATCTCAAGGGTCTGCCATCAGCTAGCTGAGCTCAAAGTACTCAGTTCTGCTCATGGCTGTGCATATTGTATATTATGACAGAAGATATACAGTCTGAAAGAGGCCCTTCAAATTCATTTTGTTCTTTCTTTTCCTCATTCCACTCTGCAAATTCTTTCTTTTTTCTGTCCTCTTTCTCCAACTCAGTTTCTTGCTCCACCATATTATCCCTCATCTCCTTTTCTGTTCCTGCTCCTGCCCTAACTCAGATTTCTTCTTTATTAATTTTTATTTTTCTTTATGTTCTTTTCTTCTGTCATTTTACCTCACTCAAGGGTCAATAGTTTCAAAGGAAAGTGAGCACATATTACTATAAAGTGGTTATATTCTTGTCCTTATTTTTGCACTCTGTCTTTCCCTTATTAATTTAACAGTTTCCTAAAGATTGTAAGGTCACTCTATGCCCTCTGGCTTCACTTGAAACCTTCTTCAATTCTTTTTCTTATCTACTCCTCTTATCCTGAACCCAAATGGTAAAGATGCTATACTGAAGAGTATATTCACTGCAAACACATTTAGGGCTGCTTCTTGATTTTAATTTAATTCACATGGTTTAAAGGTGATAGATTAATGAATACAATGAATGGTCAATTTGTAAGTTGTGCTTGATCCTATTGTGTTGCTGATTGTATCAATTGGGCTAAAGGATTGCGACTGATATAATGAGTTGTCTTCTCTGGCATTAAGAAAATGAGAATGTATATGAGTCATTAGAGACTCAAAAGCTAAAGAGCGACTACATCAGGAAGATTTAAGTAATAACCCAGAAATTAAACCAAGGACAACCAACAACAAAAATAAAAATGAGAAAACACTTAAGCAAGACACAAGGACAGACTTCCAGTTCACCAATGGGAAACTCTAGACAAATGAGGATGAAAAGTCTGATAGTGAACCAGCAGGACACTGTGAACTCACAGCACAGGAAGTAACAAAAAAGATCAATCAGGCACTAGAAAAATTCAAAACAGAAATAATTTCCCAGATAACCATAGAGATGGTGCACAAAATGAAAGTCATGATTTGAGACTCTAGAACAGAAACTGACAAAAAAATAGATGAGCTCAGGACCATGATAGAAGCCATGAAGGCCCAGCATAAGAAATGGAAATAACAAATGTCCAACATAGGATAGAAATGGAATCCATAAAACAGATTCAAACAGATATCTAGGAGATTAAAAACGCTATTGAAAGTGTTCCCAGCAGAAAAAAAGAATCCAAAGCTAGAATCTCAGATACAGAAGACAGGATTGCATTCAGTGACCGTGAAAAGAGAGGTCTCTTAAAATCAGTAAAGGATCATGAGAAATTGATCCAACAACTCCAAGATGATGCAAAGAAGAATAACAGAAGACTGATCCATGAAGTAGCAGGAGAAAATACAATTGACTTTAAAAAGCTGGTGACAGAATTAATAATAACAGAAAACTTCCCAAACAGAGGGGAAGAATTTGACATACAGATAAGTGAGGCATAGAGAACTCCAACTAGCCACAGTAAAAAAAAAAAAAAATCCTACACTTGGACATACAATAATCAAGATCCCAGAAACCCAACAGAAGAACAAAATACCACAAGCAGTAAGAGAAAAGAAACAAATCACATACGAAGGGAAGCCCATCACAATCACAGCAGACTTTTCAACACAAACCCTTATGTTAAGGAGAGCCTGGAAAGAGACATTTCAAGTACTAAAAGAAAACAAGCTCCAACCTAGACTGATGTATCCTGCAAAACTCTTTTTCAAAATGGATGGGGAAATAAGATACTTCCATGACAAAGAACACCTGTGAAACTTCATGAATACCAAACCAGCACTACAAGGACTTCTAAACAATATCCTAGAAAAAGACAATGAAGGTCACAACACCATGAGGACCAACAGACCAAATCAAATAGGAAAGGCAAGAAACTAAAAGGAGAGGTGAAATAAGTAGAGTCAACAAAAAGTCAATAACTCGACAATAATAAGTCAGTACATATCAGTTATAACATCAATGTCAATGGCCTCAATTCACCAATCAAGAGAAATAGACTGGCAGAATGTATTAAGAAGCAAAGTCCAACAAGGTGTTGTATACAAGAAACATACCTAGTGCAAAAAGAAGCCTATAGACTGAAAGTGAAAGGATGGAAAACAATTCTCCACATGACAGGAGCCCAGAAAAATGCAGGAGTAGCAATCTTATTGGCAAACAAAGTAAATTTCAAACCAAAACTGATTAAGAGAGACAAAGAAGGCCACTACATCCTTGTAAAGGGGACAATACAAGAGGAAGAGATGACAATCATAATATATATTCACCAAATATTAATGCCCCCAACTACATAAAACAAACATTAAGTAACATGAAAAACCAAATAAGCACAAATACAATTGTAGCAGGGGATCTAAATACCCTACTATCACAAATAGACAGATCATCTAGGCAAAAAATCAACAACTAAATACTAGAACTGAACCCAGCTTTGAACATATGGACTTAATAGACGTCTATAGAGCATTCCACTCTACAAAATCAGAATATACATTCTTTTAGGCTGCATATGGGTCATTCTCCAAGACAGATTACATACTAGCTCACAGAACAGGTTTGAATAAATGCAAAAGAATCAAAGTTATTCCCTGTATATTATCAGATCACAGGGCAAAAAAGATGGAGATCAATAGCATAAGAAATCATAGGAACTTCACAAACATGTGGAAATTGAACAACACTCTCCTGAACAATCAATGGATCACAGAGGAAATTAAAGAAGAAATCAGACAGTTTTTACAAATAAATGAAAATGCCAATACAACATACAGGAATCTATGGGACACAATGAAGCAGTTCTAAGTGGAAAATTCATAGCACTGAATGCCCACACTATGAAAACAGAGCAAACTCAAATAAACAACCTAATGATGAATCTTAGACTCCTAGAAAAACCCAAAGCTCAAACAAGAGAGGAAATTATAAAGATTAGAGCAGAAATCAATGCAATGGAAACTAAGAAAATGATACAAAAAATAAATGAATCAAAGAGTTGGTTTTTTGAAAGAATAAATAAAATTGATAAGCCCTTAGCTAATCTTATCAAAAAAGGAAATAAAAGACTCAGATCCATGCAATCAGGAATGAAAAAGGTGAAGTCACAACAGATCCAACAGAAATCTAAGGATAGTACCTACTTTAGAACTTGAACTCTAATACAATGGAAAACACAGAAGAAATGGACAGATACTTAGGAATTAACAATGTAGAATGAAGAAAATTAAAACATTTTAAATACTCCAATTACAATCAGTGGAATTGAAAATGTAATTAAAAGCTTACCAAGAAAGAAAAGCCCAGGCCCTGAAGGATTCACTGCTGAATTTTACAAGACATTTAGAGAAGAATTACTACCATTACTCTTCAAACTTTTCAATGAAATTGAAAGGGAAGCAGTACTTCCAAATTCATTCCTGGAAGCAAGCATCACTTTGATTCCAAAACCAGGGAAAAACTCAACTAAAAAAGAGAACTTCAGCCCAATCTCCTTAATGAATATAGATGCAAAAATCCTTAAAAACATATTAGCAAACAGAATACAGAGAATCATCAAGAAGATCATGCATCCTGACCAAGTCGGATTTATACCAGGAATGCAAGGATGGTTCAACATACGTAAGTCAATAAATATAATAAACTATATTAACAAAGTAAAGGACAAAAATCATATGATCCTCTCAACAGAAGAAGAAAAAGCATTTGCTAAAATTCAACACCCACTCATGATTAAAAACCCTGCAAAAAATTGGAATAGATGGTCTATATCTCAACTTAATAAAGGCTATCTATGAAAAAGTAATAGCCAACATCATATTAAATGGCCAAAAACTGAAAACCTTCACATTAAAATCAGGAACAAGACAAGGATGCCCACTATCACCACTCCTCTTCATTATAGTTCTAGAAACATTAGCCACAGAAATTAGACAAGAGAAAGAAATTAAAGCAATAAAGATAGGAAAGGAAGAAGTCAAACTTGTCATTATTTGCTGATGACATGATACTCTACATTGAAGACCCAAAAAACTCTACCAAAAGACTTGTAGACTTAATTGAAATTTTTTAGCAGAGTAGCTGGATACAAGGTCAACACTCAAAAATCAATAGCCTTCTTGTACACAAATAACAGACTCACTGAGAGAGAAATTAGGGAAACAATTCCTTTCACAATAGCATCCAAAAAAATGAAGTATCTAGGAATCAATCTAACAAAAGAAGCAAAAGAACTCTACACTGAAAACTACAGCACTCTGAAAAAAGAGATCAAAGAGGATACAAGAAAATGGAAAGATCTCCCTGCTCCTGGGTAGGAAGAATCAACATAGTGAAAATGACCATACTACCAATGCTGCTATACAGATTCAATGCAATGCCAATTGAAATTCCAACACTATATTTCACAGAACTAGAAAAAAGAATCCAAAAATTCATTTGGAACCAAAAGAGACCTAGAATGGCAAAAGCAATCCTAGGCAACAGACGCATGGCAGCAGGTATAACATTTCCCACTTTGAAATTATACTATAAAGCCACTGTGATAAAAACAGCAAGGTACTGGCAAAGAAACAGACCTGAGGATCAGTGGAACAGACTGGAGGATACAAAAATAATTCCAGATACACTCAGCTACCTCATCTTTGACAAAAAAGCTGACCATTCCCACTGGAGGAAAGATAGCCTCTTTAATAAATGGTGTTGGAAAAACTGGATTTCAACCTGCCAAAGATTTAACCTAGACCCTTATCTCTCACCATGCACTAAATTAAAATCCAAGTGGATTAAAGATCTAAATATTAAAAAAGAAACACTAAACTTGCCGGAAGATGAGTTAGGCAGAACTCTTGAAGACACTGGCATAGGAAAAGACTTTATGAACAAATCCTCAGTAACACGGGAACTAGCACAAGGAAGCAACAACTGAGATATCATCTTATTAAAAAGCTTCTGCACTGCAAAAGAAAACAAAAACAGAACTAAAAGACAACCTATAATGTGGGAAAAATTTTTTACCAGCTGCTCCTCAGACAATTCTATATCTAGAATTCAGATATTCTATATCTAGAATATATAAAGAACTCAAAACAATCAGCCCCCCCAAAATATAAAGACCCAATTCAAAAATAGTCATCTTAAATGAACAGACATTTCTCAGACAAAGAAGTAAAAGCAGAAAGTAAATATATTAAAAAATGTTCCACATCACTGGTCATTCAAGAGATGCAGATGAAAACAACACTGAGATTCCAACTCACTCTACAAAGAATCAAGAAATCAACCAATAACAAATGTTGGCAGGGTTGTGGGGAGAAAAGAACCTTTCTCCATGGTTGGTGGGAGTGCATACTGGTGCAACCACTATGGAAATCAATATGGAGATACCTCAAAGAGCTTGGACTGGAGGTTCCATTTGACCCAGCCATCCCTCTGCTGGGTATCTTTCCAAAAGAACTAAAAGAATCATATCACAGTGATATATATGCACCTATGTTTGCAGCAGTACAGTTCATAATAGCTAAAACTTGGAAACAGCCCATTTGCCCACCAGTTAGAGACTGGATAAAGAAGATGTGAGTTTTCTATAAAATGGAATGCTACTCAGACATAAAGAATGAGAAATTCATTTCATTTATAGGAAAATGGATACATATTGAGGATATACTCCTAAGTGAAATAAATAAGTTATACATGTGTAAATATCAAATAGTTTCTCTGATGAAAAAAACTATAATAGTACATAAGATCCTAATGAGATAATTGATAATGTGAAATAGGAAGAAACAGGCTAAATATGTAGGGAAAGTGGGAAGGGTAGGTGAAAGGTAATAAGGGAAAAGAAAAAAATATGAGAAAGTGGAAAAACATGTTTGTAAATGGGGAGGGGAGGAGGGGGTAAAGGGAGGGCAGGGATAAAGCGAAAAAATGAGAACCAAGACCTGTCATGTAGAGGTACAAGATCCCAATAATGAATATAGCTGTACTGTATACCTAAAATGTACCAATAAACTCAAAAAAAAAAAAAAGAAGAAGAAGAAGTCCACACACACTAGAAGTTTGTTTACTCTGGACGCCAGAACAATCACACCCCTAAGGAGCATGCCCCCTTAACTGACCTGCTGTTAAGTGACTCAAGGGCACCTTGCTCAGAGTTTGAAAATGCCCTCTGGGCAGTAATTTAACAAAATGTCATGTTTTCAATAATCCCACCTCTGAGCAGCTTTAAATCTCTGGTATATCATTAACTCACATGAAGAGCTGGGGCTGTCATGGTGGAAATGACTGATCAGAGTTGACCTATACCTGCTTCATCTCAAGGGGTCCACACCCCTCTTCTGGAGTCACTCTCTGTTGAGCTTGGTTCAAGCATCGAGCTACAGGCCCACAGCTTGGCCACACTCACTACCATGCCCGCTGCTCTTAAGGCAGCCTCAAGCAGCTACAAACAAGTCAGATCTACAAAAACCCCAAGTCGGGCTGGGGAATTAGCTCAGTGGTTCTGGTGCCTGACACAAAAAGTTCAGTTTCAGGGCTGGAGATTTTAGCTCAGTAGTTCCACCCACCAGCCTCGCAAGCATAAGCACCCAAGTTCGATCCCCAGTACCAAAAAAAAAAAAAAAGTTTCAGGCCTCACCTTGGATTTTGATGCATAACCAAATTGGAAGCTCAGTTTAAAGAAAAAATATCAACCTTTCCCACTACCCCAAAGCTAAATAAGGGAAATGCAGGGCCTGTGAGCACTAGTCCAGACCAGAGCTTCCTTTTCTCTGCTCAGCCTGATGCAAAACTCAGACCTAAGTACCAACAATGGCATTCCAAGAGCCTTAATAACTTCAGTGCTGCCTCAAGCAGCAGGTGGAGCCAAACTATCTTCTCTGTGAGGTGCAATCAGCCCCCAAGGTACATCGGCAGAATTGGAGATTAAGTCTCTAGTATCAGCTGCCAAGTGAATGACCTGACGCTAGGTGCTTAGTAAAATGGGAATGATAACACCTATCTCCTATTTCTCGGAAGCATAAATGAGGACATAATATAGGTGAAAGGGCTCTAGTGATTTTCTAGTTCAGACTATAGAAGAAAGTTCAGGTGGCCCTTTGTATTAATTATGTTTTTGTAATTGTCTATATTTTATGATTCCTTGATATCTTGGGAGGACTTGATAGCCAGGAAAGGACTGCTCCTCCCAGAATTAGCTAATTCCTTTAGATAACAAATAATTTGCCTTTATGCACATGTGTGAACTGAGAAATCCAAAGCCCATTGTCCAGTCCATCTTCTTTATCTAACTCTCAGATACCAACCCAAATTTTCTCCTATTCTAACAACCAATGCCAGGAGCTGAGCAACCAAAGACTACCAAAATTATAGCCCAGAGCCCCCTAAAATTATTAAAACTAGATAATTTTACACTGTTCATCCTGCCCTGCCTTCACTTTCCTGTAGAACACATAATAAAGGCTCTGGGCCAAGCTTTCCCCATACTCCTGTTTCCCTACCAACCCTGGTACTGCCCATGCATCTCTGCATGGCATGGTGTGACTCCTCCTCTTCAAAACTGTAAGTAGTAAACTACTCTTTCAGTGGCATTTACCTCTCATGCTGTCACTCAGTCACTTTTATAAATTAAATCCCTGTTGCAATTTTATCTTAGTTACTTTCTTGCCACTGGGACAAAATACACAACACCCATAAACTTAAAAGGTTCACAGATTGTAGAGGTTTCGCTTCATAATTGGCTGGTTGGGCTGTTAGCTCAGTGGTTCCAGAGCCTGCCTCATAATTGGCTGGCTGTGAGACAAAGCAGCATAGTGGAAAGGCTGCCACAGAGGAAAGCTGCTTATGCCACAGTGGCCAGGAAGAGACAAGGGAGGAGCCAGGAAGGGAGATAGACCCTTCCAGGTCACACCCCCAATGACCAACCGCTTCTGACTAGGCCAACCTCCCAACAGCATCTTTGACTCTCAACTCATATCGCTGACAAATACAGTGCTCCTGTGATCCAGTCACCTTCCAAAAGCCTCACCTATGAGCACAAGCAGCTTTGGCAGAACACACCAGATTCAAACCACAACGTGAAACACTCTTGCTATCTCAATTCTTGTTACTCACTCTTGAGACTCAGGAACTGAGTAACTTCAGAAAATTTGTTGTCCAAACCAAGATCCAAGTAAATTTTTACCAGCAAATGATATCTGTGTGTCATGTGATTTTAAAATGTGGTGAATGTTTAATTTTATTTTACAGAGTATTAGAGTAAAAACCATATTGCCATTAGGCCCGCTCAAAGTATTCCCCTTCACGAACCCTTCTCCACTGCTGGTGGGAGTGTAGACTATAATGTGCAGCCACTGTGGAAGTCAGTATGGAGATTCCTCAAAACACTAGGATTTGAGGTCCCAGTTGACTTGCTATTCCTCTGCTGGATATGTTTTTTTGTTTTGTTTTGTTTTAGTACATTTTATACATACAATACAGTTACATTCATCACTGAGATCTTGTACCCTTACATGACATGTCTTGGTTCATATTTTTTACCATTCCCCTAGCCTCCTTTCCCCCCTCCACCCTTGCCTATTTACAAAGACTTTTCTTCCATTTTCTTCCGTTTCTCTTATTTTTTTTCTCTTCCTTCCCTTTGTACCTCTCCCCCACCCCTTCCATTTTCCCAATACCTTTAGACCTTTTCTTCCTATTACAAAACATCAATTATATATTTTGACCCTTATTTACATGATAAATACCAAATGAATATCAAAGTTCAAGGAGCTAAGAAAACACCAATAATACAAGTAAAAGTTAATGGAGAGCCAAGCATAACAGCTTAAAGGAAAAGAGAATGTTTTAGGTCCAAGCTCTTGAGAATCACAGTAGCCAGAGAACAATCCCTTAAGGTGCTTTCTCAAAATGCATGCCTGTGGTTTCTTACATATGTGAGAAAACCCTCCACACAGGAGTCATAACTTTCAGCCCTTTGACTCTCAGGCTGCTATGGATTCCTCCTCAGAAGCACTCTCTAGTCTAAGGAGTCAGCCTCTTAACTGTAGGTGTTCCTTCAGTGGCTGTGATGCTCAATGCCATGCTTCTGTGAGACTTCAAGCATATCTTGATTCTACTGTTGGCCTGCTTCGACCCTCATCTAAACAGCCTCCCAAGTATCAGCTGACACATCCTTGAGGGAAAGTTTCTGAGAAGGCCATTCCAGGGCTAGCAGTCAGCCTTGTATTTGGAATTGGTACCTATTCAAGGAGGCCACCAAGTAAACTGCTCCAGAAGTCAGCCATGCTAACCAGAGCTGGGCCATGAGAGTTCTTCCTCTGTTAACTTTTGCTCTGGGCTACAGATGGAATTTTCATTGAATGTACTATGTGTGATTGGCTTTTCCTCAAGAACTGGAAAGTTATCTGAAGAATTCTCCATTTCCCATTAGATGCTAAAAGTATGTTTCCAATTTTTCTCATTTATGTACTTGACTCTTGTATTTGTTCACTGCTTACAAGGTTCATGACAGGACTGTCTGCTTTGTCAGGAACCCCCTCCACCCTAAACCTATAGACAGAGTTAACATGCAGTAGAATGAGTACAGGCTTAACTATCATAATTACTTGAGTTTATGTGAGACTGAGTGAGTCACCTAAACCTTCCTGTGCCCTTCCCTCTAAATAAAATGGGAATACTCATACCTAACTCATAAGGTTGTGGTAAATGTTAAGTAACATGAGTAAAATACTTAACATGGTGCCAGATTTGTCACAGATGCTCAAAAATATTATATTTTCTAGCCTAGTACTAGTAACAAATGTGTTTAAGTGTTCTCTCTAAAATAATAGTATCTGACCTCAAATAAATGGTAAATTGATGCTATAAAGAGAAAGAGTAATGGTTACGTATAGGTGTTTTAGTCAGGATAGATTAGGTTGGGCTGCTATACCAAACAAGTCCCTCATTTCAGTAATTTAAAACAATTTTATTTCTTGCACATATTATATGCCAATAATGCACAAGTGAAGAGCTCTTTTCAAATTCATTGTCATTCAGAGACACAAGCTAACAGAGACTCCACTACATGAACTGTAGCTGGTTATCTTGGCTACAGCTAGGAGGAAATGGAGAATTGCCTACTCTTAAATATGCTTCAACACAACTCCATTCACATTTAATTGGTCAGAGTCACATAATTGCAAAGGTATAGGGATACATAATTGTTCTGTATCCTTAGAAATAGAATGGAACCAGAGACTGACAAATAGTTCATGTCTTCTGCAGAAGGTTTGCAATAAAGGAAAAGCTACGGTTGGCTTGAATGTTCAAAAAAGTCTCTATACAGAGGTAACTTTTGTGATGAAGCCTAAAAATGAACAGTAAATTTCCAGATGGGCAATGAAATAGAAGAGTTTTCCAAAGAGAGAATGGTGCTCTCGGGGAACAAGATATTCGGTGTTTGTTAGTAGTAACAGGAAGTTAAAAGGGGAGTAAGTTGGGAAAAGGTAGGAAATGAGATTGGATCAGTGCTAGATCATGTCACAACAAGGAGTTCAGGTGTTATTATGTAGGTGCTGGAGGGGTTGAGCGGTAGAAGCACAGACAGGTCCTAGTCAAGAGAATGAGATGATCAGATTCATTTGCCATCTAGTCAGTGGACAAATATTTGCTGAGCAACTGCTAAGAGTGAGGAGTTGGAGACAATAAAATTCTTCCCTCATGGGATTCAAATCCAAATATCAAGAAAGGAACTGTGACAGCAATATGGGGAATGGATTAGAAGGGGCTAGCTGAGAAGACAAGCAGAGAAATTTTGCAAAAGAATAGAAAAATAACACCGATCTAATGACAGCAGTGATACTGAAGAGGAAGGGACAGATAACATTGGAAAGCTACACTAGAAATATATATGAGTTAAAAAGTAGGAGGAGTTAAGAATAATTTTCTGTGATGAATGTAACTGTATTGTATACTTTAAATGTACCAATAAACTTAATGGGAAAAAAAGAATAATTTTCTGTTTCCTGCTCATTCAACTAGATGAATGTCAGTGCCATTCACCTTGACTGGGAATGGAGGACAAAGTTACAAAGAAGTACTGGGTTTTGTCAGTGATGTGTTAACTTTGAGGGGGTGTTTTTCCCACAGGAATCTGGAATTCAAGAGGTGAATGGTTCATGCCTGTAATTCCAGCATTCAGAAGGTTGAGGCAGGAGGATTGCTGTGAGTTCAAGACCAGCCTGGGCTACATAATGAGTTACTCTCAACTACATAGTGAGACCCTGTCTCAAAAAACAAACAAAAAAATAGAGATGAAAATGCACTGGAATATCATACTTGGAAGTAAACAGAAGGCAGCAAGAAATACAGAGGAGACAAGATTGATGGTAAGTTTCTATCTCCTCTCTGTCCCAAAACTTCATAGTATATTAGGGTGTTTCAGAAAATGTGGACCCACAACACTGAAGTAATAGGAAAGTGGACAGCAATAAACAATGTGTTCAACAAAAAAGTGTTAATATTTTATAAACTGTGTGCTCATAGCAACAACTTGGAGACAATAATTTTGGTGAATAATCACTTAAGTATTCTGTTAGCTCAAAATTATTCTTCAAGAATCTGAGTCCACCAAAAAGGAAAAAGTAAATAAAGACAAAAGTAAATAAATCTGCCAAAAAATAGTCATCAGGATATAGTAATGCCCAAAAAACTACGCTGATAATTATTATACCTCTTCTCATTCGATTCTCTAAAAGAAAAAGTGGCTGAAGGAAAGCCAACTTCACAAATGAAAAGGCTCAACCTAAAATGCTTGCATAGAGGCTGACTTGGTTCCTAGAATATATTTGACAAAAAAAATTATCTTGGAAATTAAAAATGATAATTAATAAGGTAGTCAAGGGAAAAGTAAGATAGTGATGTTGAAGAAACCTTCTAGAAGGTATATCAAAGGCAAAGAAATTGAAAATAAGAGGGTCAGGGATTTAGCTCAGTGGTGCTGCCGCCTGCCTCACAAGAACAAGGTCCTGAGTTCAATCCCCTAAA
>NW_022900913.1:29369769-29407744 GCF_012274545.1 Fukomys damarensis | reverse complement strand
ATATATGTATATGTATATGTATATATTGAAACTAAAAGTAAGAAAGAAAGATCAAAGACTTGGACAATCCTAGAGGACCAACTGCTGACTAATAGAAACTCTAGAAAGGGAATAGAGTGAAAAAATGGAGGAAAATATCAAGAAATAATACACCCACAACTCCAAGAATTGCAGAACAAATTTTCAGATGGAAATGGCCTTTTGAATATACACACAGTGACCAGAAACAAGTACATGTCAGAGCACATAATAGTGATATTAAAGCACCTAGGTTTAAAACATAAAACTGAAATATCCTGGGGGGAGTATAGAGGGGAATACCAGCAAGGAAATAAAAAAGGGACAGCAGGTAGATAATAGACCTGTATATAAAAATAAAACAACAAAGATTCCAGAAAAAATATAAGAAAATATTTTTGTGATCTTGACACAGGCAAAGATTTCTTAAACAAGACGCAAAATACACTACTATAAAAAATGAATACTGGACACAGCAACATTAATTATACTGCTAGCAAAGTGCATAAATCAGTCTCACAAATGACTTATGACCAGAATAAAGAATTCCTTCAAATAATTAAAAGGATAAGAATGCCATTTTTACAAATAGGCAAAAGGCTTGAATTAGCATTCACACACACACACACACACACACACACACACACACACACACACTGTCTAGTAAACATAAGAAAAAAGTTTAACATAATTATTCATTAGATAAATTCAAATAACAATTTCAATGAAATACCACTCAACCATGAGGACAGTTAAAATTAAAAAGGTTCACAATGCCACATGTTGGAAATATATGAAGCAACTAGAACTCTTATTCATTATGAAAAGTTGTTCATCTACTTTGGACAACTGTCCAATTTTCTGAGAGTTCTATGATCCAAATAGCCAGAATTTTTCACTCTCAGATATTTACTTGAGAGAAACTAGTATATATGTCCCCCAAAAAGACATGTCCAAGAATATTCATAACAATTTTATTCATAGTAGCCAATATCTGGAAACAACCTAAATGTACAACAACAGAAGAAGGAATAAATTGTAGAATTCTACATAGTATGAAAACAAATAAACAGAATACATAACAACATAGATGAATCTCATAGGTGTTGTGTTGAGTAAAGGAAGCCAGGCACAAAATATCTGAAGTCTGAGAACAGGTAAAGGTAACCTACTATGCTAGAATTAGATAAGTGATTATCTCTGAAATGGAGCAGGGTGATTGTGACAGAAGCCAGGCACAAAGGAACTTTCTGGGCTGCAGATCTGAATGGGATTACATAGGCAGATACATCAGTAAAAATCTGTCAATCTATTCATTTAATATTATTTTACATTCTGACATTTCATAAGAGTATGCCTGGGTTTTTTTAAAAGAAGGAGTAAGAGAAGAAAAATGGTAGTGTGACATTTCAATCTAAAACATCATGAAGGGGGCCGGGGATTTAGCTCAGCAGTTTGGTGGCCTGCCTTGCAAGTGCAAGGACCCGAGTTCAATCCCCAGTACCAAAAATAAAAAAATAAAAAATAAAACATCATGAAGGAATGCCTCCAAAATTGCAAGAGAAAAATGATTTTGAATTTAGAATTTCAGACCTATTAATACAGGACACATAATTTTTAGGATTGTTTTATAATATTCACCCCAAAAAATTCAAATGCAGAAGAGTACAAGAGATTCACCAGAAGAGACCAGAAGAATCCAGCTGAGGGCCTGGATCCCACAGCAATGTCCCACAAGAGTTCAGTCAAAGGCCTACAGCCTGTGGCAATGTCTCATTCAAGTCCATATCAATGACTGGGAAGGCAACAGCCAGTGCTAGAAAAGTCTGTACAGGCAATGTGAAGGATCTGTTCCAGAATGCTAAGGAATCTGCACTGGAGCCAGAAAGTGACACTGAAGGCAATGAAGACCACAGCTCCCCAGAAGAGAGCAGCAGCCATCCCTGGTGGTAGTACCAAGCACTAATGATGACATGACAAGAACAGCCAACAGCTGAGTTCCTATCAGTAAAACCAGCCACAGCAAGCTTCTCCAGGTAAATCAACACCATGCAATCTTCCCCTCTCTTTTATGTAATTTTGGCAACAATCCTCAAGTGCATCTTCCGCGCTGATTTGGTTTAGCTAGGAGTTCCAAGTTGACCATTAGATAATCCACCACAAGACCCTTCCAAACTTCCAATCAAATGTGAGGATAAATTAAAGACATTTTTAGATAAGAACTCAAAAAAAATGTTAGTCCCTATGTACCCTCTCTCCAGGCATGTTCACCAAATACAAGAATATCCAAAAGATTCAGCAAAAAAGAGGTCCAGCCACAGAGGGGGTGGGGGGCAGTGGTGGAAGGTATTCAGAAAAGGAAAAGGGGAGAACCGAAATATAACCAGATGGGCAATGGCACTTGGGAAAAACCTATTGATGGATTTGTGACTGATATAATGCAACATTCAGGAAAAAGGAAAAGATGATGAATATCCACTTGTTGGGGTCTCCTCGTAGAGGAGGGGGCTTGGGGAGATGACCGTGGACACAATGAATGACCAAAAGCTGATGGCTAATGGCAGAGTTTATTTCTCACCCAGGGTCTTTATAGCAGTTTCAAGGTCACACACAAAAGCATGATTACAGTGGTTTGGTTTGATGATTAACAACAGTCACAAGGAGGCATGGGTAAGATAAACAGCAATCACAAGAAGCTATGAACAGATACACCCTGTTTAAACTAAAGACAGAATATCTAGATAAAACAACATCTGTTTATGAATAAAAGGGAGTGTAAACCAGGAACAAGAACAAAAAGGAATTAGAGAGTAGTTCTGCTATCAAGGACTTGGCTCCAGCACATCTCCTTTGGTACACCTGTGTCCCAGTGAGAAACCAGCATTCTGGGACTTGGGGTCAGCACTTTGGCCGGTCTTCCTCTCATGCCCCAACAAATAACTATGCCAAGGAATTTACAAGTGAGAATTAACAGTGATTATTGACTCTAGAGAAAATAAAAATGGTCCTAAAAAGAAATATTTACAAAGAGAACATTAGCACAAAATGAGTCATATAAATATAGTTGTACTATTACAAATATGATATTTGTTATAACAAATAAATATAATTATCTTAATGGGAAGAAGGTGCAAGAAGACCCAAGACAGTAAAGTCTATCTACACTGGAAAAGGTTGAACAAACAAAGAACTAGCAGCATAAATGATTATACAAATAAAGGAAAAACTATCAAAAACTTTAATGGACATAGGAGTAGTTGAATAGAGTGGGCTGGATTTCATATTTTTAAGTCCTTCAGGACTATTGTTTAATAGAATTTTTAATGTGCAGGAGAAAATATAGAGATATATAAGATCACATAGGGAAGGAAAGAATAAGAACAAAAAGATCCTGAGAATTCTGAGGATCATCAACATTTAAAAGGAAAATAAAGAGGTGCCTGCAGAGGCTCAGATGACAGAACCAAAGAGGTGGGAAGAGGAGCAGAAGAAAGCAGTACAGAGTGCTGCAGTTTTCAGAGTAGAGGTCTTTTGCTTCTTTCGTTAGATTGATTCCTAGATACTTCATTTTTGGGGGATGCTATTGTGAAAGTAATTATTTCCCTAATTTCTCTCTCAGTGAGTCTCTTATTTGTGTACAAGAAGGCTATTGATTTTTGGGTGTTCACCTTGTATCCAGCTACTCTACTGAATCTGTCAATTAAGTCTAGAAGTCTTTTGGTGGAATTTTTTGGGTCTTCAGTGTAGAGTATCATGTCTTCAGCAAATGATGACAGTTTAACTTCTTCCTTTCCTATCTTTATTGCTTTAATTTCTTTCTCTTGTCTAATTGCTGTGACTAATGTTTCCAGAACTATATTGAAGAAGAGTGGTGATACTGGGCATCCTTGTCTTGTTCCTGATTTTAACATGAAAGTTTTCAGTTTGGGGCCATTTAATGTTGGCAGGGTTGTGGGGAAAAAGGAACCCTTCTCCATTGTTGGTGGGAGTGCAGACTGGTGCAACCACTATGGAAATCAATTTGGAGATACCTCAAAGAACTAGGATTAGAGGTCCCATCTGACCCAGCCATCCCTCTACTGGGCATCTTTCCAAAAGAATTAAAAGAATCAAATCACAGTGATATATGCACACCCATGTTTATAGCGGCACAGCCCATTTGCCCATCAGTTGGAGACTGGATAAAGAAGATGCGGGCTTTCTATAAATACAGCTCAGCCATAAAGAGTGAGAAATTAGGGTCATTCATAGGAAAATGGATGCATATTGAGGATATACTCTTAAGTGAAATAAATAAGTCACACATATGTAAATACCAAATAGTTTGGTGTGAAAAACTATAGTTGTAATAAGATCCTAATGGTATAATTGACAATGTGAAATAGGAATAAAAGGGCTAAAGGTGTAGGGGAAGTGGGAAGGGTAGAGGAAAAGAAAAAAATATAGAAAATGAAAAAATGTAAATAAAGTACTTGTAAATAGGGAAGGGAGGAGGGGGTGAAAGGAGAACAGGGGTAAGGGGAAAAAATGAGAACCAAGACCTGTCATGTAAAGGTACAAGATCCCAATGATGAATGTAACTGAACTGTATACCTAAAATGTACCATTAAACTCAATGAGGAAAAAAAAAAAAGAAAGAAAGAAAGAAAGCAGTACCAACAGGAATAATTTACTGAGTTCTTGGTGGTTGTCAAGACTTGATAGACTAATTAAGGAACTACACATGTTTATAACCTTTGGGGCACACATGGGCCAAGACCTAAAAATGGTTCTAGAATTATTAGCTAACAACTTGTTCTCTGCTCTGCCAGAGTAGGTAACACGCCTAACCCTTGGAAGCAGATGGAGCTGATAAATTCTCTCAAAACTTGCTTGGCTGCTCTACCCATTCTATTATGGTTTGTGTCTAAGTGTCTTCCCAAAGCCTCATGAGGTCATAGGGCTTTCTCGGAGGTGGTTGAATCTACAGTGTGCGATGCTGAGATTAAATGTGTGTAGTTACTAAATCAGTCCACTGGTTTGGTATCACCCTAACCCCAGTATCCTAGATAGAGGATTAAATGGGCAGAAAAAAAGCTGCTAAGGTTCTTGCTTGCTTTGGTGCCTTCTGCCTGCCATGAACCTTTTCTCCTTTGCAGTGCTTGTCTACTACGCCACCCTGCCTAGGAGCCGGTCAGTTATGAACTGAAACCCCTAAAAACTGTGAGCTAAATAAACCTTTCCCCTTTAAACTTTGGGTTTCAGGTATTTGTCTCAGCAATGAGAGAAAAATAACTAAGACACATTCCCTGGCCACCTGTACCACATCTGTTTCCCAATCCCTCTCCCAGCCCTGCAGACAGTGATCTTGGGCTCCATTCCAGGGGTATGATTCAGAACTCTCAACTTCCCTGGCTCTCTGTGGCTTCCATTTAGATATTTAAATGCCTTCTCCATCCTAAGACTGTCCTCTGCCTCTTGAGCTGAGTCTACCACTCTCA
Source organism: Fukomys damarensis (assembly GCF_012274545.1). Lineage (NCBI taxonomy): Eukaryota > Metazoa > Chordata > Mammalia > Rodentia > Bathyergidae > Fukomys > Fukomys damarensis. The sequence goes on along the minus strand of NW_022900913.1, from coordinate 29,402,246 downwards.
CTACAAGCCCACCTGCTTCTGGGCTAGCTTCACCTCCTGCTGCAGCAAAGAAGTTGCATTGCACCTTTCCCGGGAGAATATACGAGTCCAGCATTTGTAGGGCTTGTCAGTGAGCAGTCTGTAAAGTTGCTTGACAGGCAGATATAGGACCACGAGTGTATTTAAAAGCACATTTGTTGATTCATTGGAAATAAAAGGCATTAATTCTTTAGTAAAGAAAGAGATGAAAGGAACCATGACCATTCTTCCACACTGAATGATCCAGAAAGTTCTTAAAGTACAAAAATAAAGGGTACTTAAGAAAAATGCTTACAAAATGAAAGACATGCCAAATGCGCATATGGATAATCTAACCTAATAGATGATTTGAACAGAAATGTAATTATCTTGGAGATGCTAAAGGGACATGGAGAATTATCAATAATCAAGGGAAGTTATTTAAATAGAGGCACATTGACCTATTATTCTAATCATAATGGTATTTATTAAGTACCTTGCTATGGATTGAATTATATACACTTTACCTATATTAATTCAGTGAGTCCTCACAAAACCCTACAAGATCAGTATTATTATTATTATTATTATTATTATTATTATTATTATTAATCATCATTGGCATTTTACAGATGGTTAAACTGAAGCAAGGAGAAGTTATATTACTTGCTGTAAAGTCCCATGGCTGATAGAGGTAGGATTTGAACTCAGGAAATAAATCTTTAAAGCTGCATACTTACAAGCTTAAACTATAAATATGGGAATGTATCCATGCTCTGGATATACTTCTAGTCTGCCCAAGAAGTCAGCCCAGACACAAGCTCCCCACTCCAACAGAGGGCAAAATCCTGATGGGAAATTCTGCACCCAGTCATACTGGCATAGATAGACACAGCTACTGAGCAAGACTTAAAGTCAAGTTTTTGCACCACATCTAAATTCTTCCACAGTTCTGGGGACAAAGCTCTGGGTGCTTAATACAGACTACATTATAAAGAAGAGATGCTAATCCTGGAAAGTTACATATCCTGATATAAATTGTAACCTTGAAAAGTCTAAAGATATAACATTCAGAGAAAACTTCTGTGAACAATATTTTGACAAACAGAGCTTGTCATTTAGGAAGCTTTGTATACATTTTAGGGCAAATTCTTCATTACCACCCATATTTGAATGTGAGATAATACATAGCTAAATTTTACTCCAAGAGCAAAGAGTTGTCCAGGTGGTACCAAATGCACTTTTAGATAATTCAAAGCAAAAACATCACATAAAAGAAGCTGCAGGCTTTGTTAAAAAGAACCTCTGCTGTAGCATCAGCATTAGAGTCCTCATCCTAAATTATTTTCAAATCCTGATTCATTTGAAAATCAATCCAAATGTCTCCCCTTCTAGAAATTTTACTAAGCAATAAACTCACATCAAACATAATTCATTGGAAAACTTCAGACGAAGCCAGTCAAATTCACTACACAGCAGACTCAACATCCTCCCTCACATTTCTTAAAAGAGAGGGCCAATGAAAGCTGTAGTCCCTAGGACATGATCTCTCCCAGAAAGGGCTGTTGGCACCAATACAGAGTGAAACTCTTACAGAGCTGAGACTTTGGTATTAAACGGCCATGTGGCTTCAGCCAAGCTCCAAGTGTGCTCAGTTCAAGACTTGGAGTCAAGGCCAGATTTCTTAACTGGCTCCTGAAGGCACTAGGCTGCATGCTTTCTTGCCAAAGAAGCTAACGGTGCTTTCTGGCCATGACTCAGCTGGTGCAGATGGACACCATGCTAACAGTGGTATAGAATCCACTCTGAGCCTTCCCAAGTGCTCTGGAAGTCATTACCCTACCCAAAGAGGATGAAAACCTCTTTGAAAGCACAATGGGAAAGAACCAATATCCCATGCACTACTGACTGATATTGTCTAGGTGTTCCTTTTTCAAAACCATTTTACTTATAAAAAGCGGAAGTGCTCCCATCATTAACTGCCCCAGACCAAGTCATCGCCCTCTCATGAGCTCAAGGACCTCATCTATAAAATAAAAATTTGAATTAAATGATTGTTGACATCCTCTACCATCTAGTAATGACAACTGTCCACAGTGGTCATATTTTAGCAATTTCATGTAATTAAATACACACTCATGTATACAGTCTATTCATATACCCCAAAAATATTTACTCCTTCTTATTTGTTCAATAAATGTTTATTACTTGCTATATACCAAATGCTTTCCTAGGTGCTTCTAGCAGAAAACAACACAAAGAAGCTTGCTTACAGCTATCTTCCATGGGGAGCAGAAGCAAAATAATAAACACCTATCAATTAGTAATAGCTGCTATAGAGAAAAATAAAAAGACATGAAGACTGCCAGAGGTGGATAGAGTGTTCTGTCTGATATAGGGTCAGGAAATGTCCCTCTGTATAAGGTGCCAATAGAAAAGAATTCTAAAAGATATGTGTTAGGAAGGAGCCACTGGGTATTTGTAGCAAGGAGGTTCCAGGTGGGAAAAACACCAAGTACACAGGCCCTGAGAGGGAATCACCTTGACAGAGAAGCAAGCATGGCTGAGAAAAGAGTCAGAAAGATCATAAGGGATGGAAAGCCTCTCTTAATCTGAGTAAGATGGGACACCACTGGCAAGGTTAACCTTTAGAGTGATATAGCCTAACATATATACCTAAAAGATTATACTACCTGCTCTATGTGGCAAAGAGACTTAAAGGGACAAGAGTAGAAGCACAGAGAGGAGTCAGTAGAGCACCACAGTCATCCAGATGGGTAATGACGATAGCTTGGACCAAGTGGCAACAGTGGGGCTGATAAATCTAGCGTATAATTTGAAGGTAAAATCGATAGGATTTGCTACTATACAGTAAGTGAAGTGTGAGAAAAGATAAGCAACAAAGATGATGCCAAGATTTTTCACATGAATAAGTGGAATCATGATATTTCTGTTTAATGAGCTGGGAAAGATTATGAAATAAACCTCTATAGGGTGAAGGGGATAGAAATCCAGATATTTAATTTTAGGCATGTGAAGTTTGGGATGGCTTTTAGATATCTTATGAAAGAAATCCTACAGCTTTTAGAATCTTCTCTGGAGAATAATTCAAAATACAATCCCTTGTGAATATGTCCACATTTTTCACTTTACCAAGAGACAACCTGTGATATGTTGGAAAACATTTAACAACCTATTCACCAGGGAGGAAAATAAATCTCTAGCAGTTGTCAATTTCTGTGATGTAAACTCTTCCACAATGGCTGTTTTCATGCTACCAGTATGAAATCACCAAATACAGAGAGGGGAAGAGACACTCTTTCAAGCCAGTAGGAGCGGCAGACTCCTCCAACTCCCACAGGGTCCTCTTCCCCAAACCCTTCCCTTCTCCTCAAGAGACAGAGGGGAAGCAGAACAGTTTAAAGAGGGGAGGTGTTGGCTTTAGCTGTTACCCTTTAAACACCTTTGCAGGGATTTTGAAAAAACAGGTTATGAGAAAGCCTGAGGCATTTCTATTTTAAACAGCTGCCTTATTGTAACACATAGACCCAGAGATCTGACTTTAATTATCTGTAATGTAAAACAAATCTACTCTCAAATTTCAGTAGGGGGTAGAGCAGGACAGAGGAGGATGGGTTCCCTAATCCTGTGAAAAGTACTCCAAGTCATTTTTTTAAAGGAGGATGATATTGTCTCTATGTTTTGTGGTTTCTGAGCCCCATACTCCTTTCTGAATGAGTCAGGGAATATCTGAGTTGCTTGTAAATTTGGGGTGAGGAAAAATTTTTGCTTTAGGCTTAACCTGCTCCTGGAGAGGAATGACATTAGGTTTGCATTAGCAAATTCTGTTGTCTGGTCAGCAAATTAATTCTTAGGAAAGGCTTTATTTCCTCCCCTACACCAGAACAGAGGTTCTTAATCCTCTCTGCATTTTATAATTACATGGGGAAGTTTTTTTTTTTTAAGACATGCATGCTGAGGCACCACACCAAGAGTTTCAGGTTTGCTTGTCTGAAGAGAGACCAATCCCCCTGCTGATTCTAAGGTACAGCCAGGATTGAGAACGACAGAACTAGAAGTCCAAGTAAAGAGCAGTTAGTTACCACTAACCATGAGTAGTCCCTTCATGGTTGTTGAAAGAGCACCCACACACAAGTAAGTGGCTCCATGAGTGGAACTGCCCAGGGACAGGAACTGGACAGAGTTCTAGTCCACTTCTGCCACTGGGCATAGGTCATTAGAAAAACTATTCAACAACATGAACTTCAGGTGGTTAGGCTAGATGGCCTGCAGGCTCACTCATCCCTCTGACATTCTGTGTCTACTAAAATAGGGGAACACTGGAGGTTCACATTGGCAGCCACTCAGGAAACCACCTGTAAGGCCTAAGGATGTGTTTCCAGGAGCATGGCAGGCATGCTGGTATTGCTTGCTACTAATCAAAGAGCTTCTAAATACCTCAGTATGAAAAGTCTGTGCAAAACAAGGCTGGGCCAAGGAATTTGCCCAAACTAAAGCCTCTGTCTGGGATGAAAGGTCAAGTTGATATAGAAGTGCAGCCTTCCCCAATTCTTACACCTGAGCTCCTGGTTTTCTTGCCTCACAGTGACGCAGCAGAATTAATGCCCTTCAAAACCTGAAATTGCACATAGATTAAATAATAAAGCCACCAAATGTCAATTGAGAAATGTACTACAAAGTCAAATAAGATTTAACTTTCTGATCTTCAGAGCTATTAACAATTAATGATCACTGGCAATAAAACTCTCTTATAATGGAAATCTGCATATTCTCTTCCCTGCCCAATCCTCCCATCCGGAACATCTCGTCTTCTCCTCCACCACGTGCACAGTCTGCTGAACTCACCCATAGAGACATCAAATGAGGGAGCAAAAAGAAGAGCAAAAGCAAAACAGAGCAGATAGATGGTGAGGGGATGCAGAAACTGCTGGTCCAATGCAAAGACAGAAACCTAGGAAATAACCGTTGTTGCCAAGGAGTGTGAGATTACATGAAAAGTCTTTACTAAAGGGCAAATCCTGCCCCAGGTTGAGGCCTACAAGATACACTTGGGAGACACAGACACTAAAGGAGTATGAAGTGTTTCCATGAGGTGACTGCCACCTCCACTGACTGAGATGCTTCCAGCCCAAATCCCACACCCAGAGTGTCCCTGGAGAGCCTAGAAAAGTAGTATTGAACAGTCAGTGGCTGCAGAGGCTTTTGATTAAGGAAAGCTAATGGAATGGAAGTTTTGTCTTTTAAGCCCCCCACTGATTTTCCTATAGAGTAATGTAATTTTTTAAAAAGAAGGAGGAGGAAGAAGAGGAGGAAGAGGAGAGGGAGGAAGGGTAAGAGAGGGAGGAGAAGGAGGAAGAGAGAGAGGAGAAGAAAGAGAAAAAGAGGAAAAGAAATGTTGAGGACTCAGTTTTGGAGACCAGATGGAGGAAGCAAATAAATTCAATGCTTTCAGAGAGAGAGCAAGTCGGTGCTGCCAAACTAGCCAGGGGAGGGCTTCTCTGTTTTCCTTACCTCTCTTCTCATCCAAGAACACACATTACAAATTTCATGGAAGTAAATGGTGGAATGAATCCATTACATCACCTGTTAACCCTTTTGCAAATACATAAGCCAGTGTCTCTGGCTGATGCTGGACCTTCTTGTCTGATAAGCTGCTTTTCATCCCTCCTGGATTCATTTCAGATGCTACCTCCTCTGTGAAATCCCTGGATGATGGCACTCTCTCCTGTGCCCTGTCTTAGGCACTTTTCTTGTGGCTGAGACGCTATGCCTGACACCACAACTTGAAGGAGTGGTATATTTTGGCTCACAGTTTGTACAGGTTTTCGGTCTATAGTTCATTTTCTCCAAAGCAGGACAACATGGAGAGGGACATGGCAGAGGAAAATGTGCTAAAATTATGGTGGCCAGGAACAGAGAGCATGCAGGGAGGAACCAGGAAGGGAGAGATAACCTTCTAGGTCTACAGTGACCTACATCTTCCAACCAGGCCCAGCCTTCTAACAAGTCAGGTCTAAGCCCCTATAATCCAATAACCTTCCAAAGGTCCCCTCTGTGATCCTATGAAGCTTTGGAGGGACATCTAGACATAAACCATAACAGATCCCAAGGCCTCACCCAAACTGTCCAAAGAAATACTGCCATATTGTCATCTAGCTATGTGTATGTCTTCCCAAGCTCACAGGAAACTTCAAGAAGGTAAAAGTTAGACCCTGATCCAGGTGGACAGACACACGGATGCAAGGGGAATTCAGAGAGGCCACCACTAGGGGAAGGAATGTTTATTGACAAGAGAAAAGAGAGCTGCCTGCCCCCCGACAAGATTTCCTCTAGGCATCGAGTCATCTTTTCTGGAAGTTTGGAAGGGCTGTCAGCAAGGTCTCTGCCAGTCTCCTCTATGTCTCTCTCTATTTATACCCTGGGGCCAGGAGACTGGAGGAAGCTGTCTGAAGTCAAGGACAGCAGTCTGCAAGCTGTACCTCCTCTGCATTTATTCTTGGCAAGGATTCCCAGAATCTAGGTTTCCTCTAGAAAGTAGTCACTGAGAGAGAGAGAGAGAGAAATCCCTTTCTAAAAAAATCTCCTGCTCTTTTCAAGGAAATTGACAGAAACTTTAAATATCTGCTTTGTAGTCTGAAGTCACTAAACCTTAGCCTTGAGCAAAATAGTCATCGAAAAAGCTGCTGATTCAAAAACTATCAGGAGGTGACTGGAAAAAGAAGAGCAAAAAACAGAAAAGAAAAAGAAAATAAGAGCAAAACTGAAGGGATGAGAGAGCATGACTTTTTTTTTAGTATAGGATGATATAAAATCAACAGCGTGTAACGTATTCATGTATAATGGAGCATGGAAAAAAGAGTTCAGTAAAATACACTGGGCTTATCTTAATAGATCTATAAACAAACACACACATATATGACATAAAGTATGCTAGCCCAACTTGCTAAAGCTCCAATATGCTCTCTTTTGAGAAAAGAAGCAAACAGCAGAGATTAAGAAGACACATTTGAGTGAACTGAATCCTACCCCACATCTTACCAGCTGCGCAACCTGGAGCAAGTTACTCAGCCTCTCTGAGCTTCAATTTCTTCAGCTATGAAATGGGGCTGTTATGATGCTACTTTACATATAAAATAATTCAGGCCAGTGCCTGAGGAAACATTTAGGAAGTGGCAGGTGGCAGTGTTAGTAGCACAAATCTGCAGAATTGTTACCATCATTATAATAATGTTAAAAAGCAGTGGATATCTGTCATATAGAAAGAAAGAGAAAAGTCCCAATTGCATGAAAAATGTCCTAAACTCTCTTCTACAGCTTTTGTCTTCTGTTGATCAAATTCATTAGTCTTCACTTCACTTCTGTAGAATCCTAAATAATAGAAGAATGATCCAAGTATGGTCTTGGAGTTTACCAGGAAGAGTATTCACACATTTGTTCTTACTTTTCAAATGACTGAAACAGAAAGGGTTTCTCTCCTGAATTTTCACTTACCAACCAAGCTGTGTACCCCAGGAGCGCAGTTCTGTAAGGCAAGGCCTGAGGGACCCCCTCAGTTCAGGCTTCTTTCTAGAAGCCATCAGAGGATTGCTTCTACTTGTTATTTGTCCAAAAGTCTGGAGAGACAGAACATATATCTCAAAGTGCAGCTAGATGTTTTGCGGGGGAGTATTTTATGAAGTGCTGGCATCAGTCACCAACCCCAAGTTCATGGGCTTTAATAGTCTATCTCTGAGAACAGTACTTTGCCAAAGAGGCTTGAAAAACTCAGCAGGACAGGATTCTCCTTGATTTCATTATCAGCCTTCAAGGGCCCAAACCCAGACAGTGAAACACAGTGCGGGGTGTGTGTGTGTGTGTGTGTGTGTGTGTGCGCGAGTGCACACTCAGCAGAGGTGGGGATGCATATAATGAGCCACGCCCTGGCCCTGGTTCTGCCTCTCCTGTCAGGGATCCTCCCACCTCTCCCAGGTCAGTTCCTCTATGGGGTGGATAGAAAACCAGCTGATATAGGGTGCTGGGGGGATAATTAAAGTATATTATGTACATGTAGAAGTCCACCAAAATTAAACACATTAATCTGTATAAACAATATTATTCATTTAAAAGGGGTGACCCAGCTAATTTAAAAGTAACAGACAGGACCAGGGATTTATCTCAGTGGCACTGCACCTTCCTTGCAAGAGTAGGGTCCTAAGATTGATCCCCAGCACCAAAAAAAAAAAAAAAAATTACCAGTATCAGTCATCAAGGAGATGCAGATAAATTCAAATAACATATTTCTACAGCCTTCATTTTCATCTGGATTTAAAATGAATAATGTAAATTGACATTTGAATTAAGGTATTTTTGGTTCTTTCCTTTTGCAGCTCTTCAGAGATTTTTAACATTTTTTAAAATTTGGTAAATACCAATTACCGTATAATTACATTCCATAGACACAGGACCTAGTGACAATTGGCAAATTGTACTTGGTAAGAAAAAGAAGCCATGCTCCTTGGGTGGAAAATATGCTGGTTAAGAGTGATAATGGTGGATGAGTTGGCTTTTCACATGTCTGTTTCCATATTACATATGTGAGTCTATGTGTGTATGCAAAAGAACTTCAAAATTGTACATGCATGTATGCGTTTAGGTATACATTCAGGTATATAGAGAGAACATATATATATATATATATATATATATATATAATATATATATAAATTTCTATGTACAAGTTTGTGCAAGCATTTACTGCTCTGTGTGTGTGTATGCATTGGACAACTCATGTGTGTGAACAATATGCGTGCGTTCTTGTGAAGTTTCATCCTCACAAAAGAACTTGTCTCATGAGCCCTGTCTGTGCTGACATACGGCCTTGTTTAAGGAAACATGTTTTCCATTTATATGGTTTATTATCCCCTAGTTGTTTCCTTCCTTGAATAAAGAATTGCTGGACCTACAGCTCCTTCCCTCCTCCTCCGCATCACCTGCCATCCCTGGGAAAGGCCAGCTTCCCACTCTTGCAGGCCCGTGACTCCCACTATCCTCCTTAGTGGAGGTCCCACAGCAGCCCAGACCAAGTCCTAGGTGGCAGGCTAAGTGATCCAACTCCTCCATCTGTCCTAGAAGAGGGAGATGTTGGTGGGAGGCTCATGCAGGCCGCCTCCATGGAACCTGGGACATCTGGATGCAATAAGGCCGTGTAATAAAGTACCTCCTGTAACCCAGGATCCAGTCACATCCCCACATTTGTGGTGGAAGTCATCCGTCTCTATCCGTTAGAGTCTCTGAAGAGGCTGTGGATTGAGGCTCTGATTTTTCTATAAACATGGCCATGATGCCCCAGAGAAAATGTGAATGCTTTTTTGTTGTGGGATCACATCTTCTCTATGCTTATTCAATGGGGCTGGATGTACAGGCAGCCTTGCCCTGGCCTCCATCTCTCTGTAGATAAGGGATCTCTCCTGAGCCTACAGCAGAGTATTCTCTCCACTTTCCCACTTCTTCGGCTTCTTAAGAGACAAATGAAAGACTGACTCTGAGACCCACAGCACCACTGCCATTCCCAACTGTGCTCTGAGCAAGGTCATCATCCAGCCCTGGTGTGCCCTAGGTACTGTCCCTAAGATGCCTCTGCCACTCCGTCTATACTCCCAAGCCTCCTGAGGGCCTCTGTCCCACCCTGTGCCTACCTGCCCAGCAGAGCCCAGAATCCCAAATTCTCCTTAACCCTTCTCTACTCTCATCAACAATACACTAAGCCAGACATGATGGTGGTGCACACCTATAATCCCAGCATTCAGGGAGGCTGAGGCTGGAGGATCACAAGTTTGAGGCCATTCTGGCCAACTTAGAAGCTTAGTGATCCTGTCTCAAACTGAACAGAACAAAAGATTTTTTTAAAATGATGATGAAGCTCAGTGCAAAGTTCCTGTGTTTAATCCCCAGCACTGAAAAAAATAAATGTTTTCAGAGTCCTTGCCTCTAGAGGTGAAGGCCAATGATACGTTACTCAGTAATTTAATTTTTGCCTGATGCAGTTGCTAGCTAAAGGATTATCCTTTATCAAGAAAAAAAAAACAATAGAAGGTAAAATTAGAGGTAAGTTTCTAAGAAGTCAGTGTAGGTTGAATTGGAGTTGTTAAAGGCTGGAATATTTTGGGCCTCCTCTGCCATCCTGCGTACATGGCCACAAAAGACATCCCCAGCAAAGCCAGGAGGAGGGATAGATGACACCTAGAAAGGCCTTCTCCGAAAAGGAAAGGTTAAATGTTCCCAGCCCTCAGACCCACCCACCCACCCTCAGATCACCACATGGAGGGCAGGCATCTTCCCCGCCCCAGGAAGGGGAGGTCAGCAGATAAAAAGCACCCCAGAGGCTAGCACACCTCATATGCTTTCCCCAGGGCACCACTAAGGAGCCAGAGCACATGGAACTTGGAGGCAAAGCAACCAAAAGCACTTTTGGCAGGAATACAAGAGCCAACCAGGAAGCTAATTTAGATCCCACCTGGCTGGAAGGAAGAGAGAAAAAACAAGAGAGTTATGTGGAGAATCTTCAGAAGGCAGGAAAGACCCAAGAACTTGGTCTTAGCCATGTTCCATGAGAAGATGTCCTGGCATATAGCACACATGGGACCTGCCAAGCCTTGAGTAATGATGGGAACAAACAAAAGCAAAAAGAGAGGGAGGGCTGAGGGCCACTGGTGGGGAAAGGGAAGTCAGGCTGAGTCTAGGTGCTGCCAGACATCTGGGTAAACTGCATAATGTTTAAGCCAATAGCTGGCCATTTTTCCTAAGGAATAGCAAACATCTCATCTGAAAATGCCTAGGTCACATCATTGTTATTTTGTTTTGTTTTGTTCTTCAGTGCTCGTGCAGATGTTTGAACATTCCTTGAGGGCATAACCAAGGCTTATTTATTTTCAGGTGTCTCAACCTTCCAGTACTTAGTACACATCTGGTCCCTCATAGGTACTTAGAACTTGTATGAGAAGGAAGGGAAGAAGAAGCATGTGCAGATGACTCCCAAACCTTTAATGATAAGATGAATAAATAATTTATTTCCAAACTAGGATAACTTTGAGAATAAAAGGAAATGCTAATACTGGCTCTTGGAAAACAAGGCCATGTGGTTACCCTACTTAGTGGCCAGATATGTGAGGAAGAATGAGGCACTGGGCAAGAAGAACTTCTGTTGTTATTTTCCAAGTGCTATAAGTTAGACAAGCTTGGAACAGCGGGAATGTCAGTGTGGCTAGAGGGAGTAGAAGGAGGCCAACAGTGGAAGAAGGAATTTAGACTCATTCCAGGTGTGATGAAAACCCATGAGGAGGTTACCTGAGTGAGGCATAAGATTTGTGTTTTTAAACATCTTTCTGGCTTCAGAGTGGAAAATGAACTGCAGAGCACAAGGTAGCACCCAGCCTTCACAGTTGTCCATGAGAGGATGGATGACAGGTGCCTTGGGCTGAGGGACATTGTGAAGGTGCTGCAGAGGAGGGGAAAGGAGCTGGTATCAGGATAACTAATCTAGGCTGAGTTGCCGAGCTTTGCCGGAGTTGTAGATATGGGTAATAACGTAAAGAGAGGCAATGAGGATACCTTCTGGGGGTTGAGCCTTAGATACCAGCTGGGAAGATGGGGGAAGCCTGTGGAGGTCAGAGAGGCTTTCATCGACTTTCTGCTAAAAGGAATCACAACACAACCCTTGGCCACTACCTAGCTCTTCCCCTGTTGACCTCCCTTGAAGCTTTTGTCACTACCTGTAATTGCTTTATTTATGGCTCATTTGGTTAGTCACTGCCTGCCCCCCACACACACACCCAGATTATTAGTGCCTTTAAGACGGGAATGTCTGCCTTATCTGCCTAGCATAGCATTAGTATCTAATATCAGCTAGATAAGTATTTACTGAAAGGAAAACTAAGGTTTAAAAAAAAATACTAAACTTGAGTTCTAGAACATGTTCCAGGACCAACAAGATCTGAGACCCAGGATAAGCCATGTTCTCTCGGGTTCTTGGCTCTCATCGTTACAAGCAGAGATTTCGTTAAGATGTTCCCAAGGTCCCTTCCAGCTCAACCTTCTAGCACATCTCCTTCATCGCCAGCACCAGACATGTACTCAATGTCCCCATTTCCCCAGAGCTATGTCAGAGTCCTACTGCTCTCTCCTCATGTCCGTTCCTCATGTTATTCCAGATATGGCAGCCAGTTTATATGCAGTAAACTAAGTCATCTCTGGACTAAACATGATTGATTCTGCAGTTCTCTGACAAAATAGTTCAAAATTTTATTTTCTTCTCTCTCTTTCCTTCTTCCAGACCCATACCCAAGAGGGAACTTTGGAATTAGCTGGAGAAGCCTGCTGCTCTGCCAACAGCTCTGTGATATCTGGGCCACTCTGATCTTGCATGTGGCATTGTCGAAGCCAACAGCTTCCCTGACCATTCTTCTGTTCATGCTGAAGGGAAAGAGAGAATAAATAAAAGAAACTGATGAGTAATCTCAAATCTTTATTAATCACTAGTTAAAACCTCCTACGCTAACAAGAACTCAGCTTAGGAATATTCTGCATCCTCAGGTGTAGAGTTACAGCACTGTCTACATTAGCTATGTAGAGTTGTGCCTTGGGCCAAGCACTAGCCCCTTCCCAAAGGAAAGACCCTAAACACTAGGATAGGGCCCAGAATCTGAGTTTGACTTCCATGGCCTGGAACTACTACCGGGAGCTCCACTCTGGTACTGCTCCCAAACTTGGATCACAACTTCCATCCCATGTTCAAAGACTAGGACTCCTCTCTTGCCTGTGTACTGAACCTTTTGGCCACCAGTTTCTGACCATATTCTGCCTTAGCCCTTTGTGTGATGTGCACTTTCATCTACTATAAGCACATAATGCCACGTGGAATCAAAGAAAGCAAATCCACACTGGTAGACCAGCTCCCTCTGGTCTGCATTTCTCTCTGCCTTCCCAACTTGCAGTTTATTACCTGTTTCTGACCCTTTCTTGAATTTTCTGAGGCTAATTTGACTCTAGTTTCCTCTTATGTTTCAAAGTTCTGTTGGAAGCTCAGAGAGTGGCCACACTGGTAACTGTTTTCTCTGCTACTCTTTCTTGGTTACCCTGCTGCTTTTAAATCTGTTACTATAAGGAGATATGGCAAGCCCTCCAAATTCTCTTTTGCCAGACTTTGCCCAATTTGAATAAAATTTAACACTCTTAGTAGCAACTTATAACATAACTATTTGAACCACTATCATCTCTTACCCGTGCATGCAGCAGGGCCTGACTACGACCATCAAAAGGACAGATACAGTTTTTCTCCATGGCAGTTATCATGTGCAAATAGAAATCTGATCTGCCAGGCCTGTGCTCAAAATCCTGCAAGTTTCTTTCAAATTGTCTCAGGGAAAAATGCCTAGAAGTCCCTTCAGAGTTGGAGGTTTTCTTGGCCTGTTTCTGCTACTATAAACAAGATACTGAGACTTGGAAATTTAAGCAACAGAAATTCATTTCTCATAGTCCTAGAGGTTGAAATCCAAAATCCAGGCATGAAAATGTTTGGTGTCTGGTGAGAGATGAGCCTCTGCTTCCAACACAGCACCTTGATGTGTCTTCTGAAGGCGGCAAATGCTATGTTCTCACATAGTAAAAGGAAGGAAGGAAGGGCCAGGAATGGGATAAACTCATTCCCTCAAGAGTTTTTGTAAGGCACTAGTCCCATTCATGAGGATAGAGGCTTCTCAACCTAATTATCTCCTAAAAACCCCATCTCTCACTATAGCTACTTTGGGGATTAATTTTTCCAATGCATTTGGAGAAGGATGTAACATTAAAATCATAGAAAAAAATGTACCCTATTGTTTCTCAAACACACTAGGTGTGTTCTTGCCTCAGGGTCTTTGCACTGGCTATTCCTCTGCCTGAAATAATCTTTAGATACCAGATGACTCACTTCTTCTATTCCTTCAGATCTGCTCAAGGCCTATGCAGGCCACTCTATTATAACTTCAGTCTCCATGGAGCTATCCAATCCCCCTTACCCTGCTCTTTCTTCCACTAAGTCATTTTCTAACAAAGATAGCCTTTATTTCTCTAGTATGTTACTGTATATTTTTGTCTCTTCCAATGAAATCTAAGTTCCTAGAGGGTAGGAATTTTTGTTTATCTGTTCAGTAATGAGTCCTCAGTGCCTAGAATAGTGCCTGGCATATAACATTGCTGAATATTACTTAATAAGATGTTAATAAGATCAATAACTATGAGACCAGGCATGGTTCTTATGACAGTTTTAAATCTCAGGCTCACTTGCTACTATCTGTGTGACTTTAAAAATTTTCTTAACTGTTTTACACCTCTGTTCATCTGTAAAGATGAAAAAAATGATTGTAGCATTGTACAGAACTGTCAGAAATTGCATGTAGCATCTTAGCACAGTGCCTGGAATACAGAAAGTATTTTGTGGATGGTGTCTATTGTCATCAGCCTTGGTGAGTGAATAGACATTTGGAAATAATAAAAAAGCCACCTGGACTGAAGCCTGGTAAATAATGTCTGTGCCCAAAAATAAGATGGGAAGATAATGCAACGTGAGTGGTTCTCTTTTGTGGTTTGCAAACCAGCTCTACCAAACAATTCTGGGAAAGAGGAAAGAAAAAGAACTGCATTCATATTTTAAGCATTGGTACTCCCATTGTGACCATGCAGGAGCACGGGACTTGTTAGTCTCAGGAGTCCCAACAGTAGAAGTGAAGGGCCCTTGCCTCTCCTACTTTCTAACTCAATTTACATTGCTTTTGTGCTGAAGAGGACCAAGTGCCCTCTGAGTATCTAGGTCAAGAACCTCCGGAGAGAGAGTGCCGAAGAGTCTCCATAGGAGAATGTCAGAGAAAGTGATACTCTGAACCAGACCACATGGCAACCTGAGTGCTCTGAAGGTCTGGAAACTCTATCTAGTGATCAGCCTTCAGACATGGGACTGCTCCTTTGTGGGATAGACTTTCTTGTGCCCAGAGGGAGGGGGCCAGACTCACCCCTGGAAGGGCTGAACTCCAGTTACCCCGTTAGACCTCTATATCCTTCCTCCTTTCTCCCTTCCTTTGACACTTCAGGAAAGAGGGGGCAAGCATACAGGGGTCCAGAGTGGACCCTGAGAAGGTACAGAATATAGGGCTCCTCCACTGCAGTGATGCCCTCTGCTCTTCTCCAGGGCCAAGCAATTTCTTCAATTTACACTGGAGGATCAAAGCAGGAAATTAGACACTGCCCCTCCTTATTTTACAAAGGAGAGATGAGGCTTAGAAAGAAAGACGTTGGGCAGGGAGATTGCATACACTTGGTGGCCCATCCACATCACCTCAGCCCATCCTGGAAGTCTCCTGCAGATGGGTCTCCTACCCACCAGTGACATCCCGAATCTCTTTATCTGGGGGTATTCTCTGGCTTCAGGAGTACGCTCAGCCCACAGAAAGAACAGGATGTATGTGCCATGGAACGTGGAGAAATGGCCCCCAGCCCACCAGCCCACCAAGGCCCAAAGACTAGGACTCTTCTGCTCTACTTTCCTGTGCACTTCAAGATATACTCTGTAGAGTTCCTGGGGGGGGGGGTTCCCCAGCAGGACTGAGTTTCAGCTGTTCCCATAGGCAACCTGTGCAGTAACATCCTCTTGGTTAGCCTTCCTCCTCTCCCTGCCTACATCCTGGCTCCTTTGTCAGGTATGAAAGGTGTCTGCTGCTGTATGAATGGAGAGCTGGAGCCAGTCCAGATGCTCCCTAGAACAAATTGGTTCTTTTAAAGCCAATTTTGTGAATCTGTTTTTAAAAACAGCCATTATTTATATAAACCGCTATGGTCTGAATGTTCCCCAAAAATCGATGTTTATAGTTTAATCTCCACCATGGCAGTATTAAAAGGTGGGACCTTTGGGAAAGTGATTAAGTCATGACAGTGGAGCTCTTATAAGTGGGGATACAAAAGGACTGTAAGGCACTAACCTAGGCCACTTTTTCCCTTCTTCCTTCTGTTGTGCAAGGACACAGCACTTGCTCCATGCATCATGTGAGGACCCAGCAAGAAGGCTCCCATCAGACATGAAGTGAGGGCTCCTTAATCTTGGACTTCACAGCTTCCAAAATTGTAAGAAATAGATTTTTACTGTTTTACCCAGTCAGTGGCATTTTGTTGTAGCAGAACAAACAGGCTGTCAGTCATAAGCATAATTAAACTATATTTAAAACAAAGATAATAAATAATCAAAATATATCACATCCTAACTGGTATTTTTAATGCCTATACTCTTGAGGTTACTTGCATGTTTGTAGCATATAATGGAAACACTACACTGTTATACCAGGCACATCTCTATCCAATTTCACATTCAGTGACATCACATGGTGGCCAGAAACCAGCCACAGTGGGAGTAGTTTTACCACAGAAATGAGTAAATACTACAAATAATGCTTTAATTGATGCTTTTTTTAGATTTAAAGTCAAGAAGAAAAAGTTAAAAACAGTGTTCTAACTAAGTGTTCTTTTAAGTTAGTGTGTCACATCTGTAGCACTTCCATTATGAAGAGAGAAATATTTTTTTCAGCTTGTGAAAACTATTGACTATTCCTTCAAAGAAGTCATTCTTATGTTCAGGAATGAGTGAAGTTTCTAGTAGTCAGGAGTGCATTTGCGGTTATTTACATGCATGATAGTAAATGAAATACTACACTATTGATGCAAGACTTGCTAGCAGGTAATTCAAAACTGGTTCAAGCCCCCTTACACCATCCTCCTTTCCCTGAACAATTCAGTTCTAAAGTCTCCAGCTGGGACAGAGCAAGGTAGTTCTGCAGAGGAAGTGAGAGAAGTTGTAGGGAGGCCGTGTGGCTCAGGTTCAAGCAGTGAGAGGAGAGAGGCCCTGTAGAAGAGAAGATGGCACCGGGGATGGGAGATCAGTTATATAATGAATGCTATATAATGAATAATGGAAATAACTAATCTTGCTGTTAAAAAAGAGAATTACAAATACAGAAAGGAGAAAAACTGTAACAATCACTAGTGTTAGATTAGAATTAGAGACATCTTGGTGAACTTGTGATTTTCGGTAAAGAAAGGGATGTTAACATACATCCACATACACACATGTGCTCCCGTGCACACGCACACTTCACATATACATCCCCTAGGTCTAAATCTCATGAGTGCCCTCAAGCAGCAGCGTCCCACTAGCAATGAGCACACCTGGCAATCAAATCATGGTTTCTATATGCTATTTCCTGCTGAAAGAAACAGAGGTTCCTTGGTATTTAGAAATCCTGTTCATTTCAGCTGGGGCCCAGGGAGAATCATTCCCCTTTGCACACAAGCCTTAGAACATATCTGCCTTAGAGGTTGCATTCTACCCTCCAACGTAACCTTTATGAAGGGGCAAAAACCCACAGAGCCACTTAGCTCTGCAAGCAGAGTAGAGCAGGGAGAGGTTTGAGGACAATCTGCCCTTCCAGAACTGAGTAAGGAGGAAAACAAAATATCACCCAGGAGCACTGAATACAACGGAGGACAGATACTGGGTCACCTTGAAAGGATCTACCCCATGGAGCTGTCTGGTGGTCATAGTGATCTAGTAAAGCAAAACTTAAAGAAAAACAAGTTCTTCCCAGCCTTGGAAAGTTCCCTTGCCCCTCAGATCACCACCACCCCATACCTGTAACTCTCTGTTCTGGTACAGATAAAATTGACAACTACGTTCTATAAACAAAGTTTTTGAGAATTCTGTTCTCATATGATTCATAAGACCCTGTCTTCTTTCAAGGCTAAATTACAAAACTATCTGCCCTCATCCTATTTCTATATGCTCACTTCACAGCACTAGAAATACCAACCTTTCGACCAAATATATAAAAACTAGAGCTTCTCCTTTGTTCTTCTCTCTTCCTTTTGACATTAGTCCTTTGAGCTGGTATTCACCTAAAACCTGATAGAAAGTCCTTCTGATTCCCATTGGTCGCTCCTGTCTCTGAGATTTTGCATCAGTTTTGGCGACCACAAAGGGACTGGAGATGACAGAGCTGCTGCCTTTGCCTGCAGGCCTCAGAGGGGCCCAAGCTGCAGGAATCCTGAGACTTCTGGCACCCCAGGATGAGACTTCCGCTGAGAAAAAAATCAGCCCGCCTCCTTCCTGGAGGCCATCTCCATGCCTATGCAATGGAACCTGTTGGGATTCAGGATGATTCTGGAACAGCACACTACAGGACCACAGTAAGGTCTGGGGCCCAAGGGAAAACCCATCCCATTAGGCTGGAAATGGAAGCTGATCACCTCCCAAGGTGTACCGAATAATCTGACATGGATTGAGTCAAACAAAACCAACAACCCCAAGGAAAGAAAACTGAAAACAGAGAAGTACCTAAGTGAATGTAAGAAAATAGAATAAAAAACTAGAAAAGCATCAAAGTGCATGGAACAAGACAGTGAGGGGGCCAAGCCAGGGTGATGAGTGCAGCAACAAAGGGTGGTGGAGGCCAGGCTGCAGTGAATGATCAAAGTGGCACTCTGAGAGTGCTCAAGACCCAAACTAGGGACCATGTGCCAGGCTAGAGCCCCCTGCAAGTAGCTGTGGATGGCATACTCCATGGGACAAAACAAAGAAATGCTGGCCAGCCTTGAGATCATCTCTTCCTGGCTTGGGGAGCTCCAGAGCCAATCCTTGCTGAGTGTCACTAGCCTGATGCTGCCTGCAGGCATCTAAAATCTGTAGTAACTCCTGTTTGGGGCTAAATGACCAAAGTCCAGGAACAGAGACTGCATCTTGCTCACCATAAGGAGGATTTACAGGAAGAGTCAATTTATAAATTTTAGCTCATTGATAAATGTACTTTTGGCTTCCAATTTGAACTGATGCTTAACTGGTGTGATTACAGGGCTAACTTGCTCTTTTCTCTGCTGTCTTGTTTTAAGATTAAAAACACTGATTCAAGCTTATTAGAGGTCTGTTGACAGCCAGTCAAATTTAAAATATAACAATCTGAGAACAAAAAAAAAGGAGAGGGAGAAAAGGTCATTTTAAAATCTAAGCAGCTACAGCCAAGTTTGTTATAAAGGGTCTATAGCAAGTGAGATAAAGAAAGGTATTAAAAAGGCTCTAAGTATAATAGATATACTTTTGATATGAGAGGATTTTATAAGATAAAAGTTTTTTTCCTGTTCAAAACATTGAAAAGAAAGATATTAACAAGACTAGAAAGCTTACATGCATCAAGAGAAAGCTTACAGAAATAATTTATCAAAAAAAAGTATGTTTTCTTGTTGATTTGGTGAAAGCCCTTGCTATTCCTTCTAAAAGCTCCTTGTTGCTCCAAAGACTCAAAAAATGTATATGTTGCTTGTTAGTTTGATAGAGCTCAGGTTGTTCCTAAAAGCAAAAGTATTTGAGAAAAGAATTTCTGGGCCAGGGATTTAGCCCACCTGCCTCGCAAGTGCAAGGTCCCGAGTTCGATTCCCAACACAAAAAAAAAATTGTGTCGCAACAGAGAAGATACAGGAAAAAGAGCATCAAACCCCACTCCATTAACTATATGTTAAAAAAAAAAACTTTAAAAGAGGCTATACGGGCTATGGAGTAATGCTGACCACCTCCCAGAGGTTAAAAACTCTTTATAAAATAAATTGACCCTTCTTTGATATAGGATGGCTGGCCAGGGGGACAATTGGGAGTATACATGGGGTGAAAACGGGGAACAGAGAAAGTCCAGGAGGCTCAGCAGCAAATGAAAGACAACGAAACAGGAGGTCAACCAGAGGCTCAAAAAAACCAAAACAGTAGCAGTGCTCAGGGGAAAATAAGACAGAGATCACTAGGAGGCAAGGACACAAACATGGGAAAAACAGAAGCCAATCCCAGCCAGGATCTGCCTGTTAACCAAAGCTAGACTGGAATCAATGTGTGGAAAAATAAATGTCCAGAAATTGATGACAGAGAGGATAAAAACTCCAAAACTAGGAGGCCACCTGCTAAAGGCTATCACCCCAGGGAGGAACTAGATGCCAGCCTCATTAGACTGACAGGAACTGAAGATTAGGAAGATTAGGCCAGATCAGGCTCCATCTCCTTAGACCCCCAGGAGCTCATGGTCACAATAAATATAGAGGGGTGATTAACAGACTTTATAAATAGTAGAGCTGAGGACTCAGTGATGGTGCAACACACTGGGCCATTATTAAAAAAAATAATTACAAGAGCCACTGGGATTCCAGAAAACAGATCATTTTGCCCACCTAAAGTATGTGTTTTAGTAGAGCAAGAAGTCCAATAAGAATTCCTGTATTTGCCAAACTGCCCAGATCCCTTGTTAGGGAGAGACTTACTCCAAACGCTACAGCCTCAAGTTACCTTCAGGCAGCAAGGAGATATGACCTTAAGCCTGCCTTGACCAAAAGCCATGACATGAGCCCTTACTGCCCCAAAGACAAGAAAAATAGAGATTGCATTCAGATAAGTCACAAAAGCCCAAAACAGATTATCTACATCGACTGAGACATGAGATTCCTGGGGTATAAGGTAAAAATAATCTACCTGGGCTAATTATAAATCAAATACCAGTGATAATAAATCTAAAGTTGGGAGCAGCTCCAGTTCAAGTTTGCCAATACCCCCCCTCCAGGAAACCATACGAGGCATTCAAGAACATTTAAAGTGGCTCTTAAAACATGGAATCCTGACTAGATGTTGGTCGTCCTGGAACACCCAGCTCCTGCCAATATGTAAGCCAGAGACAAATAAATACAGACCAGCACAAGACCTACACACTGTAAATATAATTCACCCAACAGTGCCAAATCTATATACAGTAATGATTCTTATTCCAATAAGCGCTGCCTGCTTTACCTGCTGGGATTTAAAAGAAGCCTTTTTCTGTTTGCACCATGTGCCAGTCAGCCAGCCCATCTTTACAGTTCAGTAGGAGGATCCTGTCATGTGTACAAAGAACAGCAAGCCTGGGCTCTGCTTTCTCAATGGTTCAAAAGTTCTCCTATAATATTTAGAGGGGCAGTATCTATCAATGTCAAAGCTTTGATCACACCAAGGACAATTACTCCCTGCTGCAATATGTAGATGACTTCAGCTCCAACCCAAGAGGACTATTATCAAAAAACCAAGGACCTCCTTCATTTGCTTTAGAGGGCTAGACATAACATATCCAAAACAAAAGACACAAATTTTCTGACAAGAGGTCAAATATTTAGGCTTCATAACGACTCAGGGAGAATGCCAACTAGGCACAAAACAAAAACAGGCTGTCAGTGTCCTTCCAGTACCAACTACCCAGGGCCAAGAGTTACTACAGACAGTAGGATTTTGCCAAATCTAGATCCCAAATTTCTCACTTATGGCTAAACCCCTATATAAAGCTGAAGGGGTGAGAGGGGGCCTCCTCTAGAGAGCTAACCAAGAGAAAAATATTTAAACAAACCAAAGAATCAAATCCTCAGTAGCATGGGAACTAGCAGAAAGAATCAACAACTGGGATCTAATCTTATTAAAAAGCTTCTGCACTGCAAAAGAAACTATCAACAGAACTAAGAGACAACCTACAATGTGGAAAAAAATTTTCACCAGCTGCTCCTCAGACAAAGGACTATTATCTAGAATATATAAAGAACTCAAAACAATCAAAAGACCCAATTCAAAAATAGACATCTGAAATGAACAGACATTTCTCAGACAAAGAAGAAAAAGCAGAAAGTAAATATATGAAACAATGTTCCACATCACTGGTCATTCGAGAGATGCAGATGAAAACAACACTGAGATTCCTCCTCACCCCACAAAGAATGGCTGCTATCAAGAAATCACACAATAACAAATGTTGGCGGGGTTGTGGGGAGAAAGGAACCCTTCTCCATTGTTGGTGGGAGTGCAGAATGGTGCAACCACTATGGAGATACCTCAGAGAGCTGGGACTAGAGGCTCCATTTGACCCAGCCATCCCTCTGCTGGGTATCTTTCCAAAAAAATTAAAAGAATCATATCACAGTGACATATGTGCACCTATGTTTATAGCAGCACAGTTTGTAATAGTTAAAACATGGAAACAGCCCATTTGTCCATCAGCTGGAGACTGGATGAAGAGATGTGGTTTCTCTATAAAATGGAATACTACTCAGCCATAAAGAATGAGAAATTAGAGTCATTCATAGGAAAATGGATACATTTTGAGGATATACTCCTAAGTGAAATAAATAAGTCACACATGTATAAATACCAAATAGTTTCTCTGGTGTGAAAAATTATAATAGTGCACAAGTTCCTAATGGGGTAAACAATGTGAAATAGGAAGAAAAGAGCTAAAGGTGTAGGGAAAGTGGGAAGGGTAGCGGAAAGGGAATAAAGGAAAAGAAAAAAATCTGAGAAAATGAAAAAAAATGGAAGTAAAGTTTTTGTAATTAGGGAAGGGAGGAGGGGGTGAAGAGAGGGCAGGGGTAAGGGGAAAAAATAAGAATCAAGTCCTGTCATGTAAAGGTCCAAGATCCCAGTAATGAATGTAACTGTATTGTATACCTAGAATGTACCAATAAACTCAATAAAAAGAAAAAAAATCAAAGAAGAGTTAACTCAGGTCCCAGATTTAGGATTGTCAAATATAACCAAGCTTTTCTAAATAAACAAACAAAAAAGGCCATACCAGTCTTAAGTCATGGGATCCTATCATCACCTGGTGACATACTTGCCAAAACAGTTAGACCCTGTGGCCTTAGGATGGTTTCCATGCTTCAGAGCACCTGCTGGCACTGCCCTGCTGACGCAAGACATTAATGAGCTGACCTTGATAAAACTAACCATTCGAATACCACACTCAGTCACTCAATCATAACCTTGATTAACCAGAGAGGTCACCATTGGTTATCAAACCCAAAAATGATCCAGTGTCAAGAGCTCCTATATATAAATCTCCACAGAACTCTAAAGAAAATAAACATTCTTAATCCAGCTACTTTGCTCCCAGTCAAACCAGAAGCCCTCCCCCCACTTCATGACTATATAAAAATCATAGCCAAAATATTCTCAAGCCAGGAAGATCTCACAAATCGCCCTCTCAGAAAACCAGATGTTGCTAGAAAGAGTTCAGCAGACAAGACATTCAATGATGACATTAGACTCAGCTGGAGAGGTTCAGCCTGTGCCTACTGGAACCTCAGCCCAAAAGGAGAGCCAATAGCTTTGACAAGGGCTCTTTTGCTAACAAAGGGCACTGAACAATCAAACAACTGCTAAAAAATATTGTCAAAAAATCCACTTGAGATGGGATAAACTCCACCCATGGTCCTCCTTCAAGTCTAATACAGCCCACCAAACAAACTGGGTATTCCCCTTATAAGATTCTACTTGATCAGCCAACCCTAATCAAAAATCAAATTAACGCTAAAAACCAAATTATGAGCTAAAAAAAATTAACCTTGAAGAGACAAATACATGTTTTGAGAGTAGCCCTACAAGATATTTATAGCTGGGTACAAGAGAAAATGCTCATAAGCCTAACAAACCCAAAACATCCCTTCAAGTCCAGGGACTTTATCTGAGTTAAGAAATAAAATCCAACAACTCTGGGGCCCATATGAGATGGGCCTCATACTGTAATCCTGTCTACGCCTGCTGTTGTTAAAATTATAGGAACTGTGTCTTAGATCTATCACAGTCGGCTAAAGCCAACAGCCCAAGACAAATAGCCCAGCCAGCAGGATCCAGATCACCTGAACCAGCTAATCCTGCAATGAGAACAGGCTGCCACCAGAATCAACAGCCCTACACTGGTCACTCTAGAAACTGACCAGTCCATGTATGGCCGAAGCTTGAAGATCAACATAGAGTCACAATGACTACTTAAATTTCTTAATCTCTTTGTCATAATTCTCCCTTGCCTCTTACCCTTACTTTTCAAAAACATTCAGTTAGCCATAGAGACTCTAATAAACAGGCACACCACCACTCAACTGATGATCTTAAGCAAGTACTAACTTCTCAGTAGGTTGTACTGTGCACTCCCTTGTGACAAAAAAAAAGCTAATAATAAAAATGATAAAAATAATGCTCTCTACTAAAACTTGTTATAGAAAGTATCAAAGGGGAGAATGAAGCAAGACTTAAAGAAAAACAAGTTCTTCCTAGCCTTGGGCAGTTCCTCATATCACACACACAGCCCCCACCCTGTAGCTGTAACTCTGCATTCTGTTATAGAAAAAATTGACAACTATGTCTTATAAATAAAGTATATGACATTCTGTTCTCATATGAGTCATAAGACCCTATGTTCTTTCAAGGCTAAGTTACAACACTGTCTGCCCTTCTTCTGTTTCTATAGTTTGCTTGACGTCACTAGAAAGACCAACATTTCAACCAAATATATAAAAGCTAGAGTTTCTCCTTTGTGCTTCTCTCTTCATTTGGACATTAGCCCATTGAGCCAGTGTTCACATAAAACCTGAAATAAAGCCCTCCTAATTCCCATTGGTCTCTCTTGTCTCTTAGATTCTACAACCCTAGGAAGCAAAAAATGTAGGATGAGGAGAATGGAAAGCAGGGAAATGGAATCACAAGTGGTCAGCAGGACAGTGTATTCCCCATGTCAGGAAATAGGGTAGTGGACACTGCCTTCCATTCTTTCAGGGAAAGATATCTCCTAAGAATCTGCAAAAACACCTAAGAGAGTGACTATCTGATACCTGGAAAGCATCAGCAGTAGAATGTACTGTATGCACTATTACAAGACAAAAACCACAAAGATCCAACAGTAGCACAGTCAGAGGCAGAAGAAGAACAAAAGAGCCAGGAAAAGAAGTTGTAGGGAAAAAAAGCACTCCTTACCCTTCCCATTAACTAGATTCCAAGCTTAGATCAGGCCAAGAAGTTCCAAATCAGAAGAAAACCTGAAATTTTGATTTGGATCATAAATTTTTATTACTAGAAAGCAAGACTAAAATGACTGAAAGTGACCAGACGCGTATGGAATCTGCCAGAGACAGGAAAAGAAAAACCAACAGACCCTGTTAGAAAAGCAAGAATGAAAAAGGCTCTCTGCCTCTCCCCACTCAGTCCAGCTCATGCGATCTGCTAGTCACACACACATTAACCTGTTTATTCCTCACCACACTCCAGGAAGTGGGCCTTACCTATGAGGCTAAATGAAAGACACACCAGCACGAACTTATCCAGACCCAGTCACAGGCTCAGTGTGCTGCTTTCCAAGAGAATAGAGCATTGCCCTGCAATGAGGGAGCAGGGGCTACCAGGAAAGCCACTCGGTGGACAGCAGAAGCCAAGAAAGGGTAATGCAAAGCACGGTTGCAAGGAATTTGTTTTGCTTGTGGTGGCCTCCTGGGAAATCACAGCTACAAGGGTTATCAATCAAACCTGGGTGGTTCCAGTGCAGAGGAGTCAGCCCTGAATACACCGTGAAAGCTGAAAGCCCAACAAAGAAACGGCACCCACCAAGAAGGTTCACCAACCATGATGATGATCACATACCCACTGCAGTAATCCTTATGTGGTCTGCATCTTGGAATCAGCCAGGGAGTTTAAAAGCCCTATGCCTAGGCCCTAATCTCAGACATTAGGACTTTGAAATATTCCCTGGGAAATTCTAATGTGCAGCCCACAGAAAGAGACCATAGCTCCATTACAATAGATTTTGTTACTTGCCTGTGAAACAAAGAAATAAAGTGGGGGGAAGAGAGAGAGAAGAGAGAGGAGAGAGAGAGAGAGGGAGTATTCAACCTCTATAAATGTCAACTCCAGAAAGGATGAGCCGCATCCCTAAAGAATAACTTGAAGAAAATATAAATACACAAATATTGAGGCAGAGATTTGTTTGCCAGGTATAAGTTTGATGTGGAGCTAGAGATAGAGATGTATTCATCTTCCTGGTAAACCACGTATTGAAGAGTGGTGCACTTGCAGTCAGAAACGCCAGCAGTCCATCTTAGTCACACTTATTCTCCTGGTCCTCCTTGCAAACAAACACATTAGGTCTTCAAGAAGGAACTACAGAAGAGCAAAGCCAGCAGGCCACCAGGAGACTGAACTGAGGGCTGTATTTCAGGTCGCCTCTTCTTGGACGCACAGAAGCCCCTACGTTACGGCATCCCCAGCCACTTGTCAGCACTGGCATTTCAACAAAAGCAGCAAACAGGCAACTGTTAGGAGGTCCTTCCTTTGAAGGGACTTTTGCATTATCCAATTCCCACGTCAATTTCAACTTCCTTCCCTGCCTTCAGATTATTTTTAATGTTTCCCCATTTGTATTCACATTACAAGAAAAATATTTAGACTGCTCTGCTTGGAAGTCAAGGCCTTTCACAATCCGTTTCCAGTCTAACTTTCTACCCTTATCTCCCTGTCTCCACCCAGACACACTATCTTCCATCAAACTGGTAAGTCCGCTCATTATTCCAAAACTTTCTGAAACCACTTTTTTCTTCCATATACTTTTTTTCTTAAAAAGTATTTTTTCTTAAAACATATTTATTGGCTAATCATTTTCCTACTTACAACAATAACTAGCATTTATTTCCAAACTGAAATAAGAACATAGTGAAATAAACATATATACAAGTGGGTGTCATTTTTTTACTAATAAAAATAAAATGCTGACCATAGCATCAAGAAGCACTGTGACAAACTGACACATTAATATCTTCAAACCTTCATCCCTCTGTGGAGACTCTGTAATGTTACTTAGCAGCTCCAGCTATCAAAAAATTTAATTTATTTCTCCATTCTTCATTCATGATTCATGACTTATTTTGACCAATGGGCAGCTTTAACACAAGCCAATCGCTCCAGTTTCTACTTTTACTTGGCTAACAGTCCCAGACTAGCCTCTTGGAGGGTAAGAAATATGTTGACCTTCACTGTAACCACCCCACTCAATAGCAAATCATCTACTCCACATGTCTGGGAGTGAACTTAAAAGAAATTCCTAAATGAATATATCCTAGGTAAATTAACCCTTGCAACTAGCAGACATGTTAGTGAGCCAAACCAAGACCAGAACTGCCCCAGTTAAGCAAGCCTAAATATTGAATACTGAATTGTTTTCAGCAGCTGAATTTGAGGATGGTTCATTGCCTAGCATTATAATGACAATAAATAACTGAGGCAAGTACCTTCAGAAAATATATAGTAATCATTTGAGTGAGGTGAAAACAATGGGGCAAAGACTGACTACAGGGTGTGTTGCACAGTAACCACTGTGTCCTTCTGCGCACACAAAAGTCATGGGTGCTCGCTCTATAATATGTGCTGGATGAAGGAAACATCTGGTTAGAACAGATTCAGGGTTCCAACAATTCCACAAAGTCATTAATTTCCAAACTTTTAAAAAATATAGCCGGTCCATTGCTATCATTTACTTACCTTTTCTTTCCCCCTCTTTGGAAGTCACAATCGTTAGCCAGTGAGTATAAACAACACAGGAAAAACTATTTCTGTAAAAGGCTACCCCAGGAACTCAGATGACTCTGCCCATTGTATAAAGCCATTCCACTCAAACCGCCAGGCTGCTTCTACAAGAGCTCAAGCCTATGCAGTCACAGTAGCTGGTGTAAAAGCTAATCTTAGAAAACACACATCACTTCTCCAACCATATAATTAAGAACAGATCTGTAACTGAGACATTCACAAAACTGGGGTTCCCAAGTGCCAGCTTTGCTTTCGAGTTCTTAAGAATGAGCCAAATAGAGGCCTGCCTGGAACTATGGAATGGGCAGGAGAGTAGGCCTGGGATGGGCAGTGATCAAGAGGGCAGGCCCAGCCTAACACTCTCCAAGGCCTCCTCCTCTTCTAGGTTCATGGCTCAGTACTTCTCTGCCTACCTTTGATCATTTTTCAAGTGCCCAGGCTTACAGCCACTAGCAAATCTACAACTGAAGAATCTATTTTTAGGGGTAAACTTAGAAACTTTTTGTCATTTTGGAGCTCCGTCTTTATTACCGCCTTTAGTAGCCAGTTGTAAATGGGAAAATTTTTAACTTCCCATAGGCTATTTCTATTTTACCCATTTCATCTTTCACAGAAAGGACAAGTTTCAACCGTTTTCAGTCCTAAGACTTGAATTTAAGTTAGAGATGGTTATTAAGCTTATTTAGACAGTGCTTACTACTGAGTCTTGATTTATTAATGTGTTTATTTAGTCATAGCCATAACTTGCCTGGAAAGGTACAGTCCCTCCTTCTCAAAATGCAAACTTAACTTCTGACTCCAGACCTTGCAATTTATCTGGATGAAGTTTTGATATTGGCAGGTTACCCTTCAATACACTTTAAGAGTCTCTCCCTTTGATATAGCCAGGAGGGTAAAACTGCCATATCCACATATGTCTTCAATTGCTAAGAGATTCATTTCCCACTGCTTCCTACCTTGGAGACTTTTTCAATCTGTTTAATACTAGGAAGGAGCCAGGTTGCTATTTTGGATTTAACTATGAAATATTTATTGAGTTCTAATTTACCAAGAGCTATTTGAAACCCCAAGGCCTTGGGAATTGGATTGTTTTTATAAAAATGGGCCCAGAAATTGATCAAGTAATAGGAGAAGGAAGAAGGAAAGCCATTTCAATCTGAAGGATCTGCGTACAAAAGCACATGGATTAAAAGTACCTAAAAGGCAAGAAGATAAGCTGGTGAGTGTTTTATTCACTTTTGTATCTAGAACATGAGCACTGGACACTACCTCATAGGTGATATATTGCAAACCTGCATTTTATATGAGGAAACGAAGGTCCAAAGAGTTTAAGTGACCTATCCAAGGTCACATAGCTATTCAATGGCAGAATCAGGATTCATTTTTTTATGCTTTCTAAAACTGAAGCAAATGACCCATGAACACCCGAGTTACCAAAGAAACACCCTAAGGTGGATTTGCACTATCAGATTGCTTTCCTAGCACCCAGCAGTGGGCCATAGAGAAGGAAGGACTTCAGTGGGATTGAGAGAAACAATAGGCCCTTGGCATTTAACGGGCCCATTTTCTTTTCATTTCAAAGTCCCATTTTGAAGCAATGCCAAGGTCTAGCAGTTTTGTAAAGGTACCAGTTTGAGGCTAATGTGTCTGAGATACTAGTCAAAGGCACCTGGCCAACTAACCAGCACCTACCATAGTCTCTTGTTTCTACTCACTGAAGATGCATGCTACGTAATTCTGTAGGTAGTTTTTGAAAACTTATGTCTATGTTTAAAAACAATGGCCATCAAGTGAGAGAGAAAACTTTAGGAGAAGTTATAAAGGTAGTTAGCTGTAGTTAATAAACAATGTGAATTTCAGTACAGAAATGTTCAATTTGCAGTGGAAATGAGAATTAAAAGAAAACGAAGAACTTGTATATTCTCTTAATCTCACTTGATCCTCAAGTTTGGGAAGTCAGAAAGGGCTGGTGTATAGTCCTCTGGGCTGTCAAATGTTTATTGTAAATTCTTGCTAACTCGGGAGTACATCTGGGACAGGTCTGTTGAGCAGGGATCCAGAGCGAGACCACCAGTGTGGGGAGGAAAAGGACAATAGGTGGAAACCAAGGCATTTCCAGAAATGTTTCCCTGAGTAGCTCTCATGCAGTGTTGGTACAGGAGGCTCCTGCAAGAGCAAAATCACTGTAGGATGACACACAAAAGGGCAGCCTGGCTTCAGGGTTGGACATCAGAATTGTAGAAGTACATGAGCCATAGAAGGAAGGACCTAAGGTCAGAAAAATAGACAGACCTCAAAAAGTCTAGGCCATGACCATCCTGAGGACTTGTAGGAAACTGAAAGATGCCTTGCAGACCATGAGGAATGGTTGTGATTTCCAAGACTCACCAAGCTGCTCTGGTCACCTTCTTTACTAGGACCATCACCAAAGACCACAGGACTCAGAACCTACAATGTCTTGAGCTGTGCAATTTCCTATCATCGGCCCCTTCCCTAAGACTGTGAAGAAACCAGCTGCATGTCTTATTTCAAAGAGGTTGGCAAGTAGATTACCTGTTTAGTTATGCTCCCAGAAGCCCCACATCTCTACTATTGATGTTTTCCATGTGGGCCAACAAAAAAGTACTCACATGTGGTTCTGTGACCATTCACCAAGCTGAAGAGAACCCCCAACTGTCCTTCTTCAGCAAGATTTGCTGTTTCATTATGTGCCAGGTGCTTTATACAGTCTTATTTATACTTTGTAACAGCCTTCCTTATAAATAACACAGCCAAGTGAGTATTTATAAATGAGGAAGCTAAGTTTTGGAGAAGTTAAGTAATTTGCCCAAGGTTACACAATCTGTAAGTAATTTTGGCTCTGATAAAACCAAATCTAAATCTTGTGCTCTCTCTCATTCTGACAGTAAGGGATATCCAAGACCTAAGAAAGATGCAATGTTTAATATAAGTCCAAACAAGAGCCTGAGCCTCTCTTGCCTGAGTTATTATGGGTCAGTCCTGGAAACCAAGGCCATATCTCTCCATGCCACCCATCATGCTGATGCACACACTTTCAGTGGCACCCAGAGAGCATCCCTGAAGTAGCTGTGAGCACTCCCTGCTCCTCAATTCCCTGCTATCCCCAATATAGGACCATCAGAGGATGAGTGCAGCCAGTCTCTCAAAGAAAGTCAACCTATGTCCCAACCCAAGACCCTGAGAACAGAGGGTGTAGGACCTTTCTTGGAGTTGGAAGAAATCAATTGTTTTAGTCTGACTATGTGGCCAGGGCCTCATTTATTAGGTTCTTTTGGCTTCTGTAAAAAATTACCACAATTTGATGCCTTAAACACAAATTTCCTGCCTTATTCACAGTTCTAAAATTGGAATTCTGATGTGTCTCACAGGCCCAAAACCAAGGTGTCAAAACAGCTGCATTGCTTGCTGAAGGCTCCAGCAGATAATTCTCTTTTTTTTGTTTTTTCACCTTCCAGAGATATCTGCATTCTTTGGGTTTTGGTTCCCTTCCTTAATCTTTGAAATCACCCACAAAAGACTGAATCTTTACATGGTGTCTTCTGCCATAGTCCTCCCGCATCTCTCCCTCCCTTCCTCTCCCAGATCCACCTAGATTGATCTCCCCATCCCAAACTCCTTAATTTAATCCCACATGCAAAGTCGTTTTTGCCTTTAAACCCACACATGGGTTTTTAAAATGAAGAGATGGACCTCTTTGGGAACCCACTGCCCAGAAGTCCAAAACCTTTCCTCAAGTCATTCTTGCACACGGAAGTACAAACATTTTTACAACTGTGGCCTGGAGCCATCTTGGACAGTGAGCAAGTTGAGGACAGGACCACCTCTGTCTTATTAACTACTGTCTGATACGTGGAAGGCACCCAGAGAGTGAGTTGTCAAGAGTAAGTGCCAACTTGGCCTACAAATATGCCTCTCTTGACAGAATTTAAACCCCATGACCTTGGCTTATTCACACCTGCCTTCTCTCTAGTGGTTGATTGTTAAACTTAACCCACCATTTCACTCCTATCCTCAGCACAGAATATGGGCTGTATTCACCCACCACAGAGCAACGCTATTTGTGGTGACGTTTAAAAATACTGAGATATTGCTGCAGAAGGCTGAAAAATCCCCCAGAAATGCAGCTGAGACATCCTCCCACACACTTCAGCAGTTTAAATCACAGGGGGAAGAAGCCCTTCACCCAGTGAAGCACTGGTGTTGTACACAGGAAGGCCCTCAGGGTAAAAGCCAAACTGTTAAATACAAAACTGATGGAGGGCTCTGCAAAGGGAGGTATGCAAAGCCCCTCAGTGTTTGGCTCCTGCCACCTCTCTACAGACCCTCTGACACTTTCCCCAGTCTTCCAGTCACACAGAACAACCAACCTCACACCCTTACCCCTGAGATTTTGTCCAACATCTAAGTGAGTTAACTCCAACTTTGAGATGAGCAAACTAAGACTTAGAGTCAGTAAAGAACTTACCCAAGATCGTGTAGCCTATAAGTGGAAGAGCCTAGTTCTAAACCAGCCTGACTCCTAAAACTGATGGGCTTTCTGCCTCATTATCCAGCCTCCTAATCAAGGATGAGGGCACAAGCCATTCTCCAGGTCTCAGGGCCTTGCCAGCTAACCAGGAGTGTCCACTGCACAGAGCCATCTGGGCTGAGCCAGTGGTATAGGGTATCTGGGCAGCCTTTTCCCTCCCATTTCCCATTCTTCTTGAGAATTTTGGGATCAGCAACCCTGGAAGACAGCCATCATCCCTAAGCCTGCATTACCTCTAGATTTACATCTACAGTAAAGGGGATTTAGGTTAGACAATTGGAAGAACTTGCCCAAACATTAAGGATTGAATTAGACTATTGGACTAAATTTCCCAAACATAACAAGCATGAAAGACGGGTAGAGGATTATTGAATTGTCTTTCCTTGGAATCTTTCACAACAATCTGTCGGGCCAGTAGTATCGTGCACAGATTTCTTTAGACATTTAAGAGAAAAAAAAAAAAAAAAAAAAAAAAAA